>NC_081407.1:219704946-220054113 GCF_030272615.1 Cryptomeria japonica | reverse complement strand
TTTAGGAGAACTAACAAGATATTAGGTATCACAATTGTCCAAGGCCATCATCTCCTTCTACATGGCCTACATCCAAGACTCACATTCCTTTGAAGAGAGAACCTCTCTAAAAGATCTAGGTTCATCATTAATACTCAACTGAGAAAATTTACAATGAAAAACTAGTGGGCTATACTTGTCAACTGGATTCCATTGTCTTATGGTTCCTCAAGGTAGGAGTAATGGGTTTCACTTTTTCTTCTTCTAAAATCTTTGAACCCTCTTCTTCTTCTCCATCCTTGGATCCATCTAATTGTTCTTCCACATGTACATCTTTATGCTTCTCTATATTTTATCTAGAAGTGCATTGTATTTGTCTTCTCATTTGGTTCTTCATCTGAGAAATCTCTAAACTCCCTAAAATTCACATCTCTAGAAAAGATAATTTTTGGGGTTAAAGGATTATAAAGCTTATAACCTTTTACATTCTCACTGTAACCAAGAAATATGCATTTTTACACTTTTGGATCTAGTTTAGACCACTCCTTTTGAGGTACATGAACAAAAGCCTCACAACCAAAGACTCTATATTTGGAGTTTTATCAACAAGAGTTAAACGAGGAGATTGATTAATTAAATAACAAGTAGTACTTACAACCTCTACCCAAAAGCATCTATCAAACATAACACCACTCAACATGCTCGTATCTCTTTCCATTAAGGTCTAGTTCATTCTTTCTGCTACCTCATTTTGTTGGGGAGTATAAGGACTAGTCTTCTGTCGAACGATACTTGCATGCTTAGAAAACTCATAAAATTCCTTAGAACAATATTCACCCTCGTTGTCATATCTCAACACCCTTATCTTATAACCTGATTATTTTTTAACTAAGGCTTTAAATTCCTTAAAATTAGTGAAGAACTCATTTTTTTCATGCATAAAATAAATCTAGTTGTATCTTGAAACATCATAAATGAAAAAAAATAAATAATAATGAGACTTTCTAAAAGAATCAACATCCACTGGTCCAAACACATTTGAATGAATGACTTCTAATAATCTCTTAGTTGTTGACTCCAATGTTAGAACAACCAATTGTAGATTCGCCTCTCTTGAAAAGTAATTAAGTCACTCCAAGGTTCCTTTGAAGCCATGTCTTGACAATGTGAAATGGATCATTTGGTTTATGCGATTATTATATAAAGGACATTTGCTGGTTGCAACAAGTATTCAACTATAAGAAAAGGGATCCAAACTCCCACAATATTGAAGTGTGCTAGAGTTATGACACTTAAAAAAAATTTCAACTAAAAGAGGGGTAAAATTTTATTCAATCAAAGAAAGAGATACAAAGCCAAAAGGGCCACAAGCCCAGCAGAGAAAAAATTACAACCCTATCAACATCCACTAAAGTATCCAACACATGAGACATTTCTAAAGATAACTGCCCCCTATCTATTATATTTCAGCCCTACCTATGATTAGAAACCCATTTGGTCAAACAATCAACAACTCCAATCCACTCCCTAGGAATATGACAAAAAGTAATAGATTCCAAGGAATTGCACAACCAAAAATTTGCCTAATCACCACAACTAAATGCCAACTTCGGCAAAGTCACCACTACTTGAGAATCAAACCCACAAATAATTTGATTCCAACTGAGGGCACAACTACATTCCACCGCATGCAAAATGGCAAGAGCCTCCATGAGATTATTGTTATGGTAACCGTTATAAACAAAGAAAATAAACTGAATATCTCCAAAGCTATCATGACCAACCCCTCCAATACCAGCATGGCCAGGGTTCCCCTGAGAAGAACCATCATTATTAAGTTTCAATACTCCCCGAGGAGGAGGGGACCAATGAATAGCCCTATTAACTCTCCGCAAAGGATGGCGACATCTATTTCTCATGATCTTCCTAACATATTGTCCCCCAAAAGAAGGAACACCCCCCTAAAGAGAAAATTGAGCCGATTACAAATATCAACATCCCCAGGATCCACACCCCCAACAAAGTCACACTTTGCCAAGACAGTCTCCCAAAGAGAATGAATAATTCTTTGCTACAAATGTTGAACAACAATCCTAACATCATGAAAAATCATGAGATTCCTTTCCAACCAAATATGCCAAATAATAAAAGAGGGACCAATAGCCCAAGCAACCTGGAGAAAATAAGTCTTAATAGGAGGCTTACCCAGGTGAGCCCAAAATTCAGCTAAAGAAGAAACATGCCAACGGGTCTGATTCCAAAGTCCCCACTAGAGATGCCAAATAGCTCCGGAGAAGGAGCAATTAAATAAGAGGTGAGAAACACATTCCTTACTCTTACAACAAAGAACACACATAGAGGGACCTTGAAAACCATGTTTGCACATATTATCCCAAGTAAGACAATGACTTTGGACAACCAACCACATGAAAAAGTTGCATTTAGGCCAAGAAAATTTATTCCACACATGTTTCCACCAAGGAACCTCCTCCCCTCCAAAAAGTTGACGAATGAGATCCAAGTAACTCGCAACAATAGAATATTTACCAGTAGAATCTTTTCCCCAGGCAAGAACATCACGACCCACCAAGGAATTATACTCCTGCAAAGCAAGAATCTGAGCCAACTCCTTACAAGCCTCCTTAGATCCACTTGGCGGCCAATCATGAGAATCCTTCCAAACGTAACCGATAGCCATCCCTTAATTCCAAGAAACCTTGTAGTGCTCCACTTATCCCAACCCACAACAGAAAAATATCACAAAGGTTGAAAGTGCAGATACATAGAGAGGATAGGAGGATAACCGTCCCATAAATCCAACCAAAAGAGAGCTTCTAAGCCCTTATAACATATCTAGAATATGCCCCTCTTAACTAATTGAGCCCCATTTTCAAGGTATGCCAAATCAAAGACCCCCTTCCTTCCAAACCATATCGGGGAACATCCAAAGAGTGAACTGATTTAAGATACTTATGAGTAAGAATACAAGCCCAACAAAACTGGTTTTGACAAGTACACCAGCGTCAATATAATTTGGCAACTAGAGCTTTCCCATTCAAGGTAGAAAAATGCAGACCAATACCCCCCTCCTTCTTAGGCTAACACACTAAATACCATTTAACAAGGCTCCATTTACAAGTATTCAAGTTATCACTCCACAATAATTGGCGTGAAAAAGCATCAAATTCCTTAAGAAAATATACAAGGGCCATCAAAACAAAGTACTTGTCTATAAGAAGAGCCTGGATCATGGATTGAAGAAAAGTCACCCTAGTAGCAATGGATAGCCATCTATGAGTCTAGTGATTAACCTTGTGATAAAGCTTATCCAATAAATCCTGCCAATACACTCTAGGTATTCTACTAGAAGAAAGAGGGATACCAAGGTAGACCAAGGGAAGAGAGGCAATTTGAAACCTCAAAATATTGGCAACCTTTCTCTGAATAGCCTTGGTAGTGTTGAAAAAGAAGATAGAGGATTTATGCTCATTGGATTTCTGACCCGAAGTAACCAAATAAATATCTAAGGTCCTTCTAAAATATTTAGCCTCCCAAAGACTAGCAACCCCCATAAGAGTAGTATCATCCATAAATTGAAGATGGGAAAGTGTAGGCAAGCCATGACCCAACCTCCAACCTTGAATCAAGCCTTGTGAAACCCAAGACTTAATAAATATACCTAGGCCCTCTGCCATAAGAATAAACAAATAGGGAGAAAGAGGATCCCCTCGACGAAGCCCTTTGGAAGCACTAAATAACTCAAACAACTCACCATTGATAATAATAGAAAAAGAAGATGAAGTAACACAACTCATCGTCCATCTGACCCACTCCTCACTAAAACCAAAATCGAAGATAATTTTTTTCAAGAAGCATCACTTAACTCTATCGTAAGCTTTGGCTATATCCAGTTTGATAAGCATAGACTTTTCCTTAAACACCGCCATAGAGTGAGTGGCTTCAAAAGCAATCACAACCCCATCTAAAATTTGTCTACCTGCCATAAAACCCTCTTGCTCATTCGAGATCAAAGTTAGAAGCCAAATTTTGAGCCTCTCAGCAATCAACTTAGTTATAATTTTATTTACCACATTACACAAAGCAATAGGCCTAAAAAGGTCTAACTGGTTAGCACCTTCCTTTTTAGGAATAAGAACAAGGAAAGTAGAATTCAAGGCCCGAAGCATTTGTTTACTACCATAAGATTCACAAACCACTTCTAGCAAATCCAAATTAATAATATCCCCAAATTCCTGAAAAAATTCAATAGGAAACCAATTTGGACCTGGGGCTTTACCCTTGCGCATCCGAAAAATAACCTCCTCCAATTCAGACAAAGAAATCGAGCACATGAGAGACTCATGTTGGCATTATGTGAACCGGTATGAGGACATGATGACATTGTATGTTGTCATTGATGTCAATATGCTGAAGAAGAGAGAACCGGTATGTTACCAAGAACCGGTATAACATTGTGAAGCAGTGTGTTTGTTCAAGGTGAACTGACATGTGGATATGGGAATCGGTACATGGAAGCTTTGTATGACTACCGGTTGGTAGTCTCACTTCAGGGTTTCCGGTTGAAGTGCTTCAAGCCTGTGTGACTCAACCAGTGACTTTGTGTGATGAGTTAGCATTGTAACGAAAAACAGATCATGTTGCCACGTCAGCCTTGTACGCGTGAAGGATCTTGCATGAAGGAGATTGTTCCTTTCTACCTCGGGAATGAGTGAAGTCTGTAAACGGTGAAAACGCGTGATGAGTTATCAGCCACCATGAAAGAGGTGGAAAATGAACAATGGAGAACATCTTGAGATCAGTTCAAGACTGTAGTATTTAATGCAATGTGCTCAATGGTCAAGATTGAACCGTTTGAATTGCTTAACCTAACAGGTTTAGGGTTTATGCTACCGACCTATCTGTTTCCTATAAGGTCGTTGTTGTGTTTCTTTCTGAGGTTGTTGGCAAAAGTTGTGTGTGTGTATCCAAGTGAAGAGATACGTGATTCTTGCCAGACCAGAGGAGAGAAGTGATACCTGTAGAGTGTAAGTGCAGAAGGTGAAGAGGAGCTAAAGCAGATTTGCATTGGCATTGAGTGTTGTTACCAGATCATTGTAATACCTGTTGATCTCTAACCACTTCAATAGTTGGGAAATCCCTTAATAGGGTAGCTTTAACCGTCTTACTATAAATCATTTGACAGGGTGACTCAAAACCATTGAGTTCTTGAAATCCTCTAACAAGGTAACCTTTAACAGGGTTTAACCCTTAACTAGGTATTCTAGCCATCCCTTAACCGGGAGATCCCTAACAGGATCGATTCCTAATAGAACCTATTGTATTAGTCTTTAACTAGACAAGGCTCCTAACAGAGCGAACTTCTAAAGAGTTCAAAAATAACTTGTGGGTATTCATCCCCACCATGGTTTTTCCCAGTTGGGTTTCCACGTGAAAAATCTGTGTGTCATGTGTGGTGTTATTCATGTGATGGTTTAAGTGATTTGTGTCTGAAGGTAAATCATGTTGATCTAGATGTTTATATATTTTTGATGATAGATTACCTGTTCATGCACTAGGGTTAAATGGAAATGAAGTATTAGATTGTATGAAAAGATAAGTGTCAACCGATTTATGCTTGTCTCTGTTATTCTGGGTTTTGCTGGTTGTACTCTATTTAAGACCAGTGTTACTATTTATCTGCCAAAGCACAGTGTCTGCTGACAAACCGGTTTTAGGAATGTGTTTTTTGTCTGTACTGATTCACCCCCCCTCTCAGTACCAGTTTGGTACTATCTGTTCATCATTGAGTTATCAATTGGTATCAGAGCGTCCTCCAGGTCCTTTATGTTATAAGCTTAACCACTTGAGGAAAAGATACCAGTCTAATGATGAAGAGGGAAGGTCCAAAGTTCAATAGAGATAATTTCAATATATGGAAAGAAAGAATGAAGATATACATTAGAAGCATGGGTGCTCAACACTGGAGCTATGTTGAGAATGCTTATGTTGCCCCTACCGGTACTCTCACCGATGACCAAAAGAGAGAGATGCAGGAGAATGGGCAAGTCATCGAAGCCCTAATTAGTAGTTTATCTGACATTGAGTTTATTGATGTCCAAGATAAAGTAAATCCCAAAGAAGTATGGGATACTCTTGAAAATATCTATGGCGGTGATGAGCATGTAAAACAAGCTAAGGAAGAAAGCCTTAGAGGAAAGTTTGAAGACATGCAGATGGTTGAAGGTGAGACCATTCAATAGTATGGAATAAGAATCAAAACTGTTATTGGAGATATCAAGAGTGCAGGTGGTAAAATGGAAGATTCCACTGTGGTAAGCAAAGTTCAGAGATCCTTATTACTAGTCTATGCAATAAGGGTTGCTCCTATTCAGGAGTGGAGATCAATAGACAAGACTAAGGTATCCCTAGACTCCATCATTGCAAAGTTGACAACCTATGAGATAAATAGTTTTGATGGCAGTGTTCAAAAGACTAAATCAGCTTTTAAAGCTTCTATTGTACCATCCAGAAAAGGAAAAGAAGCAAGCACCAGTGGTGAACCAAGACAGAGTAGAGAAATGGATGATGAGGAGATTCTGATGGAATTTGAAGCTCTTCTTGCCAGGAAAATTCCTAAAGGAACTGGTAAATACAGAGGTAAGCTCCCTTTGAAATGCTTTTCTTGTAACCGGATAGGACATATTGTTGTAAACTGTCCTAATGGTGACAACAAGGACAAACCAGAAAGGTCCAATAACTTCAAAGGAGGAAACCAAAGAAACTGTTTTGTGGCAGTTGATGAAGGTGTCACAGATGAGGAATCAGAAGATGAAGAAAATGAAGATATTGTGTTTGTTGCTATCAAGGAAGATGTGTCAGATAAGAAGGCTCTTGTCTCCCGCTTTGATAATTCCAATGAGTGGATTATTGACAGTGGCTATTCTCACCATATGACTAGTGACCAGAGCAAGTTTCTATCCTTGGAAGAGTATGATGGTGGTGTGGTTCGCTTTGGTAATGATGCACCATGTATGGTCAAAGGCAGAGGGTCCATCTCTCTGAATGGAAAGAGCAATGCTGACAATGTGTATTGGGTTGATGGTCTCAGACACAACCTTCTGAGTGTTACCCAACTGAATGATAGTGGTCTCACTCTGGAATTCAAAAATGGAGAGTGCAAAATCAAAGGAAAGAGTGGTGAATTGATGGCCACCGGTATGCAGACCAAAGGTAACCTATTTCAGTTGAATGCAAATATAAGTACATGTCTTATGGCTAAATTTGATGATAGTTGGATATGGCATAGGAGACTCTGCCATGTAAACTTTGATAACATTATGAAGGCCAGTAAGACCAAGGCAGTTAGAGGATTGCCGGTGCTGAGCAAACCAAAAAATCCTTTGTGCAGAGAATGTCAACTGGGGAAAATGTCATCCTCAAATTTTAAAGGTAAATCTTTCACAGTAGACAATTTACTTGATCTTGTGCATACTAATTTGTGTGGTCCTATGAAAACTAGGAGTGTGTAGGGAGATAGGTATTTTATGATTCTTATAGATGATTGCTCAAGAATGATGTGGGTCACATTCTTGAAGGACAAGTCTGAAGCCTTTGGAAAGTTCAAAGCTTTCAGAGCATTGGTAGAAAAGGAAAGTGGCAGAAGAATCAAATGCCTTAGAACTGATCAAGGAGGGGAATTCACTTCCGGTGAATTCAACAAATATTGTGAAGAGAATGGCATCAAGAGGCAACTGTCTACCCCCTGAACTCCACAGCAGAATGGCTTAGCAGAGAGAAACAACTAGACTGTGGTTGAAGTAGCTAGAACTATGTTGATCCAAGGAAAAGTTACTCACACCTTTTGGAGAGAAGTTGTGAGCACTGCAGTATACACAATGAACCGGGTACTCATCAAGAAAGGTAATGATAAAACTTCTTATGAGTATTGGACTGGTAAGACGCCCGTGGTTAGCTACTTTAGAGTGTTTGGTAGCAAATGTTACATCAAGAGGAGCGAACACTAGAGCAAATTTGATGCGAAATGTGATGAGGGAATATTCCTCGGGTATTCCACCAAGAGCAAAGCTCTCAAGTGTTTCAATAATAGGACTCAAAGAATTATGGAAAACATCAATGTGAGAGTTGATGAAACCTTTGAGAAAATTGAGGAAACCGACAGTGAGCAGGCAGTAAATAAACCGGTTGTAACCTTTTGGGAACCGGTTGCCAGTCAACCAAGTCCCAGTAATAGTGTTCCTACACTGGTAGATGTAGATGCTGATACTGATGGAGATGAGGATGAAGAAGAAAAGCAAGAGGAATCTGTTAAGACCATTCCTCGGTATGTCAAGCTAAATCATGATCTTAAGCAGATCATAGGAGATAAGGATGCAAGAATCCTTACAAGAAGAAAGGTCAGAGAAAACTCATGTATGATCTCTAAATTTGAGCCTAAATCATTCAAAGAGGCACATAAAGATGAAGATTGGATCAAGGCAATGAAAGAGGAACTTGACCAGATAGAGAGAAATGGTACATGGTCTTTGGTACCCAGACCGGAGCATAAAAATGTCATCGGTACCAAATGGGTTTTCAAAAATAAGCTGAATGAGGATGGCACAGTGATTAGAAACAAAGCCAGATTGGTGTGTAAAGGATATGTTCAAGAAGAAGGAGAAGACTATGGAGAAACCTTTGCTCCTGTAGCCAGATTGGAAGGAGTTCGTATGCTTCTTGCATATGCAACTTTTAAAGGATTCAAAGTATATCAAATGGATGTAAAATCTGCATTCCTAAATGGTGTACTTGAAGAGGAGGTGTATATAGAGCAACCAGATGGGTTTGCCCTATTAGAAGACAGTGACATGGTGTGTAGGCTACATAAAGCCTTGTATGGACTAAAGCAGGCACCTAGAGCATGGTATGAATGATTGCACTCCCATCTTGTGAAGATTGGATTTGGACGAACAAGTGAAGATAGCAATATCTACTTGAAATCAGAAGGAGATCAGATTCTGATATGTGAAGTATTTGTTGATGACATCATCTTTGGAGGTAATGACAAGATGAGTCATGAATTTGCTGATGAGATGAAAAAGGAGTTTGAAATGTCACTCATAGGGGAGATTAAGTTCTTCATTGGACTACAAATTCAACGAATTAAAGATGGAATCTTTATTACTTAGTCCAAGTATGTCAAAGAGGTGTTGAAAAACTTTGGCATGGAAGATCGTAAATTGGTTGGTACACCAATGGTGACCAGTTGTAAACTATCCAAAGAGGATGACTCAACATTGGTTAATGAGAAGGAATACTGATCAATGATTGGTAAGTTGCATTATGTAGTGCATAGCAGACTAGATATTGCACATGCAGTTGGCATTACTGCAAGGTTCCAGAAAAGTCCAAGAGAATCCCACTTGGTTGCAGTCAAGCGGATTCTTAGGTATCTGAAGGGAACTATTGATTATGGATTGTGGTATCCATATAGCAAGGATTTCAACTTGAAAGTATTCATAGATGCTGATTGGGTAGGTAATGTGGACGACTGGAAGAGCACAACCGATGGTGCATTCTTTCTCGGTGGTAGACTGGTCTCATGGATGAGTAAGAAGTAGAGTTGTATCTCTTAGTCTACAGTGGAAGCAGAGTATGTTGCAACTTTCATGAACTGCACTCAGACAATTTGGATGAAGCATGTATTAAATAGCTTCAAAGTTCTTGTATCTGAACTGGTAAGTATATTTTGTGACAATACTAGTGCAATTAACATCTCCAAGAATCCGGTTTTACATTCTAGAACCAAGCACTTTGAGCTTAAGTATCATTTCTTGAGAGAAAAGGTTCAGAACAAAGAGATTGCACTGGAACATGTTTCTAGTAAGGAGAAGTTAGCAGACATATTCACCAAGCCTCTCCCAAAGGCTACATTTATGTACTTAAGAGGTGAATTAGGGGTGCTGCCCCTTCAAGAGGTGAACTAAAGGTATATACTCCACATCAGTTAGGTATTGCATAGTCAATTTTTTTTTCTTTCAGGATTGATGTGTTGAAGGATGCTACTCCTCAGGGGGAGCAACATAATGGAACAGGGAAGCTTGTGCCTCCACTTTGGCATTGTTGTCAAAGGGGGAGAAGAAGTGAAGTAGAGAAGATATCTATAGAAATTGGGGGAGAAGATGTGAAGCGAAGAGATATCTTTGTATATTGCCATCAATGCCAAAGGGGGAGATTGTTGGCATTATGTGAACCAGTATGAGGACATGATGACATTGTATGTTGTCATTGATGTCAATATGCTGAAGAAGAGAGAATTGGTATGTTACCAAGAACTGGTATATGTGAGAATTGGTATAACATTGTGAAGTGGTGTGTTTGTTCAAGGTGAATCGACATGTGGATATGGGAACCGATACATGGAAGCTTTGTATGACTATCGGTCGGTAGTCTCAACTTCAAGGTTTCTGGTGTAAGTGCTTCAAGCTTGTGTGACTCAACCGGTGACTTTGTGTGATGAGTTAGCATTGTAACTAAGAACAGATCATGTTGCCACGTCAGCCTTGTGCACGTGAAGGATCTTGCATGAAGGAGATTGTTCCTTTCTACCTCAGGAATGTGCGAAGTCTGTAAACGGTGAAAATGCGTGATGGGTTATCAGGTGCCATGAAAGTGGTAGAAAATGAACTATGGAGAATGTCTTGAGATCGGTTCAAGACTGTTGCATTTAATTCAATGTGCTCAATGGTCAGGATTGAACCGTTTGAATTGCTTAACCTAATTGGTTTAGGGTTTAGGGTTTATGCTACTGACCTATCTGTTTCCTATAAGGTTGTTGGCAAAAGTTGTGTGTGTGTATCCAAGTGAAGAGATATGTGATTCTTGCCAGACCAGAGGAGAGAAGTGATACCTGTAGAAGGTGAAGAGAAGCTAAAGCGGATCTGCATTGGCATTGAGTGTTGTTACCAGATCATTGTAATACCTGTTGATCTCTAACCACTTCAATAGTTGGGAAATCCCTTAACAGGGTAGCTTTAACCGGCTTACTGTAAATCCTTTGACAGGGTGACTCAAAACCATTGAGTTCTTGAAATCCTCTAACAAGGTAACCTTTAATAGGATTTAACCCTTAACCAGGTATTCTAGCCATCCCTTAACCGAGTGATCCCTAACAAGATCGGTTCCTAATAGAACCTATTGTATTAGTCTTAATTGGACAAGGCTCCTAACAGAGTGGACTTCTAAAGAGTTCAAAAATAGCTTGTGGGTATTCATCCCCACCGTGGTTTTTCCCAGTTGGGTTTCCACGTGAAAAATCTGTGTGTCATGTGTGGTGTTATTCATGTGATGGTTTAAGTGATTTGTGTCTGAAAGTAAATCATGTTGATCTAGATGTTTATATAATTTTGATGATAGATTACCTGTTCATGCACTAGGGTGAAATGGAAATGAAGTATTAGATTGTATGAAAAGATAAGTGTCAACCAGTTTATGCTTGTCTCTGTTATTCTGGGTTTTGTCGGTTGTACTCTGTTTAAGACCGGTGTTACTATTTGTCTGCCAAAGCACAGTGTCTGCTGACAAACTCATTTTAGGAATGTGTTTTTGTCTGTACTGATTCACCCCCCCCTCTCAGTACCGGTTTGGTACTATCTGTTCATCATTGAGTTATCAACTCATTCATCACATTGGTAACTAAAGAGGGAATACAAGCAAGGATCATATTCTCCTCATCCATGGCTGAAGGTGAGTTTTCAGAAAAGAGAGTAGAATAATACTAAGAAGTCTTACAAGATAGATCTTGAAGGGATGTCAACTAAATACCTTCTGAACTCACCAAGGAATAAATATAACCCTCATTCCAATGAGCTTGCACCGATTTATGAAAAAAGGTTGTATTCTTGTCACCTTCCTGAAGCCAATCAACCCGAGCCTTTTTCTTCCAAAAAATATCCTCCTGAAGTTCCCACTCCTCCAATTCCCTTACAGCTTGGGACTCTGCCCTACCCAAATCCTCAAAGAAACCAAGGTCCTAGATTTGGCGAGTAATAACATCTAGATGAGCTTGAGCATTCCTCTTTATAACATGAAGGTTATCATAACACAATCTATTCCATCTCTTAAGCTGGAATTTGATAAACTATAATTTTTTAATAAAGGAATACATAGCAGTACCATAAGCAGGGCCACCGTCAGTCCACCACCGAGGCATTAAATCATGAAGAGAAGAGTCACAAAGCCACATAAGATGAAACCTGAAAGGGGGATTTTTAGGAACAGAAATAGAAGTAGATGAAAATTTGATTGGCCAATGATCAGAACCCCTCCAATCAAGAATCTTAGAGGTAGTACACAAGTTACCACCAACCCAAAAACAGGAAACTAGGAGCCTATCCAGTTCTTCAGATATAGATTCATCTTCGCACTGACGATTGTTATAAGTGAAGATCCCATTAGAGGGTTTAATATCAATTAGGTTTAGGAAGTCCACATTCTCACCAAAAAAATCACTGGAAGGACTCAACTGATCCAACCCTCCCCTTTTTTCCACCAAAATTAACATAGAATTGAAATCCCTAACTAAAATCCAAGGAAGGAAGAAGCACATGATCTAACATACCGAATATGAGACCAAAGCAAAGTTTTTCCACACAAATCAATCAGAGCATATACATTAGTAACCAAAATAAGCTCCCTAGATTCCAAACTAGAGGCAACCACTGAAAGAGAAGAGTGATTAGAGATCCACTAGAGAAGACCAATATTTCTTGGATCCCAGAAAAGAGCCAAACCTCTAGAACAACCTAAAGAACCAATGCACTGACACTGACCAAAACGCCAAATACTAGAAGCACTCTGAAGCATGGATTCAAGTGAAAGCTTAGTCTCTTGGACACAACATATGTTTGGAGAATGAACTACAACCAACTCATGAATAGAATTTTGTCAAGGGATGCTATTCAACCCCCTAACATTCTAAGAGAGAATAATCATGAGAGTGATCAGGAGAAGTGAGCATTAATGGGTTTGACAGACCTAGATTCCACCAACAGTTCCCCAAGTAATTTAATCTTCTCCCGATCCTTTTTATGACCAAATTTTAAAGAAATATCAGAAGAACCCTTCTTAAGGGGTCGATGCTATAAACCCAAAGCCTGAGAAAACCCTCTACCTTTACCAGAAGCCATCACATCCTTAGCCAAATTAGCTAAAACAATATCATCCTGCAAAAGTGCAGAGTCACCTGAATCTCCCAAATTAGGAGCACAAGGGGGCACCCCTTGTTGTAGCACAACAGCTAGATCCTAAATAATATTCCCCTGTTCCTGCTCAACATTCATACATGTACTAGTAGCCCCAAAAGAGACATCCATTGGAATCCCTTCCTCTAGAGCTAAAGTATCTAGTACCTCAAACTTGTTGAAACCCTCATCACTTTGACTATCTCTGTAAGACCTCTTTTGACCTCTTCCCTTAGCACGAGGCTTAGCAGAAGTAAAGCCATTCTTATTCAGGACACCATCTTTCAAAGAGTCTTTCCTTTTCCCCCATTATCTCCTGTAGGGGCCAAGGAAGAAGGAGAAATACCAGCCATCTTATTAACCCTAGGACACTGACATTGAAGATGTCCATACTTATGACAAATTTAGCATAAAAAAGGAAGAGATTCATAATCTAATTGTTGAACCCATGATGAAGAGCCTAAACATATTTCCAAAGAATATGACAATGGATTATTTAAATCAATCTCAGTACAAATATGAGAAAAACAAATTACCTTCTTTTCAAGGGTTTGTTGAGCAATGGCGGTCGACTTTCTAAGAAGAGCAACAATCCATTGCAAAATATCCTCCCTCCAGAACTCCAAAGGAAGTTGAGGCAAACAAACGTAGCTAGGAACCCTTGAGGGAAATTATTTCACTGAGTTGAAACCTGCATGCTAAGGTTTAATGAACAAATCGACATGATTGTAAGAGTAGGGCCCTCCCTTAAAAACACGGTTTTGATCAGACATTCAAGCAAAAACAACCATGAAATAGTTGTTCATAGCTAACATAATCTCCATATCCCCCTCAACCCACCAAGAAAGAAGAATCCAAACTTCTATTGCTGAAAGAGAAATATGAATCCCAAGAAACTTACATATCAAAGCATGTTTGCTCCAATAAGTGACATCCTCCGAAACCAATTTTGGTGGAATGACCAGAACCAGTCGATCCAGACTCCTCAGTAGACAACTATTTAATTTCTTAATTTTTGAGCCCTCACCCACATAAAAAGAGTCAGTCATCTTTACGTGGACACTTGAAGAAGATCCATTAGGTGGTACAACACCAACCACCACCAAACTGGAGGACAAACGCTGCTCCTCCATACCCGCAAAACAAAAACAGAACATGCCCAACCTCAAATCACCACCACCAAAAATCCACGACCAACCTTTGATCCCAAATACAACACCGAACAACTGGAAAAGAACCCGCAAAAAATAAAGCATAAGGAAAGAAGGGACCCCTGTCCCCACACGTCCCACCCTATAGACCACGTACACCCCCAAAGAAGCCACACACAAAACAAACTAGCATAGAAAGGAAAAGGCTAGGGCACAGGAGCCCCTACCCAAGTGCCCAACACAGACACCAACCATTACTTGTGTTCTCTCATCCATTCATGATACTAAAATTCAACTACAAGCACATTTATAATAAGATTTGAAAGAGTGTTTGATTCTTTTACACAAATCATATCCTAACATGAATGGTAAAGAAATGTCAAAAGAGAGTAGGGTAATAAGAAGTAAAATGAAAAGATACTCTAATGGGAAGTGATACTATAAATTCACCTCAACACACTGAAAGGTTAGATTAGATTTTTCAAACCAATCTTGCTATAGTAGGGAAATTAACTATGTTTGTTGTTCTTATCAAGCTTGTTTTTTTTTCAAAGATATCTACCATGAGTAGTGGTCTCCACTTGAGTAGTGAGAAGAATCATTGATTCAATATTTAGACATGGAATACCTATATTATTGGCATGAGGAATCAACTTATGAATCACATATGTAGTAGACAAATAATTCTCAAATGATGCTATAGGAAGTAGGGCATGCAAAGGGAAAGAAGAACAAGCCATATAGGATGGATTGTCCACATCTCTGATATAGTCATTTTGGATTTTTGTAAGGCGTGTGCCCTTGGTCTCCTTGTGTTGTGCAATGTAGCACTCGGGTTTGTGACATGGCTTAACTGCCTCCAGTGGATTCTATAAGTCTAGCGATTGTATCGAGTATTAACAGGTCAATATTTTGGTGCAATGACAACCGCACTTGTAATAATTGACATTAGAGCTATATCCTCCGGAAGAAGCTTGACCACTTGAGGAGATCCCAGATGGAAACCTTTGATTTTAAGAAGGGTAGTCTGATATTTGATGTAACAAATTACATTCTCTGGAAGAACCAGATGAAATGTCATTTGAAATGCATTGATTAAGACTATTGGAAGATTAGTAAAAATGTGTATAATGCTCATAAGAATGGTCCTACCATTCTAGATGAGATAAAGGAATCTAAATTTGCATGAGATAAGATGGTGTCTTCATCTTGAATCTAAATTATGGGGCTTTGCAATGCATTTTCCTTGTTATCTCCAAGGTCAGACCATATTGTTTGATCAATCTCATTGCGTGGTTGTGCTGGTGAATATAAAACCAATTTCTTGGTAACATTGCCATTTGAAATGATTATTTCTCTTGATCTACATCCAATAAAAGCATATGCAGTAGCAAGTTGAGGTCTACCTAGGATAAGTGGATTCCCTCCTAAGTTGGCTTGAGACTACAAAATACTCACACGAATCTAATGTAATAACTAGGTCTTCCATAATTCCTTTTGGTTTTATAGTTGAGCTATTAGCTAGTTGAAGGATAGTAGGTATAGGCCTAAAATTAGTTAAATCTAATTTCTACATAGTCTCCCTTGTCATTACATTGATGACTGGACCTAAGTCAATTAGGGCATTAAGTATCATTATCCTAATGATAGTGACATTTGCCATTGGGCTCTCTAGATCAATATATTTTGGGACAATGACCCTTCCTAACATTATATCTACCAACTGTCCCACAACATGAATGGTTGGAGGGTCTTTCTTCTTCCTACCTAGTTTCTTTAGACACAACCCTTTGATTGTATTATTATAAATATGAGCTTCCTTAATTTCTTGATACAATGGAAACCTTACACTAAGATTCTTAAGTTGGTCCAAGAAATCAAAGGTTGGTTCAGGTTCATGCTTTTGTATGCTCAGTATTTTTGGAAATGGTGGTGTTGGAATTTTAATAGGCTCTTTCTCAAGTGGAGAACTATGGTTGATTAATGGGGGGTTAACAACATCTGAGGATTCTTTTGAAGAGATCTTTGTAATGAGTGTGGTTTTGGAGTAGTTAGAGTTATACCTGAATGAAGGTGCACGTTATTGACATCTAGAACATAAGCATGGAACTGATATGTTTCCTTAGCATAGGCTTGCTGAATAAGAGAGTTATTGGGGTTAGGTGCAAGTTGTGCTAGTAATTGAGTGGATTTTGGAGGTGCATGAGTAGGATTTGTAGTGATAGGCATGATAGTTGGATACAAAAGTAGGGCTTGTATTTGTTGTAGGTAAATTGCATTAGAATTCCCCCATGGCTGATTACCCCTCCATTGTTAGTGTTGCTACCAATTTTTTGAGGTATTTGTCAATTAGGATGTTGACCTTGGGGTTGATAGGGAGTCCAACTCCCAATAGGATTGTTCCATGATGAAGAACCATAGTTCATCCAACTAGGAGGATGTTGATCTTTCCATGGAATAAAATTAGGATAGGAATTAATATAAGATAAAGGATCTTGGGGTATACTTTGTCTCTAGTTTCATGGCTTTCGCTGGGCTAATTAGAAAACTTGGCCATCTTCATCCTCTAAAGTCTTTAATTCAAGTCTATCTTCTATGCTTGCAATCTTCTTACATTTGTAATCCTTTTCCTTATGTTAGTAGTGAGGAAAATATATAGTCACTACATCATCAACTTCTTCCTACTTATTTTTTGCTTGTAGTGTGTCCATTTGAATTTCCTTGCGACTAATGATTTATTTATTTATGTCTGTCAATAGGTTGCTAATCTCTGTCTGTGAGACTTTTGCAGTTGTCTTTAAAGTTAGTCCTCTTAAGCTCTAGTTCTTCTTCATTCTTGATTTGGATTTGTTTTTGGCAAGTAATAAAAGATCATCCCAAGGAACTTGAGAGATGTCTCCTCCTCCCATTAGGTCCAATGCATCTAGATAGTCCTCATTGAATCCTCTTAGAAAGATCAACTTGAGAGTGTCTTCTCCCAACCTATTATGTTTGAATTTGTACGGGCTAAACAAGAAGCATTCTATATAGTCCTCCAATGGCTCATATTCTTTCTAACTCATTCTAAAGATATCACCTCCTTGCATATCCCTTCATCTTGATAAACTTATAAGGCGCCGAGGACGGGGGGTGAGTCAGTGCAAGCAAAAACAATATGAATATGATCACCAACCTAAACAACTCAAAAATTGACAAGCATAAGAGGAATATTACCACATAAGCTAATGCCCAATAAAACAAATTCCACATAACACAAGAGATTTATACGTGGAAACCCAAAAGGGAAAACCCATGTTGAGAGTTAATACCCACAAGATTCACTATCTACAGAATATAAATCTTGACTGCTTAAGGTCTTACAAATATGCCCTGTTAGGAGCAGATCTGGTTAGGAGTCACCCATTTAAGGGATTTAAATGATGAGCCTTGTTAGGAGCTTTGACCTATTAGGATCAACCTCGTAAGAGGATTAACACTCTAATATAGAGCTACCCAGTTAAGGGATTTACAATGTAAGGCCTGTTAGGACCTACCCAGTTAAGGGATTTTGCTGAACTGTAACTGTTAGGATAACAACAATTCAAATGTTCTTCATATAACACCTCCATGTATGATAAGATCCACTTTAGATCCTCAAAAATTCAACAACACATCAATACAGAGCTTCACTAATGACTGCATAATCAACTTCTCCTTATTCACCTTCGATCTCATCAACATACGCATATCTATCTCATAACTCATCACACTTTTTATTAGACATCAACTTAGTTAGCTACAACCTTGGAACAATTTCCTAGGTTCAATAAATCTAGACAAAATAACATTGCATGCCGAACTTATGTCGGCCATCAACATAACAAACCAAAATTAAAACAAAACCTGTGTCGGTTTACTGATTTAAGTGACTTTATCACTACCAGTTAAGTGTTCATCAAAATGTTTGCTCTGTACATCAAATCTCGCTTGTCCTGTCGAATCTGCCAATGCGGTCATGAACATAGCTCCAAATACCTATCTTCATGATTAAAATCTTCATTAATCGCCTGTACTAGCTGCATGAATGCAACTCTATTCCTATTTACCGGTTGAGGACCTAATTGCCGGTTCATTGGTAAACTATCTTCTATACCGGTTGGCTTCCAAGACTTAGATGACTACAAAAACATTGTTTCCATCAATGACAACACAAGACTTAGTCATCAAACATGAATCTCAATCTCTTCATCACATTCACCAATCAATCATTTGCCGATTCAGTCAAATGCCAACATTCTCCCCCTTTGGCATTGATGGCAACACTTAGGAAAACAAATTTGTCAACTAAGTGTGCAAAAACAAAAATTGACTTTATGACAAATACCCCCCCTTAGCAATTGCGTGCTATTACAAAAATAACTTATACTACTACTCCGCTTTTACTTTTACATACAAAATTTTGACTGACTCTTCAACTATTACTCCCCCTTTGACAATAATGCCAAACAAAGAAGTAAAAACACGAAAGATAAATATATTTACATCAAAATTGCATAGCATATATATAGATGTAGGAGTTTAAAATATTTTTACAATGCAATTTTAGAAAAAGCATCACTAAAATGTGATTTCAACTGCGTCAGATCGTTATGCCAGGTTTCCAAAATATTGCCGGTTATCTCCACATGTGTCTTTATTTGTCCAACAAACTCCTCCATGACATTTATGTTACTCATCTCCGGTGTTGCAAGGATGGCTTCAGTTTCTTTATAAGATCTCTGCAATATTTCTATCTGCGGTATCAGTTGTGTCTATAATTCCTGCAATGATTTGATCCTCTTAACCTATTCATTTTCATAAGCTTCCAACTTATGCTAAAGTTCAACAACTGATTTTTCAAATTTGATAGCAGAGTCATTGAGGGGCTTGAATGACTCATTAAGAAATTCAAGTTCTTGCTCAGCTTCCCCCTTCTTCTTTTTCAAATCAACACAAAAAATGAAAATTTTGAAACAGTTGAGAGGATTTTACCTCTGGTTTCAAGTCCTTCTTTCAAATAGTCCTTATTGATAGTAAGAGAAACTTTCCCTTTATCAATTTCAGTGATCAATTGCTCAGTTCTTTTCTTCTTATAATCCTTCTCAACACTAATATAAGCTACATCCTCAAAAGCTTTCATTTGTTCTCTGACATCATTAACAAGTTGACCAAGCTTGTCAATAGGATTGGCAAAGTTATCAGTATCAATCTCTGGTAGGAGACTTGACAAAATCTCAACATAATTTCTTATTGTCTTTGTCTCCTTCTATTGTTTTTTCATCCTCTTCTTCTTGTCCTGGGATTGCATGGCAGTTGCAATCTCCATCAACTCAGTTGAGCTCAAATTATCCATGTCTAGGGGTCCTTTGATGCTTATAGCATCATCATCATCTTCATCTATAATTTTCTATTTAGAATCAAGTGACAAAGGTGTCACTTTAGGTTCAATCTTCTCTGACTTCTTCTCCTATGTTTCCTCTTTGTCTTTACACTGGTGGGGGTACCAGTTGGTGCACTTTATGTTTTGGCCTGTTGAGAAACATGTCTTTCTCTTGTTTCAATGATGGCTTCCTTTATGAATCCCGCTTGCTTTGCAAATGCTTCAACTTATTTTCTAAGACTCTTTTCTATAACCAGTCTTTGAAGTTCAGAGTGCACTTGAAGGGATTTCTCCTTGTAAGTGCCAAAATGTTCTATTGTTGTATCTATCGATTGGCCAAGAAAATGATCAGCATATGCAATTAGAATATCTTTGTCCACTTCATATCCCATAGGAATAACCCATGTAGTCCAGGGCACAATTGCCTCCATCTCCATCATGCAAGTATCTGTATCAACCATAAAGCAAATTGTGTTTTCATACTGGTTGACAACCTCTGCCGGTATCCTTTCCCTTGCATGCATTTTCTTCTGAAAGTCTTTGAAATATCCCCATGCAATCTTGTCAAAACCATTACCAAGAATTCTAATGCTATTCTTCATTTGCACAAAAGCTGGAGTGCCATCTATCCATTGGATATCACCAATACTTGGGAAATAATCCTGAAAGTAAAAGAATAAACCAAGAATTAATTGACTAAATTTGAACCTTAACCTCTTATCCTTCTTGATGGATTCTAGGTTTAGCATCAGTTGAGTCTTCAACGCCTTCGACAAGTCATAATCAACATCCTCTTTTATCATCTGGTGGCAGTGTGAATAGCAGCAACATGGATGTTGTTCATCCTGCCAGAGTAATAGATTCGGTAACCGATAACCATTAAGGCATATTTTACTACTGAATGATTGATATTATTCATCGTCATTGCTCTTCCATCCCATTTAGAACTTGTTAAATTTTCTACATCATTCTTAGGAATGGATCTAAGTACAGGAACCTCACCGGTGGCATAAAATCCGGTGATTGCGTGAATAGATTCCTTAGAAATTTTATATGGTCGGTAGAGTCACATAAACTGGTCAGGAATTTTGCTAAGAACATATCTCACAAGTTCATTATCAAAATCATTAATAAAATTTGGGGCATGGTGAAACCCTTTCTCAGTAACTCTTTTGAACTGTTCGGTTATCACTTCGTTCTTATCACACAATGCATTATACTAATAAAAAATAACAGCAATACCAAGATCCTCCAGTTTACAATAATAAAACAATCTAACATCTTCAATGTGTAAGGCACCATAAGGAACTTCAGATAGGGCTCTGGTGGGATCAATTGTCTCAGACTTAAATGGGTGGCTCTTAAATTTAGGACGAGGTCTATCAGTTACATCAAATATATGTGGGGTGTCCATCTTCAACGATTCAGAAAGATAAGCAAATAACAAGATTTTTTGGATAAATACCTTTTACCGCTTCTACACAAGGGTACCAAACACCAACAAAGCTATCTCACCAATTCCTAATCGAAAATCACACCAGATCATTTCAAATCTCTGTCAATGTTGCAAACACAAACTCTGCTCTGCTCTATTCACTTTCCGTGTGCTCACAAGAATGCAATGTGACAAATAACATTCAAAAAGTTCCTTTTAGTTGCCCATTATCTACCGCATTAAAATGTTATTACCGGTAAAACCCTAAAATATCTTTTAACACACTACCGGTTCTCATAACACATCAAGCCTATTTGTTTGATCACAAAATCACTTCTTAATATCATAATACATCAAAGTATGCAGATTTAACATACCTCATGGTCCTTCATGGGGTTCGAAATAGATCTAACATTAAGCTACCCCCTAAGCTTTTTAAAAACTTAGTTTGTTGATGAAGTGTTCTCCACGCTAGGTGAAGAAAAAGGATCTTTAGATGGTTTCTCTTCAGTTTTCTCATCATCCTTCTTTTTCCAGATTCTGTTCATTTCAGCTCTGGTCTCTTCCACATCAACTTTTATCTTCCCTTTTCGGTCAGTAGATTGATTTATTGGTTGGTTCACCTTTTCTTTGCAAAACTTTGCAATATGTCCCGACTTATGACAATGATAACAAGCCATACCAGATGCTCTCCAAGTTCCAACATTTCCTCTACCAGTCCTTCTTCTATAGTTCATAGCTACATGATCGTAGTTATGATAGATTGTGCAAACCACATTCACCCTCTTTTCCATCTCATAGGGACTAGACCGATTAGCATAAGGCCTTTGCTAGTTAGGACTTCTCCTATCATTAAAGGTTATTTTTCAACCACCACCAGACCTCTAACTCATGTGAGGTGCCAGATTATTTGCTCCATACCTGCACTCAACAACTCTATGTCCATGCATGTTGCAAGTGTAACAATAACCATTAAAGGTTCTAGGCTTATATCCTTGATATGTATTAGGTCTATAACCATTAGCAACATCAGATCTGCTTCTATAAACATTAGCAATATGTCCTAGCTTATGACAATTGAAACAAACAGGCTTATAGGATTTCTTACTGGTGGGTTTCTGAACTTTGGGTGGAGATTTACCTTCATGCATGTTGTCCTTTGTACCAGAAGGCTCACCTTTCTCAAATGTATTGTAACCTAACTTAGTTGTATTACCATTCATCCTTTGAGATTGGATATGTTCATCAAGCATGGTAGAAATTTTGTTAAACTTTACAAGCTTCTTATTAGCATCAACAAGTTCTTGTGTAAGGTCTTCATTCCTTTTCATAAAAGTCTCTCTAAGAGACATTGCCATATCCAGTTCTGCCTTTATCTCTTCTTTTTCTTCTTTTTCCTCATGCCAGCGTGCATATAGAGTGTCATTTTCTTGATTTAGCTTGAAGATCTCATGTTCTTTCTCTTTGATCCTGTCTTCTGCTGTCCTCCTTGCTTCAAGTTCCTAACTCATTTGGATAGTTAGGTCTTCTAGCTCTCTCCTCAAGTTAGTCTTCTCATCATTCAGTTTCTCTACCTCATCAACCAATGCACCTATGTTTTCTTCATCATAAAAACTGCTCTCAAAAACTTCCAACAATTGTTCGGTTAGCTCTCTTCTTTTAGCAAGTGAAGCTTTATACTTGCCTCTCAATGTTTCCAGGGCTTCCTCAATTTCTGCAAGTTTATTAGACATCTCTCTATAACTCATATCCCCCATGTTTGTCTTAGGAATCCTTTTCAAGCAGTTAAGCCTCAAAGAAGTTTGGCTCTGATACTAATTGATAAACTTATAAGGCACCGAGAAGGGGGAGGGGTGAATCAGTGCAAACAAAAACAATATGAATCTGATCACCAACTTAAAGAACCTAAACCTTGACAAGCATAAGAGAAATACTACCACATAAGCTAATTCCCAATAAAAACAAATTCCACATAACACAAGAGATTTATATGTGGACACCCAAAAGGGAAAAACCATAGTGGGAGTTAATACCCACAAGATTCGCTATCTGCAGAATAGAAATATTGACCGGTTAAGGTCTTACAAATATGACCTGTTAGGAGCAGACCTGGTTAAGGGATTTAAATAATGATCCTTTTTAGGAGCTTTGACCTATTAGGATCAACCTCACAAGAGGATTTAACACTCTGATATAGGGCTACCCGATTAATGGATTTACAATGTAAGGCATGTTAGGACCTACTCGGTTAAGGGATTTTGTTGTTGTAACTGTTAGGATAACAACAATTCAAATGAACTTCATATTGTTAGAGTATTCGGGTATTTACTTGATTAATTAAATAATATTTGTCTAATTATTTAAGTTCCCTTTATCTCTTTTACACTTAAGCTAACTTTAGGTGCATAATAATTAATTCTTTTATTAATTATTATGTGCAAACGTAGGTTTTCCCTTTTTAGGGTTTCTTGACCTATTAAAGGTTAAAGTTCTTTCTTTTCATTGTATGAAGAAAGATTATTACTGACAATACATTTTGGAGATTATTGAGCTCTCTCTTTTGGAGCATATTTTTCCTATGTTTTTGTTCCTTCTGTGATTTGCTTCCTTGCTTCTCCTTGTAACAGGTTTTTTAGCTTGCAGAGATCATTTGGGCTCCTATGGTGTTGTATTTTCTCAACTCCTATATGGTATCAGAGCCTACATCTGCTTTTTTTCTTTATGTGTCTCCATTCTTCTCTTGTGATAGGTATTTGCATGCAGATGTTCTTGGGATCTCTGAGGTTGTATTTCCTCAACTTCTTCATGGTATCAAAGCTTACATCTGATGTTGCTTGTTTCTGATTTTTCAGAAGATTTTTTGGAGGAGGGTTTCAAGTTTTTTCAGAGTTTTTTTTATTGGATATGGGGTATTTGTTTTATTTTTGATCATTTTGGGCTCAAACGGACCTCACCGTTGAGCTCAGAACACCCCAAAACCCCCATTTCCATATAAAATTTGTCAATTTTTGACAAATTTGGGTTCTGAAATTTTTTCTTTGGTTTTGCCTTTTTTTGGCACGAATTTCGAGAAATTCATCAAAAAAATCATTAAAAAAATCAGAGTAGTTTGGGCCAAAACAAATCTCACCGTTGGCTTCCGAAGAGCGTTTCCATTCATTTTGATATATAATTCGACCTATTTCGGTGACAAGTGCATTTGGGCCATGATTTTTTCATTGGCACACTTTACGAGGCACAAAAATCCGTATGGTTGTACCTGCAAATGCGTCAGAAAATTTTCGTTACCCTTTTTATGCCCAAAAAGAGGGTTTTTTTTTTTTTTTTTTCTTTTTTCTTTTGGCCATATCTTGGGCATACGGAGTCGTTTTTTCAAAAACAAATAGGTGTCGGAAAGCTGGTTCCGAGCCGAACCTTGTCATGTTGGTAATTTTTTCCAATTTTGCTGTTTGACTGTGTTTTTTTTCCAATCAAAGTGAGGTCTCTTTTTTACACTCCAGGAGACGTAGAATGAGCATCCGAACTCCGTGTTTCGAAAAGTTTATATTTTTGGAAAGCGTGTGCTGTGTACGTTCCAGCCATCTGATTTTTATTTCCAGATTCTGCTCCATGCATATTTTATTCAGTTTTTTTCTTTTCAGCACTCTAGTGGATATCGTGGTTGTTTCAAGTCCTGGGATCTCTTCTCTGAGTAGGATGTCTCTATTTTAGTTCACGTTTCTATTTCCAGTATTCTTATCATTGTAGCATTGTATTTATGCAAACGCATTGAGATAAAGTGCCATCATGCATTGTTTACTTGAGATCTTGCACATCTTGTGCCTTGTTGTACATGCACTATTGATAAAGTGCCATGAGGGGGTTGATGTTTGCCCGTTGTTTGCCATCTTCCTTTGTCCAGTGAGTGTTCCTTCCACGACATTTACCTCATGATGTGTGTCAAGTGAGTGTTCCTTCCATGACACCATGTACTTTTCTTAGCACCTTTGATGTTCTTGGTTCTTCGTCATGCAGTTCTTCTTGGCTGTTCTTTTCAGTGTTCTTGTCCCTCTCCCTCTTCCGCATTATGGGGAGGTTTATCCTGTTGGTTCTAATGCTTCCGTGGTTCGATTGATCAGCTCTTCAGGCTTTGGTTTCTAATGCCATCTGTATCTTTGAGATCAGTGTTTGCCTTGTTTGCCATCTAATTCGAGTAGTGTCATTTGAGGGCACTCATACAGATTACATTCTTCTCTACTTGGTCATGTTCTATTTCAGTGGAGGTTCTCTAGATCAGCAGTTATTCTTCGATAGAGTTTGCAGGTTCTTCATGCTTCAGTGGCATTCTTTTCCATCTCTTTTTGGAGTAGAGTTTTGTTCCCACGTGGTTTTCTCTATTTCTCTAGTTCATAGAGATTTTATTGTATTTGGGTACCTGATCAGGCCTTGTTGTCGGGACCCATCTTTATTGCTTTTAGTAGCTATTCTAGGTTTTCGCTTCTCCCTAAGTCTAGCTTAAGGGGGGGTGTTAGAGTATTCGAGTATTTACTTGATTAATTAAACAATATTTGTTTAATTATTTAAGTTCCCTTTATCTCTTTTACACTTAAGCTAACTTTAGGTGCATAATAATTAATTCTTTTATTAATTATTATGTGCAAACCTAGGTTTTTCTTTTTTAGGGTTTCTTGACCTATTAAAGGTTAAAGTTCTTTCTTTTCATTGTATGAAGAAGGATTATTATTGACAATACATTTTGGAGATTATTGAGCTCTCTCTTTTGGAGCATGTTTTTCCTGTATTTTTGTTCCTTCTGTGATTTGCTTCTTTGCTTCTCCTTGTAATAGGTTTTTTAGTTTGCAGAGATCATTTGGGCTCCTGTGGTGTTGTATTTTCTCAACTCCTATACATATAACACCTCTGTGTCTGATAAGATTTGCTTCAAATCCTCAAAACTTCAACAACACATCAATACAAAGCTTCACTAATCACCATATAATCAACTTCGCCTTATTCACCTTCAATCTCATCAACATACGCATATCTATCTCATAACTCATCACACTTTTTATAGACATCAACTTAGTCGGTTACAACCTTGGAACAATTTCCTAGGTTCAATAAATCTAGACAAAATAACATTGCACGCCAAACTTATGTTAGCCATCGCCATAACAAACCAAAAATAAAACAAAACATGTGTCAGTTTACTGATTTAAGTGACTTTATCACTACCGGTTAAGTGTTCATCAGAATGCCTGCTCTGTACATTAAATCTCGCTTGTCCGGTTGAATCTGCCAATGCGGTCATGAACATAGCTCCAAATACCCATCTCCATCATTGGCTTTAAAACCACATCATTTAACTCTTCATCAATCGCCTATACTAGTTGCATGAATGCAACTCTGTTCCTATTTACCGGTTATATCTTACCGGTTGGCTTCCAAGACTTAGAT
This sequence comes from Cryptomeria japonica, assembly GCF_030272615.1. Lineage (NCBI taxonomy): Eukaryota > Viridiplantae > Streptophyta > Pinopsida > Cupressales > Cupressaceae > Cryptomeria > Cryptomeria japonica. Next base: position 220,027,476 of record NC_081407.1, on the reverse strand, counting down.
AACTATAAAAACATTGTTGCCATCAATGACAACATAAGACATATTCTTAAAACATGAATCTCAATCTCTTCATCATATTCACCAATCAATCATTTACCGGTTCAGTCAAATGCCAACACATCTATAGTAGTCCTTATATTTCTTAAGAAAATTTATTTTCAATGAAATCCAATAAGATACGACATCTCTTCCCAATCCCATAAACCATCTCAAGGCATAATCCTTTAGAATAGTAGGGAATAAATTCAACCTATAGGCATTTGTGGTGTATCCATAGATACGACATAAGACATCAAATTCAAAGAGAAAGATGTTTGGATCTTTTATGATAAGCCCATGGAAGTTTGGGAGATCTAAGGGTGGTATGGTTTTAAGAGCAATAATTCTCTCTTGGTTTACTGTATAGAAACAAAAGATGGGTGTCTCATTGTTTTGGTTATTTACATCTCCCATATTGATGCGAGGTGGATAGTTATGTGGTGAGTTGGAAGTTGCTTGAGAAGTGGGTGATGATGGAGGAGTGTGATATAATGGATGTATTTTTGCCACAACTGCTAAAATGGATGAATTTCTAATGTTGGGAAGGAACCTTCCAAAATGGCCCTTCTATGCATGCAAGAAATATATTCATTACTCCAATGTATCTACATGGGGTTAGTAAGAAGTTTGGATGTTTGTTTAATTTTTTAAAGGTTCTAAAAACTGAAAATAATGAATTCTACTCCTAGGAATGCATGAAAAACTACTAAACAACTCAAATAATTTCATAGCTTGACACCATCTCTAGCAACGATGCCAAAAATGAAAATCTCCTTTTATCCACTTGTGATTAAGGTTGATCTTAAGGTTGATCTAACAACTTCTATAACTTAGGGATCAATTATTCAATGCTAAAAAACCCCTAATGGATTACATGTAACATTTATATTGTCAACCTAAGTCCACATATACTTGAAATGGGTCTGCATTGTATGCCTACTATGAATCTACCTAGGTTTTTGTCCTAAGTTGACAAAAAATACTACAGTAAAGTAAATTATAGGAAAGTAATTACTTAAAATGATAACAACTGATAATGAAACATTATAGCGAGAATAAATACAGTTTAAACATTCAATAGTAACACTTACACTATGCTAATAAGGAAAATAATATTTTTTTTTGGTAAAAGGAATTGATCCTATAAATATATTAATATAAAAATAATAATAGTAAGAGATTATTGTTACAATATAGGGTTGTTGTTGCACCAAAAGATCGACCTGTCAATGTCTGATACAACCACTAGACTTATAGAATCCATAGGAGGTTGTTAAACCATGTCGTGAATCCCCACGAGGGACACTAGGCCACTGCCAACAATCCCCCTCCCAAAGTCACTCGTTGCATCCTGCGTGATTCGAACCTGTGACCAAGATTTGATACCACTTAAGATAGGGTTTTCGTTGTTGGAATCCAAGAACACTGAGGGGGGGGGGAGGGTGAATCAATGTTCTTCTAGATAGAGTAATTTTAACCTTATTAAAAAATTTACTTATTAATCGATATGCATAAAAGAAAGTAATGGGTCAGTGCAAGAAGATGAGTCCACTTTTTGGCCAAAAAGTGGAAGTGTTTTCCCTGTTTTTCAGATTTTGTCTCATTTGAGCTTAAATTTTGAAACACTTAGAGATTGAATCTTGGAAAAAGTCAATAATATAAAAGACAGCCCTTAGAGTGTACTTTCCAAATATGTAATTTATTTTAATACCCACATAATAAAAAATAACTTTTTGAATGAAGTTCTAAAAACTATGTTTTAAAATTGCCTATTTCAGGACCATACCATGCATGTGTACGACCCACACTTTTGGACACAATTAAAATTATTTTCTCAAACCGTTTTGGGAAATGATTTGTAACACACTGAATATTGATGAGCATATTTTTCTGTATTTTTTTTTCTAATTTTTTTTTTTAATTAATTTTTAAATGGCCGTAATTATCTTTTTAAAAATTTGACGTGCACGACCTACATAATTTGACGTAAACTTAACATTTTTTGATTTTTTTTTAAATAGAAAAGAATTTTGTGTAGATTGATGACATATAATTTTTTTTTCAAAATTCATTAAAATAAAAAATTAAATTAACAAAATTAGTTAATATTTCAAATTTACGGACCCGATTTAGTATAAATTAAAAGAAAAATAGTTAAAATAATCAATTTTAAAATAAATTTACATATTTAGAATCTAGACAGTATAATCTGAAATGAGTTTTAATTTCGTATAAAAATTCTCTGATTAGAGGCACACAAACTATTTCAGAACATATTTATGCTTTCATTCATGGAGATTTGAATTTGCAGGTCCATGTCTCAGGTGTGGCCATCCTAGGCCTATCCCGGGCCTAATCCCGAGCCAAGTGGCGGGTTGTGGATTCAAATTCTACTGAATGGGGGCCCGTTCCATTTTTTCCCCGTTGGATTTAATAACGAGCCCCCATTTCTAAATAACCGTTACTGTAAAAAAAAAAAGACAGATTGCATCAATTTACCACACAATCATTGAAATCTGTACTGACAAAGATTTTTTACATCATTTGGCAGTACTTTTAAATTTTTTTATAGATTTTTTTGAAGAACTCAGTAAAAAGGTATTATTTTTTGAAGAGGAGTTTGTAAAGATGGGTTCTAAGCAATGCCAAAAGAAAAAAAAAAGAGGACAACAACAACAGACGAAATTCAAGCACAAAGAGAGAAGGAGGCAAAATGCCAAAGAGATCAAAGATCACAACAATGACAATTGAATAACACTTCTGAAGCATCTAGTTCGGTGCCCGTTGTAGATGAGACCATTAAAGACATCATGATGGATGCAAGAAATGTAGAACCAAACACGGGTATGACTGTTGATGCAAATGTTCATGTGGATGTGAATCCTGGTATGTTTTTAAATCCCCATGACTATGATGCCAATCAAATTGCTGATTTAAATGAAGCTGGATATAAATTTCATACACCAATATGAAAAGAAATAAAAATTGAAAATATTACACCACCCTCTTTGAAAGAAAATGAATGTAATTTGTTTACTATTGATAGCAATGTGCTAGATAATCTTAATGGGTTAGTTTCTTGGAGACAAATCAGAACACATACAAACAGATTATATAAACAATTTTTCTATAATAAAAAGTTAGGATTCCAATGTCAATTAATGCTACAATTAATAAAAATGTTAAAAATGCATAAAGTCATGAAAAAAATGTTACTATTTACCAAGTTGTCATTAGTTTTATGTCCAAAGTCATTCTATATACTCTAGTCGGTTATTACTACCGAAATATTAAGTCGGTAAGCACAGAGCAGTCGGTTATAGAAGAAAGGAGTCACAAAGTTTAGTATACACCGAGTTGTCTACCGAGTAACGTTCTATGACTACCGAGCAACAAAGATGGTATACCGAGTTCATACACATTGAGTAAAACGTGTTACCAGATTCATTGAACCTAGACACATATGTGGAAACGTGTTACAAAGATCGAGGAACAAGGAACCATTAACACATTGGAAATTGCGCTTAAGATTTTGTATGATTTTGAGGACATCTGTCCAATGAAATAATTTTGTATGGTTATATATTTAATGAATCATGTTTGTAAGATCGAAGCATGAACAAGATCACCATTACAAGAGATCTATTTATACAACATGAATTAAGGATCAAACATGTATGTGAAACAAGACATATGTGAAAAGCAAAATCATGGGAAAACACTGAGTGTTATGACTGTTACGATCGATAGAGATACACAGAGGTCACCGAGAAGGATTTAATAGAACAGTCAAGGAACAGAGTAAATAGAAAGGTTTACCAAGTAAATTTATGGGTTACCGAGGTATGCTATAAGCAAGGTAATCTCATTTTGAGCACATAGAATCTGCTTTAACATTTCAGATGTGAAGTTGCAGATATTTTGTAAGATTTTGATTGTAATATTTTGAGTTGTAAGAGAAACCTTTAACAGGGTAAAAGACTCTAACAAAGTCTATAAATTGTAAAGCTTTTAACCAGGTGCAACATTTTAGAATAAGTGTTGTAAAATCCTTTAGCAAGGAAGATCTAAAGATCTTGATACTCCTAACAGGGTAAGCTATCAGAAATAGCTAAACATGTAGCTCTAACCGAGCAACCTTTATTATTGCAGTAGTGAAGTTGTGGGTGTTATCCCCACCACAACTTTTCTCTCTAACCAAGAGTTTCTGCGTAACCAAAATATAAGTGTTATGGAGTGAATCATGTATGATTGTTATTTATTTGTTTTAGCATTATATTATGTTACAACAGTTTTTGGTTTATGCTTAACAGTAAAGTTATTGTTGAAGAAAAGATTTGAAGTACTGATTCACCCCTCCCCTCTCAGTACATTAGTTTTCCATATTGGGCCTAACAATTGGTATCCGAGCTTGAATCTTGAAAAAGGGTTTAATTGCCTAAAGAGAAAGATCTTATCAATGGAAGGCTACAAACAATCTCGGAGAATTGTGAATCTTCAAAATGAATTGGATCATGCTAATCAAGTGATTGCAGACATGCATAAACAAATGCAAAGATCACTGAAAGTTAGAAGAAGATTGTCTGATGATTTGTAGGACTCTCAAGAGCTGGTGGAACAAAATGAGACATCGTCTGAGAACAGTATATTTGAAGAAACTGAAGAAATGATTGGAGCATTGAAATAAAAGAACAAAGCACAGACTAATCAGCTAAAAGCAATGAAAAGAGAACATGAACATTTTAGCACACAGATGACTGAAAATCTTGATGCATTGAGGACAACCGAGGATAACATAAGAGATATAGAAAGAGAAAAACAACAGCTTGAAGCATTAGTATCTGAAAAGAATGATGAAATCATAAGGATGACTGGAATTCAAAGTAATCTATCTGATCAATTGGGTTATGCACATCATGAAGCAAATCTAAAGGAAAATGAGAATCAAGCATTGAAACTTGAACTATCAAGATTGACCAATGAGCTTGAAGCAGAAAAGAAGTCAAAAGAAACACTAAAGAAAAGTTATGAAGCATCAAGGATGTTGGATGAGCAACTAACTACAAGAAGACCCAACAAAGATGCAAGACTCAGTTACAAAGGAAAAAACTCTACCGAGAAGGGAATCCACACTACCGAGAGAGGAGAATCATCAAAACAAGCTGGAAACAAGAAGAACATCAAAGGAAATAAGCCTATTTGCAACTACTGTGGAAAACAAGGACATACTGCCAACATGTGTCAAATTAGAAAAGGTAAGCAATCGGATGTCACTAGGTCTAATGGTTATTGTAACAATTGCAAGAAGTATGGTCATACATCTAATCAATGTAGGACTAAGTCTGTTAGCAATTATCAGAAGACAAAATTCAAAGGGTTTTGTAAAAACTGCAATAGATATGGACACAGTACCGAGAAGTGTTGGTTTAAGCAGAAGAACTATATGTGGTCTGCACACTGAGCAAATACTAGAAGCTACCAAACTCACACAGATCCTAACCGACAATATACTGCAGTACCATGGGATTATAATACAAGGATATGGTGTGAATGTTGTGGAAGATATGGACATATAAGTGCCAACTATTTTATAAGGTTTGGAATGAACAACCGAAGATCATGGAGAAATCCTGGTATGGCATGTTTTCATTGTCAGAAGGTTGGACACTTGGCTAGAGATTGTAGAGATCAACCTAGAGAAGATATTGAAGAAATAAAAAGCAAATTCCAGATGATTTGGAAAAAGAAGGAAATTGTGTCAAATGAAGAAAGCACCTTACCTACCGAGTTAGGTGCATCTATTCCAAATTAATCGGTAAAGGTATGAAGGGACTGCATTCTCTCAAGGTTAAATCTTAACAGTTCCTATTTTATTATGTACTTAATCCAAAATCTGCATAGCTAAGATGCATTAGCAAGTTTGAAATTTTATCAATTCCTTTGGAGCACTAGTCAAGTCAGTAAATATAGGAAGCCTGTCAAGTCGGTAAATACAGGAAGCTTGTCAAGTTGGTAAATGCAGGAAGTTTGGTTACTCGGTAAAAGAAAAAAAAAGGTAAATCGGTTTAGTGGAACCGAGTGCATTTAATGCTATTTGACCTAACTGCATGGAGCCCAATAAGGTAAACTGTGTACTTAAAGCTTTTGCATGGTCATTTTACACTTACCAAGTTTTTAGAAAGTAGAGCAAAGTGATTCAAAGGCGATCAAAACTCTTCCGAAGCGAAATTCAAGGTATTTATATCAATCACAACGCATTGTCAAGCAAGTTAACTGATCATATCAGCCTTGAATATCTGTTTTGTATTTACTAAGTGGAAAGCGTCTGTTGGTTAAAATTTTTCAAACCCTAAGGCTCTTTCGTTAGTGATTATCCAAAGTTGAAATGGCGCCTAAGATTCAAAAACCCGTTGTTGTTGAGAACATTGAGAAACCCTCACTGAAATACTCACTACCTCCCAAAGTAGCATCTGAACTGGATGATAAAATTGCATTTTCACTCATTCCAGATAGGGTTTTATTAGTTGAGGATGTCAGATTCTTCACTAAGTGTTGTGTTGAGGAACTAGGTCACACAAAGATCAAGGACACATATGATGAATTGTGTACCGATAGAAAACTGGATAGCAAGTTTGAACATATTAAAATCAAGGGATTGACCAAAGCCCTAACCTACCCACGAGTCTTCAAACCCTAATGGGTTAAATTTGTTTTGAGCAGAGTTTATGATGACTTTATGTGGTTAGAGGAGCAACCATTCAAGATCACCGAGGAAATCATCCACTTGATCATCGGTTACCCTATTTTTGACCATGCCCGAGCTCAAAAAATGATTTCATAGAAAGAATTGATCACTTTAACCGGAGTTGAATCTGATTGCAGACGTCTGAAATTGAACAATGTCATAGATACAGAACTGAAGTTTGCAATTAGAGTCATAGGTTATTGTTTCTTTCAATCGACAAGGGAAAATAGTGTACCCTGTGCTGCTATTGACTTAGCCTATAAAATTGTGAAGAAAGGTATGAAGATTGATCTATGCTAAGTGTTGTTGAAAAATCTGTTTGAAAATATCAACACCATAAGGAAGCCAAAGAAGAACAACTCGGCAAACACACTGAAGTTTGGATCACTTTTGGTATGCATGTTTTTCTATTTTGAGAAATTCTTTCCATCAGTTGGTAATGTAGTTTGGGAGCTACACCGACCAATCACCCATAAAATCAATGACTTCATCAAATAGCTAGGTGATAACTTCAATGAGATTATGGATGATTATTTCAGCAAGTTTCAGGAAAAGATGCATAACAAGTACAAGATACCACCCCAGTTAGTGGAGAAATACAAGGATAGTATATGTTTTAAAGTGGATACCGACTACTGCTATGTCAATACGGTAGAAACGAGAACTCAATCTTTGCCACCTATGGGTTATGAGATTGATTTTGACATTACACAACAACAGATAGATGCTTTTCTTGCACTGCCAAGGCATGCTACTGAGATCAGATACAGTACATATGAAAAAGTTAAAGAAAAATTCAAAATGAGCATTGTAGTACCAAAGGCTACTAGGAAAGCAACAAAAATGATTAAAGCATTAATAGAGAAATTTGGAGAAGGTTCTTCCTCCACTCCTGTCAAGAGTGTTCAAGTCATCACAGAGGAGGAATCTGAAGCCCAAGAAGCAGCTATTACTTTGAGCACCGAGTTGCCAAAAGGGAAAATTTTGAAAAGGAAGAAACATGATACATCACAGGTATCACCGACTCCTCCAGTAAAACACCCAAATGCTAGATCATCTGCAGTGTCACCGAGCAAGAAACAGAAAAATGTTGCAGTTCCAAAGGTAACAAAAACTTATAAGAAGTCTACTTAGAGACTCATTTTGAATAAAGAGTCAAGTGGCACCGAATCTGAAGACAAAAATAAATTTCAAATTGTCAAAAGCAAAAAGGAAGATGTACATAGTGTTGATAATTTTTGTGCCAATTTGAAACAATATGGTGGATTTGGAGCATTTAGGTATGTCAAATATGACTCTTGGACAGAAGAAGAAAAGAGGCAAATAGAAGAGTCAGTTGTGTGCACACTTCTTAAATTCTGATTAGTCCCATTGGAAGTAACTAATTCTCTTCCAAAATCATTGTACTTGCACATTGATAACAGGTGGAAATATGCTATGGACTCAGAAAAAAAGATGAGAGAAAGAAGTCTGGTGCATCTCTTTCTAGACATGTCGGTAGATGAGATAAGTGAACATCTGAAAAACTACCACACAAACTTCTTGGTCAAGCAAAGAGCCTTGAAACTGATGAATGGCGTTTACCTTGAAGTAGAGAAAGAGATAAAAGAAAAATGGCAAGAATTTTTTTGAATCAAGAGTGCTGGTGAGCAAGGTGAAGTTGAAATAGTAGATATCACCGAGCAAGATCCCGCTGAAACTATCCAACTTGATGAGGATGTCATGGATACCGAGGAATAGGAACAGGAAATGATAGAAGGGAATGCTTATGCCAAACTGATATCAAGTGAGTCAGTTTTGGAATAAGTCAAGTCCTATCCTCCGGTAAGTCAACATGTTTCAACCGAGACACCTCAGGATACTGAACAAGGAAAAGAGGGTCACCAATCTACAAAAGGAGAAGCTACTTCTCAAGCTACCGAGGAATAGACTTCTCAAGCCCCTTCAAGTACTGACAATGTCACAATTGAGACCCCGAGCAAGGATTCACCGAAGGCTACATCTGAGGCTAAAGAAATTGACAAAAGTGTTGCCTCTACCGAGCAACCTACCAAAGGTGAACAAGCCTCCCAAGCCATTTTATTAGTTCAACCGGTGAAAGCCTCCTCCTCTAAAGAAAAGAAACTGAAAAAGCATAGTTTGAAGTTAGATTTTTCAAAACCAATTGTGTTGCCGAATGTAGACATATCCAAAATTAAAGGGCAAGCACTTATTGAATTTGATGAACTATGCAAAGCCAAAGCCGAACAAGAAAAACATATGGCTATTCAAAAGAAAAACAAAGTACTTCAGAAGGTCAAAGCACTCTTAACAGAATTGCTACCTGAAGCTACAGTAACAAAAGATGCAGCCATCAATATTCAATTGGATGAGCTCCTCAATCAGATAGAAGCATCTGGAGTAGATGCATCTGAATACCTGAGAAAATTGAAGGACAAAGAGCTCACTGCAAAAATGATTGAAGAGGTACAGAAAGCCATTTCTATTGGTAAAGTAAAACTTGTCAAATTTATTGTTGAGTTGTCCCCTCAACTCAAGCACACTCTTTATTTATTTCAGAAACTCTGTACATTCTCTTTATTCATTAAAGATATCAAGAATAAAACAGAAGTGATTGAGAAAGAAATCACTGATCTCTCCAATAAATTGATCACTGAGCCAAGTTCTATTCAAAATTTTTATACCAAGTTACAAACGCTCATGGCTCAACAATTGGAACTTAGGAATGAAGAGCACAAAATAAGGATGGACATTATGACTCTTCAATCCTTATTCATTCCACACTTGTTCTCTGTCCAAGAATAGGTCAACATGGCTACCTCCTTATCCACTCAGCCAGAGGGAAGCACTTTAGATGGACTGATTTCACTATTAGCTGATATTACATCTCAGAACTCACTCATGGATAGTGTCAAGGATGCCCTCTCTGCCACTCTCATCGATGCAAGAACAAAGTATAAATCCATTTTTGACCAGTTGCCTCCACCAAATGGTAACTAGTTTTGATGTTTGTCAAAAAGGGGGAGTATAGTGTATACAAGAGGAGTATACCGAGCAGATTAGCATATTCGAGTATACAGATAATTTTGACAGGGGGAGCAGTGATAACCGAGCAGTGAACCGAGTAGTGAATACAAAATATTGATCACAATGCATGCATAATAAGAGTTATGTACAGTATATTGATAAGGGGAGTATATCTGAGTATACTATTTTATTGACAATTGTATATACTGTCAGTATAGTCAAATTTTGTAAGTATATAGATTTTTTTTTTGAGTTATGACTTTGAAAGAAGTTTTGTCAAACATTTCAAAACTAATGTCAAAAGGGGAGATTGTTACTATTTACTAAGTTTTCATTAGTTTTATGTCCAAAGTCATTCTATATACTCTAGTTGGTTATTACTACCGAAATATTAAGTCGGTAAGCACAGAGCAGTCAGTTATAAAAGAAAGGAGTCACAAAGTTTAGTATACACCGAGCTATCTACTGAGTAATGTTCTATGACTATCGAGCAACAAAGATGGTATACCGAGTTCATACACACTGAGTAAAACATGTTACCAGATTCATTGAACCTAGACACATATGTGGAAACGTGTTACAAAGATCGAGGAACAAGGAACCGTTAACACATTGGAAATTGCACTTAAGATTTTGTATGATTTTGAGGACATCTGTCCAATGAAATAATTTTGTATGGTTATTCATTTAATGAATCATGTTTGTAAGATCGAAGCATGAACAAGATCACCGTTACAAGAGATCTATTTATACAACATGAATTAAGGATCAAATATGTGTGTGAAGCAAGACATATGTGAAAAACAAAATAATGGGAAAGCACTGAGTGTTATGACTGTTACGATTGACAGAGATACACAGAGGTCACCGAGAAGGATTTAATAGAACAGTCAAGGAACAAAGTAAACAAAAAGGTTTACCGAGTAAATTTATGGGTTACCGAGGTATGCTATAAGCAAGGTAATCTCATTTTGAGCACATAGAATCTGCTCTAACATTTTAGATGTGAAGTTGTAGATATTTTGTAAGATTTTGATTGTAATATTTTGAGTTGTAAGAGAAACCTTTATAGGGTAAAAGACTCTAACAAAGTCTATAAATTGTAAAGCCTTTAACCAGGTGCAACATTTTAGAATAAGTGTTGTAAAATCCTTTAGCAAGGAAGATCTAAAGATATTGATACTCCTAATAGGGTAAGCTATCAGAAATAGCTAAACATGTAGCTCTAATCGAGCAACCTTTATTATTGCAGTAGTGAAGTTGTGGGTGTCATCCCCTCTGTAGTTTTTCTCTCTAACCAAGAGTTTCCGTGTAACCAAAATATAAGTGTTATGGAGTGAATCATGTATGATTGTTATTTATTTGTTTTAACATTATATTATGTTACAACAGTTTTTGGTTTATGCTTAACAGTAAAGTTATTGTTGAAGAAAAGATTTGAAGTACTGATTCACCCCTCCCCTCTCAGTACATTAGCTTTCCATATTGGGCCTAACAAAAAATAGGTATTTATGCAAAAACAAAAAGAAAAGATGAATCATATAAGCAAGTTGTATCTACTGTTGCCAGTGCCATCGATTTATCGGAAAAACAAGTCGATCTAAAGATAAGAATGCAACACGTAGATTTATAACGACTGTTATAGTTGACAAAATGATTGTTAGTAAAAGAATGTTAAGTGATATAAGTGGCTATTTGAACTTACATCGTAGAACCTTGTCAAGAGCGGCCAAAAGAAGAGATACAATTGAAATTGATCCACTAAACCATTGTTGGAGTTTTAGTGGTAGACTTCAAAGGTCAGACATTAAATTAAATGATGAAACTAAACAATTAATTGCAAAATTTTGGCATGATAACACTAGAGTTTCATCAAATGCTAGAGATGTTTTAAAGTTAAGGGTGGGATCAAAAATTCATGATCCTCATCCAAACCATCTTCTTGACATGACTCAAACTGAATTCTTTAAAAAATTTAGTGATGAATCTGTGTTAATGAATTTATGAATTAGTCAAAGATCATTTGAAAATGCAAACCCTGGTATGTTAAAATCAATAAACAAAGAATATCTTGTTGTTGTAAAACTCATGTTCAGTTTCGTTACTATTATGATGTTTTTCAATATATACGTTGTATGTTGCATTGTAATGATCTTGTGCAGGATTGTGGTGTTTATGTTCCACCTGAAACTATAAAAGATTTTATTGGAAGTTTATTTTGTAAACCACCTAATGAACAATTATTTCTTTCCAGTTCATGCATTTATGGCCTTTGCAATTTATGTGGGAACTATTCTTTGATAAGTGAATGTTTGCATGAACATGTTTCATCTGAGTTTGGACAAAAAATGGTTGATGTTAGGAGATTTAAAAATATAGAATACCCTCTAAAGGATGGAAAGATGGGGAAACATTTAGAATTGATTACATACAAAAATAGTGTGAATTCATTTATTAGTGAGTTTAAAAGTCATATTGTTCCAAAATATGTGAAACATTCCCAACATGCCCGATGGCTTGATGGACAGTTTCGCATATGCAAGAACACATTTCCAATTGGAACAATACTATTAGTTGTGGAATTTGCAGAAAATTATACTCTAAAACCACAAGAGGAAGCTCAATCACAATACTACAACTCAGTGCAAGTGGTCATAATTGTGCACATTATATATAGACATGACCATGACAGTACAAAAGATAACATAAATTTTTTGAGGGAGTATCATTTCTATGTTAGTGATAATTGATTACACTCTTCAGAGTTTGTTCAACATTTCTTCAAGGTATTTCATGATAATCTTAAGGAAAGAGAAATTGACATGAAACAACATATGATATGGTCAGATAACTGCACTGGACAATTCAAAAATGCAAGAATGTTTAATTGGCTATGTAAAGTTTACAAGATAACCAATGTCCAACAATTATGGAGTTTTTTTGAAGTGGGACATGGTAAGGGGGAACATGATGGAGCTGGTGCCTGTGTAAAAAGAGCTCTTGCTAGAGAACAAATGAAATTCAAGGATGCAGCGAAATTCAGAGATGCTCGTGCAATTGTAGATTGGTGCAATTCAAAGTTGTCAAAAGGATCAACTGAAAACTCCACAATTCGACGTTTCTTCTGGTTGATAGAGGAAGATAGTGTTGACATTATAACAAACAAGGAGAGATTGTTGGAATTTCAATAAGGATATTGAGAAGGTTGTTGATGATTATGGATATAACTGATCAAGGATGTTTTACTGTCTTAATATTATTATTTTGTCATTGACGTTAAGAAATTGATTTTCTAATTCAGTATGATGTTGCCATATCTTAAGAAGTATGATTTGATGAGTATAAAGATGTCGGTAAAAGACACAGAAAGAATGTGATGAATAAGTTATTCAATGGGCAATTATTACCAAGTTAGACAATGATGAGATCATGATGTTTAGATTGTTTTGATATCATACATATGTTATTGATTGTAAGGTTAATACTATACTATGTTACCAAGAAAAGAACCTAGTCGGTAAACCCTAAGGTTATCACTATCGGTTAATGAAGGCAATATGTCTACTGAGTGAAGTTTAGTATTTACCGAGTTGCAACCGAGTAATAACAGAATGCATTGAAAGAATAAAAACATTATTTAATGAAGGAAGCTGATGAGCTGGCTATGATTAAATGATTGGTATGTCGTGAATGAAGTTTGTTAAAGAATCTATGGCAAAGGAAAACTGACAGGAAGATCTATAGCTTAGATTGAACCACAATACCCTAGCACAAGTTCCAAGAAATGTATGCAAGTTCCAAGGCGGGGTAAAACGTTTTTAGATCGAAGGATACATTGAACTTGGTCAAATTTTGAAGATCTAATGGCTATGATTGATCATGGGAAATGTGAACAAGGAGATTAAGTGGTTGGCAAATTATTTATAAATAAGGAATTGTTGATAAACAATGTATGCGAGCAAGTGTATGCACATGGATGCTACATAGTGATTCCCGAGCACAGAAGCTTGAAGACTTGTTTGAATAATAGAGTATAGAGCCCAATAGAAGGACAAGATTAGTTCTATGTCTATATTGTATTGAGCAAATAAGAATCTGCTTTAGCATTTTAGATGTGAAATTGCAGATAGATTTTTATTACTGTTATTTTGTAAAGTGACAGAAAATCTCTTAACCGAGTGGACTTAACAGTCTTATTTGTAAAACCCTCTAGCAAGGTGACATTCTGAATGAGTGTTTGAAATCCTTTAACAAGGTCACTTCTAACAAGGTGAAGATCCTAATAGATCTGAGGGAAATCCCTTAACCGGGTCACATCTAGCAATGTGTTTGTAATCTTTAACAGGATTTGCTTTTAACCGAGCATACTCTAGAAGAGTATATTTCTTAGTGGGTCCGAAATCTCACAGTGGTTTTTCCCTATTTGGGTTTCCACGTTAAATCTGGTGTTATGAGGATTATGATGTTTATATGCTTTTGATTTTGCATGTTTAGTTATATTACTGAAGTATATGTTACCGAGGTTGAATCTGATGTTTTTATGAAAGATTAAGTTTGTATGATTCCCCCCCCTCTCATCTTATTAGCTTGGCATCTGTACTTAACATTAAGTATCAGAACTATCAATTGGTATCAGAGCTTTGGACTCTGGAAGAAAAAGTTTAAAGGTACTTGAGGAAAAGATTCAAAGATGTATAAGAGGGATGCACCGAAGCTGAACAAGTCAAGTTTCTCTACATGGCAGAAAAGGATGAAGCTGCACCTATCAGGAGTTGGAGAATATGTTGTATATTATCTGGAGAATGGTTTCATCACACCGAGCACCTATCCATTGACAATGGAAGAGATAAAGGCAAAGAAAGAACATATTCAAGCAATGATTGAAATAAAATCTGCATTGACTGATTCCGAATTTAATGATCTAGAAGGCTGCAATGATGCAAAGGCAATGTGGGATAAGCTCATATCTGTGTATGGTAGAGATGAACATGTTCAAAGAGAAAAAGTGGATAGTCTAAGAGGACAACTTGAATCTATGAGGATGAATGAAGGTGAGAACATAACCCAGTACAATACAAGACTAAAGGAGGTTGTCAATCAAATCAAAGGAGCAGGTGGAACTATTGAAGAAAACGATATAACAAGTAAGTTGTTAAGAACCCTTCAACCAACTTATGCAATGCAAGTCTCTGCAATCAATGAATTGAGGTTTGTACCCAATATGCTAGTTTCTTTAGATGCTACTATTGGTAAGCTACATGCATTTGAGTTAATTAACTTTGATAACAATGGGTCATCGGTAAATAAAGTTGAATATGCATTTAGTTCTTTTCATATTGGTGAATCTGATGATTACAATGATAGAATGAGTAATTACACTAAAGGGGATCACAATGGAGCAAGTGAAAGATTTCGCAAGAACATGGAGGAAGTACACAAACTGTATGAGGAAATCAGAAAGCAAGAAGAGTTTGAAGCACTATTAGCCAGAAGGTTACTGAGAGGTAAAGGTAAGTATAAAGGAAAACTACCATTGAAATGTTTCAATTGTGATAAGATAGGAAATATGGCTTCTAACTGTCCTAACAAAGAATCTACTGAAAAGAGAGATTACCGAGATGATAGATAGAAAGATAATCATTACAGAGGACATTGAGACTTCAGAAGAAGAGATAGAAAGTCATGCTTAATAGCCAATGAGGAATCCAATGATGATAAATCAGATGAAACTGATACAGAGGAAGTAGTTTATGTGGCTATCAAAGATGGATCAGATGAAGAAAGGTATGAAGAAAAATCCCTAATATCTCACATAAATACTAATGATTCTTGGATCATAGACAGTGGATGCTCACATCACATGATAGGTGATAAACAAAAGTTTGTTATGCTAAGAGACTATGATGGAGACTATGTAAGATTTGGTAATGATGCACCATGTCCGGTAAAAGGTAAAGGATCCATAACACTTCTTGACAATGCAAAGTGCAATGATGTTTATTGGGTTGAAGGTTTGAAATATAATTTGTTGAGTGTAGCACAGCTAAACAATACATGATACCGAATAGAATTTCAGAAAGGAATTGTCAAAGTTCATGACAAGAATGGAAAGTTAGCTGCTACCGGGACACAAACAAAAGATAATACAGTTCACCTTGACTCAACTCAGAATAAGTGTCTGTATGCAAAGATAGATGATACTTGGTTATGGCATAAAAGGTTTTGTCATGTAAATTTTGATAATCTGATCAAAATAAGCAAGAAGCACCGAGTAAGAGGTCTACTGAGTTTGGAAAAACCCGAGAATGCTATGTGCCGAGGATGCCAGATGGGTAAAATGACAAGATCAAGCTTTACAAGTAAGTCTTACACTTCTAAGGGAATTTTAGATCTTGTGCACACTGATCTTTGTGGTCCTATGAAAGTTCAGAGTTATTATGGTGATAAATATTTCATATTATTTGTGGATGACTATTCAAGGATGATGTCAGTTATGTTTTTAAAAGAAAAATCAGAAGCTTTTCAAATGTTTAAATGGTACAAGGCAAGAGTTGAAAATGAAACAGGAAGACAATTGAAATGTCTTAGATCAGATAGAGGAGGAGAGTTCACATATGATGAGTTCAACTTATTCTGCAATGATCATGGTATAAAAAGACAAGTCTCTGCACCGAGAACTCCACAACAAAATGGAATAGTTGAGAGAAGAAACAGATCTATTGTGGATTGTGCCAGAACCCTGATGATTGAAAAGAAAGTGCAACAAACATTTTGGAGAGAAGCAATAAGCATAGCAGTTTACACCCTGAACTGAGTACAGCTGAAGAAAGGAACTTTGAAGACACCATATGAAATCTGGTATGACAAGAAACCTAATGTAAGTTATTTTAAAATCTTTGGAAGTAGATGTTATGTACACAAAGATGATAGAAATGGCAAGTTTGATGAGAAAAGTGAAGAAGGAACATTTCTAGGTTATTCTTCTAGAAGCAAAGTATTTAAATGTCTGGTCAAATCATCTAACAAAATAGTAGAAAGTGCAAATGTGAAAATTGATGAATTTGCAGAAAGAAATGATGAAGGAAATTCCAAAGAACCAAAAGATTATGATGAATTTGTCTATGTTCAACCGACAAGTCTTACCAAGAAAACTGTAGAAGGAAATGAAGAGAATATTCAGTTACTGAGTGATGAAGAAGATCATACAGAGCCTACCAAGCCTGTATTAGCCAATTATGTCAGAAGACATCATGCATCAAGTTAGATTATAGGAGATAAGGATGATCCAGTAATGACAAGGAACAAACTGAGACAAAACACATATTTTATATCTGAATTTGAACCGAGAATAGTAAAAGAGGCATTTAACAATGAAGATTGGATAAATGCTATGACATAAGAGATTGATCAAATCAAGAAGAGTGACACATGGAATCTAATCCCAAGACCGAAGGACAAAAATGTAAACGGTACAAAGTGGATTTTCAGAAACAAGCTGAATGAAAAAGGTGAGGTCATTTGAAATAAAGAAAGACTAGTTTGCAAAGGTTATGCCCAAGAAGAAGGAATTGATTATGGTGAAACTTTTGCACCCGTGGCTAGACTTGAAGGAGTAAGAACATTGTTGGCATATGCTGCTTTCAAAAATTTCAAGGTATATCAAATGGATGTCAAATTTGCTTTTCTGAATGGTATATTAGAAGAAGAAGTTTTTATTGAACAACCTGAAGGATTTGTTGAAGACAATAATAAAGATGAGGTATGTAAATTGAACAAAGCTTTATATGGTTTGAAACAAGCACCTAGAGCATGGTATGAAAGATTGCACTTTTATTTAATCAAGATTGGTTTTATAAGGACAAGTGAAAATAGTAACATGTACATGAAGAATGATGAAAATGGAATACTGATCTCAACCATATTTGTTGATGATATTATCTTTTGTGGAAATGACTCTTTATGCAAGAACTTTTGAAATGAAATGAGCAAAGAATTTGAGATGTCATTAATCGGTGAGATAAAGTATTTTATAGATTTATAGATACTGCAAATGAAAAATAAGATTTTCATTACTCAATCCAAGTAGATAAAGGAAATTTTGAAGAAATTTGGAATGGAGGATTCAAAACCAGTAAGTACTCCTATGACTGCCAACTGTAAACTATCAAAGAATGATGAATCTGCATATGTTGATGAGACACTTTACTGATCTATGATTAGAAAGTTGCAATATGTTGTTCACAGCAGGCCAGACATAACACATGCAGTAGGCATAGTTGCAAGATTCTCTGCAGATCCTAAGGAAACACACATGACAACAATCAAGAGAATTTTCAGATACTTGAAAGGCACTAAGGACTATGGCTTAGTATATCAGAAAGGAAATGACTTTGATTTAAAAAGTTTATACTGATGCTGATTGGGCAGGCAACATTGATGACAGGAAAAGCACAAGTGGAGGAGATTTCTTTTTAGGAGAAAGACTAGTGAGTTGGCTTAGCAAGAAACAAGGATGTGTTTCATAGTCAACAGCCGAAGCTGAATATGTTGCTGCAACATTGAATTGTACCAACATAGCATGGATCAAACAACTGTTGGAAGGTATAAATGAGAAAGTTACCGAGCCAGTAACTATATTCTGTGACAATACTAGTGCCATTAACATTTCAAAGAATCCTATTATGCACTCTAAGACAAAGCACATCTCTATCAAATATCATTATCTTAGAGAAGAAGCTCAAGAGAGGAAAGTGGTGTTGGAGTATGTTAGCACAAAGGAATAAATAGCAGATATCTTCACCAAGCCACTGCCAAGGGACACTTTTGAGTATCTCAGAAGTAAGTTAGGGGTCCTATCCCTATCTTCTACTCACTGATCGAGTTCAGTGAAAGCATCAATTCGATGACTCTACAAAATATCTTTTAGGAGTTGATACTGATTTACACACTTTAGGAGGTTTTCTTAAGGTGTGCAGGAAACAATACAGGAAACATGAATTGATGACATAAATGTTCTGACCGAGACTAAATTGACATACAACAACAGAAAATCACTTCATATAGGAAGAAATTATGTTTTAGTTCTTTACCTATTGGCATTGTTGTCAAAGGGGGAGAAGACTGAAGAAAAGAAAGATTGAAGAGAAAAGAGGAGAAGACTAATGTATGGGGGAGAATTCCGATGACAGGAGGAGAGCATTTCAACATTTCAGAATCTCACAGCAATCTGAATCAATTAGGTCAAATCAATTGGTTTTGCCATCAATGCCAAAGGGGGAGATTGTTGGCATTATAACAGACAAGGAGAGATTGTTGGCATTTCAATAAGGATATTGAGAAGGTTGTTGATGATTATGGATATAACTGATCAAGGATGTTTTACTGTCTTAATATTATTATTTTGTCATTGACGTCAAGAAATTGATTTTCTAATTCAGTATGATGTTGCCATATCTTAAGAAGTATGATTTGACGAGTATAAAGATGTCGGTAAAAGACACAGAAAGAATGTGATGAATAAGGGGAGAAATAAGTTATTCAATGGGCAACTATTACTGAGTTAGACAATGATGAGATCATGATGTTTAGATTGTTTTGATATCATACATATGTTATTGATTGTAAGGTTAATACTATACTATGTTACCAAGCAAAGAACCTAGTCGGTAAACCTTAAGGAACCTAGTCGGTAAACCCTAAGGTTATCGCTATCGGTTAATGAAGGCAATATGTCTACCGAGTGAAGTTTAGTATTTACCAAGTTGCAACCGAGTAGTAATAGAATGCATTGAATGAATAAAAGCATTATTTAATGAAGGAAGCTGATGAGCTGGCTATGATTAAATGATTGGTATGTCGTGAATGAAAAGAATCTATGGCAAAGGAAAACCGACAGGAAGATCTACAGCTCAGATTGAACCGCAATACCCTAGCACAAGTTCCAAGAAATGTATGCAAGTTCCAAGGTGGGGTAAAACATTTTCAGATCGAAGGATACATTGAACCTAGTCAAAGTTTGAAGATCTGATGGCTATGATTGATCATGGGAAATGTGATCAAGGAAATTAAGCGGTTGGCAAATTGTTTATAAATAAGGAATTATTGATAAACAATGTATGCGGGCAACTGTATGCAGAGGGATGCTACATAGTGATTACCGAACATAGAAGCTTGAAGACTTGTTTGAATAACAGAGTATAGAGCCCAGTAGAAGGATAAGATTAGTTCTATGTCTATATTGTATTGAGCAAATAAGAATATGCTTTAGCATTTTAGATGTGAAGTTGCAGATAGATTTTTATTACTGTTATTTTGTGAAGTGATAGAAAATGTCTTAACTGAGTGGACTTAACAGTCTTATTTGTAAAACCCTCTAGCAAGGCGACATTCTGATTGAGTGTTTGAAATCCTTTAACAAGGTCACTTCTAACAAGGTGAAGATCCTAATAGATATGAGGGAAATCCCTTAACCGGGTCACATCTAGCAATGTGTTTGTAATCTTTAACAGGATTTGCTTTTAACCGAGCATACTCTAGAAGAGTATATTTCTTAGTGGGTCCGAAATCTCACAGTGGTTTTTCCCTATTTGGGTTTCCACGTTAAATCTGGTGTTATGAGGATTATGATGTTTATATGCTTTTGAGTTTGCATATTTAGTTATATTACTGAAGTATATGTTACCGAGGTTGAATCTGATGTTTTTATGAAAGATTAAGTTTGTATGATTCCCCCCCCCCTTCTCATCTTATTAGCTTGGCATTTGTACTTAACATTAAGTATCAGAACTATCAGATAGTATTCCTATTCGGCAAGATTGTAATACCATTATTGGATTAGCTAAATGGAATTTGTTTAAGAGTTCTAATTCAAACACATGGACTATATTCACAAGGCAGCTTGCTTGCTTTTGTCAGTTTTGTGTTTCCAGAGATTGGGAATTTTGTGAGAATAAAGAATGGGTTGAAGAATGGCAACAAAGATCATTGACACCCATAGATGCAAATGATCCACATGAAAGAACTGATGATGATATGGATCAGATGTTTGCATCAAATGACTATGATCGCATTTCAGATCTTATACAACAAGGTAAAATTGTTTTTGAAATTTGTTTTGATTTATTAAATAGTACATATTTATGAAATCTTACAGTGTATATTTTTGTTTTTATTTCTCATTAAATATTAAAATAAAATTGTTTTGTGCACATGACATGTCTAGACTGTTGTTGCACTAGAGGACAATGAAGAGGGGACAAAGTATTGGTTGGCTCGATGTGTACAGCCAAAACATAAGGTAACCACTCCTTGAGTAGATGATGATGGTTATGACTATCCAATAGGATCTGTGGTTGTTGTTGGAACTTGGCTACGCAAATATCTAACAAGAAAGAATGGATTGCCCGCATTTGAAGATTATGAATTGGAGAAGAAGATTATACGTTACTCACATTTGGTAGTGGCAACTAATATAAAATTGGATAGATATCGTGGTAGGTCTACTAATAAATAATTATAGACTCTCTCTATGGAAGAGCACGAGACAATTATAGATGCTTTGCAAAAGAGAGAGGATGCGGATGGTATAACAGAATGAATATCAAGTAAGTTATAATTTGAACCCTTAATCCACCTCCCTTTTAAAATTCGTGATGCATATTATATATAACATTTTAAATCATGCATCATAATTATAAAATCTAATCTAGTAAAATTTTGTTTCAGGTCTACCACAAGTAGAAGGCATCAATGAAAACAAAGTTATTTGTGCATACTTTATGTTTCATTTTGAATAATTACAAGTAAGTTAAATTTTTGTACCCTTAAGGCAAATCCCTTTGAAGAGTCGTGATGTATGATTTATGTTATTTTAAAATTCAATGCATCCTGATTATAAAAACTAATCATATGTATTTTTTTTTCCCAGGTCTCTCAGAGTAGACTTGGCCTCATAACTACTATTGTTTGCGCATACTTTATGTTGTATTTTAAATTCAATGCATCCTGATTATAAATACTAATCATATGTATTTTTTTTCCAGGTCTCTCAGAGTAGACTTGACCTCAATGACTACTATTGTTTGTGCATACTTTATGTTGTATTTTAAATTCAATACATAAATGAGAGACTATTGGTCAAATTTATGAATGAGATTAATTATGTTTTAATTGAAAGTTCTATTCAATATATTTGTTTTGATACTTTTCTAGATTATCATCATTATTATTGTAATGGTAATTATATATTTTGCTTATCTATGATGATTAATACTTTTTAATTTAGAATATGTTATAATTATAAGATATGTTTTAATACTTAGTTCATGATGTACACCTTTAGTTTATCTAATCACAAGAACTATTTAAATAAAATTCCAAAAATAAAATTACAAGTCCACATAATCCATATAAAGTTATTTAAGCACAACTTCCATAAATAAAAATTTCAAGTCCACATAATATATAAAGTATGCACAAAATATATATGATCTACTGTGCACAAAATATAATTTCACATAATTTCAAGTCCACATAATATCTAATGGGCACAATCCACATAAAGTATGCACATTATATATATGATCTAATTCTATTATGTAACTATCCATATATATAAAGTATGTGCATGTGTAAACAAATGTGTAAAGTCCATAAAAAAGTACATATCAGAGCCAAATAAATAGTAAAATATCAAGTCCACATAATTTCAAGTCCACATAATATCTAATGGGCACAATGCACATAATATATATGATCTAATCCTATTATGCAACTATCCATATATATAAAGTATGTGCATGCGTAAATTCCATAAAAAAGTACATATCAGAGCTAAATAAACAGTAAAATCTAAGTGCTATCATCAATAACATCTCGTGGTCTCTTGTCCCCGGGACGTGGTCCAAATCCACTCGTCTCATGCTGTACAAGGAAAAAATAATATTCAAATACTTGAAATTAACTATTAAAAGAATCATTTATCAAATATAATTAGAATTCATAAATTAAGTTACAAACTTACCAAATGCTCATGAGATCCTCTAGCAGTATCTCCTCTAGCAGTATCTTTTGCAGTATCAACACCAATTGTAGTGCTAGCTAACTCCTGTACAAGGTCAAATTCAAAGTGTCCAATTAAATCTTAAATTAAGAGTCAAAATAAGATCAAATTAAGTATTACATATTAATACCTCAAAGGATGTCGATGTGCGTTCAAATTGGCTCTGATCAAAATTATGAGGATAACCTATCCTAATGGTAGTGTCCACCTGCATACATGCATTTAATGAAATCATATTTAGTGAACATATATATGTGTACTAAATAATTTCAAGTTAAGTTACAATGTTGTAAGAGTTCATATTTAGTTTATGAATTCTAAGATACATACCATAGATGGTGTCACAGTAATCAGACCCTCTTCTTGATGTGATGTAGAGGGTCCCTCATGACCTGAATCCCGGAGAAAGAAGCATTCAATGTATCAACATGAAAATTTATATAGTATACGATGATAAAATATTAACTTAAAAAGATAGTACAATGTCTTGATAGAAATTTATACTGTACCCCATAAGGTGTGTCGAGTTGTGTTCCAGTAGATGCAATATTGACTCTAATATTAGGTGTAGTCCTTATCTACATAAACAAAATTTATTTAATGAAGTATTAGACTGTATAAAAAAAGGCATGCACTTAATTTATACCTATATTTAATGAAATATTTAAAGATTGACATGTACATTTATATATATCTATACCTGGTCAAGATGATCATTCGAGCAAAGAAAATCTATATATGATGTCATCATACTATCATCTGCTACATCATGCTCAGCTGGAACTGAAGCAGATCCTGCATCAGCAGTAGGACCTACACACGTCTCATGACAACTCAAACACATATGTGGCATCCATCGAGGAGCGGATGTCATGTGAGCAGCTTGCTCACTCAGGTTTCCTGTGAGGGAAGTCAAAGCATCTAATGTCGAAATGAATGATGTATTTTGGACATCTGCAGGAATGGATGGAGCAAAAAGTGGAACTATGGGTGGATCTGGTAGGGGATTATTACTCCATGCCCCTAATCTATATTGTGGCATTCCACGACCAACACCGTGGAATGACTTAATGTCAAAATAATTTGGTTTTTGGTTCATTACAAACTCACAGTATAATTTCTTCAAAAAATAAAAAGGGACCTCATAATTACAATGTGGTGGATAATCAAAAATCATCCACCATCTATCCCAAAAGTGTCTAGCCATTTCTGGATGCACACACCACCTAATTGAAATTCTTTTCTGGTTAGGTTGCATTGGTTCTCTTGTTTTTGGGTTAGTAAAATATGGATATAAATGAGCTTTGGTTATTTTCAGATCAATGATTTTCCTATAAGTTAAACCATTAGCATACAAATCACGCAACTCTTGTCATCGTCTATGAAATTGATCTAATTGAGAATCAATAGATCTAACTGACTCGACAACAGTTTGCATTGATTTTGCAAACTCTAGAAGATGGGGTGGCGTGATTTGCTCATTTTGGATAGTAGTAATATTTTGTTCAATCACTTGTAGGTTTTCATTAATTCGTTCTCTTAAACAAATTTCATCCAATCTAGGGGGTGGAGGTGGAGGTGGAGGTGGTGGTGGTGGTGGTGGTGGTGGTGGAGGTGGAGGAGGAGGAGGGGGTTGCGGTGGGGGATTTTCACCTAATAGTTCATCTATGTCAAAGACATCCATGATAACAAAGAGCTCCTGCATATATAAAGATATACATGAATTATATACAACTCCATGTCAAAAAAGAATCTATTTTAGTTTTAAGAAAAACTTTTATAAATAGTAACATTTCTATGTTATTGAATGGCATACACATGAAATATAATATAATACTGAACTTAAAAAAATATACATGTACATACTATTGAATCTTTAAATATAAAATTTGCGCACAAAACTTAATAAAAACTTTCAATGAAACTTCATAAATCTATTATATATTCAATTTAATGCATTCATTTCTTGTAAAATGTATCAACTATTAAAATCAATATAAAATATTTCATACATAAGATCAATAAAGAAGTGGGAAATAAGATGATCCTCCTTAGTGTAAGAATATATAAGGATTGATGATAAATGCTTAAAATAAGATATTGAAATGTTTAAGATCATTACGCTCTATAAACCAAGATATGATCATAAGATCATGCAATATTTAATAGCAATACAAGATCATCATGTGAGGCACAATCATATGATACTAAGATGCAAAAAAGCGTGATCAAATAGTGATAAAATAATAGGCCAATGTACATGAACATAAGATAATGCTTTAATAATATAAAAATGCTTTAATAAGATAGTGCTTTAATAATAGGCCAATGTACATGAACATAAGATAATGCTTTAATAAGATAAAAAAAACACTTATGAACATACATGTGAAGCAAATAGTCTTGAAGATCATAAGATAGAACAAAGATTAAAGTATAAGACATAAATTATTATGGGAAATTAGTAGTTACTAATAAAGATTAGATAATGTAAAAATAGGAGATAAAACATATGAAGTAAAAGTAGGATTAAAAAAGGAAATCAAGTGAGAAAATATTAAACATGCCCTACAAGTGGGGTAATAGAATATGAAGTAAACATAAAAGATTAAATTATGTTATATCTAGTGGTTTCTCTTTTATGTTATGTTTCACCTCAATGTGTACATTCACTTTGTTGGTGCATCATTATTTTCTTGCATTTAGCTAGCTATTGTATTGCATATTTGCACCTAGAGGATAGGATAAGATTACTTGGGTAGATTACTTGAATCAAGGTCAAAAACTAGGAATGTGAGATACATGATATGGATGATGACAAGGATGGTTGAGAATAAAGAGAATTTGAATGGATTATGGTATACTCCTTGTTGAGACATGGACTAGCTAGGACTCGAACCTAGGACCTTCCATATGCTGCTGGAGTGATCTACCACTGAGCTACTGGCCCCTATTGGACCAGTCCATCATCGATCTGGGTGTGGCTTATTTCCAACACCAACACCCCCCCTTAAGCCACACCTCTTGTGTGCTTGGGGCTCCTAGCATGAACCTGGCTCTGATACCATGTCAAGACATGGACCAGCTAGGACTCGAACCTAGGACCTTCCATATGCTGCTAGAGTGCTCTACCACTGAGCTATTGGCCCCTCTTGGACCAGTCCATCGTCGGTCTGGGTGTGGCTTATTTCCAACACCAACACTCCTAAGTGTCATAAGAATGGTTTTCCCCATGAATAAAAAAATTATGTTTACTTTTCTCTCTTTTTTAATTTTTATGCAAGACCAAATCCTTTAGGTGTGGATATGTTAAATGATACACATGATATTTATAAGTTTTTAAAAATCCTATAATAGGACCAACTATGGACCTATTATGAAATGTCATGGCATAATAGGACCTATTATGCCATGGCATAATAGGTCCATAATTGGTCCTATCATACTAAGTAAACATGTCGAATTAGCATAGTTTTAGTGTTGGAGATGAAATAGATGATGAAGTTGGCAATTTGAGAAAATCATGTCATGTTGTGGCTTAATAGGTCCTATTATGGACCTGTTATGCCATGATGGCATAATAGGTCCTATTATGCCATGACATGATATAATAGGACCAACTATGGAGCTATTATGCAATGTCATGACATAATAGGACATATTATGCCATCATGGCATAATAGGTCCATAATTGGTCCTATCATACTAAGTAAACATGTCGAATTAGCATAGTTTCAGTGTTGGAGATGAATTAGATGATGAAGTTGGCAATTTTCAAGAAAATCATGTCATGTTGTGGCTTAATAGGTCCTATTATGGACCTGTTATGCCATGATGGCATAATAGATCCTATTATGCCATGACATGATATAATAGGACCAACTATGGACCCATTATGCAATGTCATGGCATAATAGGACATATTATGCCATCATGGCATAATGTGTCCTATTATGCCATGACATGACATAATGTGTCCATAATTGGTCCTATTATGGACCTGTTATGCTATGATGGCATAATAGGTGGACTATTATGCCATGATGGCATAATAGGTCCTATTATGCCATGACATGATATAATAGGACCAACTATGGACCTATTCAGCAATGTCATGGCATAATAGGTCCATAATTGGTCCTATCATACTAAGTAAACATGTCGAATTAGCATAGTTTCAGTGTTGGAGATGAATTAGATGATGAAGTTGGCAAATTTCAAGAAAATCATGTCATGTTGTGGCTTAATAGGTCCTATACTGGACCTGTTATGCCATGATGGCATAATAGGTGGACTATTATGCAATGTCATGGCATAATAGGACCTATTATGCCATAACATGATATAATAGGACCAACTATGGACCCATTATGCAATGGCATGGCATAATAGGACATATTATGCCCCCATGGCATAATAGGACATATTATGCCATCATGGCATAATGTGTCCTATTATGCCATGACATGACATAATGTGTCCATAATTGGTCCTTTTATACCATCACATGACATAATAGGACCATAATAGGACCTTTATGCCATGACATGGCATAAACCTAAGCCTAAACTTTGATATCTAAAATTTGAAGAGTAATGTTAATTACTTTTAAGGTTATACTAATAGTGGTAACTTTTGTATTGCCTAATGAGGATTAAGAACAATTTTGGTACATATGTCCTATTTTGTTTCGATTTCCTTTTTGTTTTTGTTTTTGTTTCAATTTCGTTTTCGTTTTCGTTTTTGTTTTGATTTTGTTTTCATTTTTGTTTTTGTTTCGATTTCGTTTTTTGTTTTTGTTTTTGTTTCGATTTCGTTTTCGTTTTGATGTTTCCGAGATATCTAATTTGATATTTTCTTTTGTTAACTATCTAGGTTTGGTTTTGATTTTTAAATTTGTTGATTAGGGTTTAGGGTTAACTGTTGAAGAATATTTCAGATCAAAATCAATAATTTACAAATATAAAAACAAATTTATTTATAGGCTACTAAAAAAAAAAACTAAAATAATACCAAAAAAACTAAATAATACACAAAAAATAGGAAAAATATACAAGAAAATTACGAAATATGAAAATAGATGATTGAATGTGTACTTGGGATAGTGGTGGAGGCTTGAAATGGAATCCACAACACAGGGGCCCATTTTTGATCTCCTCTTCTCAATTTACTGTCATGGTGAAAATGAAAAAATTTGCCCAAAAAATGGTAAAAATACAATTTAAAAATGAGCCCCCGTTTTTTACAGACAGGGCCCCATTATTTACAAATGGGCCCTCGTTTTGTTTAAAAATGGGCCCCCATTTTTAAACAAAATGGGGGTCCATTTATTTTAGCTTCGGGTGCCCGTCACCTTTCGGCTCGGGAGCCTGAAGCATAAACATGCCCCCGTTTTTTAAAAATGGGGGCCCATTTTGAGGAGCACGTTTTCCAAAGCACAGACTTCCACGAATTTGTGACTCATTAGCTTGCACTTGCCCTAATATAAAGTAATATCAATGCAACCACATGAGTCAACACCATAACATAAATATTTATACATGGAAAACCTCAAAGAGAAAAAACCACGATGGGATTGGTGACCCACAATATCTATCCATTGGCCAAATGAATAAATATTACAAGAGGGGCCTACACATGCATGAAGGCACACTGCCTAGAGCACACTTCTCATCACAAAAGGAGCCTCATTGAATACAGATCCAAATACTAGATTACAAACAAAAACTGAACTCAGAATGTGCATTTGCTATGCTAGATGAGTTTTGGTTAAAGCACAGTCTGTACCGGTTAAACTGTAACCTCCCTTACCGGTATCTTAGATCGCTTCCCAATTCTCTAGACCAATAATCAAGACCGATTGCATATCTTTACATTCGCATTCTATCGATCAAGATAACATCACAAAACCTTTCACATCACTTATCTCCCATATATCCACATCATTATTTAATGACCTAACTCGAACTGACTTATATACCCATTTACATGAATAAACACAAATGCCTTATGTCTTCTTACAAACATATCACAAAAGATAAGACACATGTTGACCCAATTAAAATATATACATAAAATAATATGACCGTTGTCGCTTCCATGCTTGCTGGATCAATCACTTATGTCAGCCTTAGAATACGGGTTCCAAGTTTGTCGGTTCCCTGAATGCCGATTACCTTGATTGCTGGATCTCCCATGAAGTGTGTTGCCAACAATGACAACACTTATAACCCAGATGAGTGTCGATTACCAACAACCGTTGCACCAAAAGATTGATCTGTCAATGCCCGACATAACCACTAGAATTATAGAATCCACAAGAGGCTGTTAAACCATGTTACAAATCCCCATGAGGGATGTTGGCCCACTGCCAACAATTACATTTGATAAAGTCATATTAGTTTCAACAACTAGGGCAAGTAGAAACTACCTAAAAAATATATCAGATTATGCTCGAAATGACAACATATATTTGAGCATAATACATACAAGTTGACCTAGAATCAAATAAAATATTCTCAAATTACATAACAAGATTGATCCTCTATTTTTTGAGAAGGTCCACAACAACATAGAGATATTGTTGATCATAACAAAAGTAAATAGATTTGGGCGAAAAAAAAATTGTTTAGAGAACAAAAAAATCCACACTAGAAACACACAATATGAAAAAGTATAAGGAGATAAACATCCAAGGAATCACGAGGGAACAATCTCTTTGTCCTCACATAAATGTTACCATTTATTTTATTCCCATACTTACATATTTATCTATTGCTTTCGATAAGAACATTAAAATATCAATTGAAATGTTAATGCATTAATGTAATTTCTTTGTTGCTTTTGACAAGATGCACTTCAAGATTTACTCATATACATAGAAGAAACTTACTCATACATTTTTTTAGAATTTTATTATTTTTGAATTTGAGAGTAGAGAATATGTTGATTTGAGCAACTTTTTATGATCTCATCCTAACAATAAATTTGAGAATGAACTGTGAACACCGATTTCAACATGGAGGAAGAAAAAGGCTGACTATAAGAATTCCGCCTTCATGAAGTGCACTACTATTCTTTTGTAGGACCTTCAAAACTCCATTGATAACTTGCTCCCCTAACTCTGAGAAAGATGATTGGTACCTTGGGAGAAAGATGAACTTTCCATCTTTAGGTAGTGATATATCTTTTTGTTCAACAACTGAGAGAGGGCCAAACAAAGAGGATTGAACCTAGTGAAAAAAATATTTTGTTTTTGTTTTTTAATGACTGAGCTTCCTTTTTTATGACAATTGTCCTTAATTTATCTCCCATCTACATCCTTTTTTTCTTCTTTTTCTAAATCCACACAACCTTCTGAGTCTTGTAGGATTTCATTATGAGAGAAGACTTTAGAAAGCTCATGTAATTTACAACCCACATTATCCAACCACACTGCAAGTTGGTTTCATTCTCTATAGCAATGCATCATTTAAAAACCTTCATACTTGTCCAATAGGTGCCAAACTTGATTTAAAATATAATCTAGTTTCCAGTTTAGGTTTCTTTTTTATTTACAAGCATTAATTATCACTTGAGAGTCTCCCTCAATTTGAATAGGATGGATGTTCGAAGAAGAAGCCATAATTAGTCCTTGTTGAAGGGATTTGGCTTCCACCATGTTATTTGTACCTTTTACAAATCTAAAATATTTAGCTGGAACAACTTTCCTAGAGTGACATGTATTACACAACCCCCCTAGATTTCCTTGGATTTCCCTTTGCAACTCCATCAAAGTTGAGCTTAAAGAATTTTTTTGGGGGAGGGGTCCATAAAATATTTTGGTGGTGCACTTTGTGACTGTGTGATTGAAAAAATCCACCTAGAAAAAGGGAGTTTAATGTATTGCCAATGTTTTAATACCTGAGAGTCCTAGTTTGTAAAGATTGATCTAACCCTTTTTACTTTTTGCACATGTGTATTGACAACTTCTGAAATTGAGAATTTGATTTTATCTATCACTATTTTTACCTCTAACTTTTCATGTTTGAAAATTCTACGATTTCTTTCCCATTAGATACCCCAAACAATCATAGGTGGAATTAATTTCCATAGGCATGTAAACAAAGAATTACCATTTAGAGTTGACCAACTAGAGAAAATATCCTAAATGTTATTCAGTAAGGGAGACTGCCATCTCATTCTTTCTTGGAAGAATTTCTAAATATGCTAGATAAAAGAGCAATTCAGGAAGAGATGATTTCCATCCTCAATTTATAACCCACCAAGAACACATCGAATATGAGCAACTATTCCCAATTTATATAATATAACACTTGTTAATATTTTGTTCTTGATGGCCATCCATACAAAACATCCTGCTTTAGGGAGAATCATTTCATTCCAACAAAAGCTAATGGCTTGTTCTTTACCTTGTTGGGACTCTTGACTTGTCAGTGCTTTATAGCCTAATTTGACCTCACAATGCCCTGATTTTGAAGGAGCCCAAAGCAACTTATCTTGATCATTTGAAATGATGACTTCCCTGTCTTTAAGTAGGTGTGCAAATATTTTTTTTTGCTAATCTGGTATTTGAGCATTTGATATCTCTTTCCATGAAACAAATTTAGTTATTAGATCTATTGATGAGATATAAGCTTCCACTTTAGTTCCCCATTCCAAGGAAAGGATTTGTCTAGCTTGATCTAATTCTTGAACCTTAGATAATTTATAATAGCCATTCGAATATCCTTCCCAAAATAAATCCTTTTTTCCCATTATGAATTTCCTAGGTGATATATGGAAAGATGACCTCTCTACAATGCATCATAAAATTCCACATTATAGAGCTTGAAGGGGTATTTTCCATTGAAAATACTCTAGAAGGGTGACCAGAATCTAAGTATTTTTCTTGTAGGATTTTACACCATTTGGCTTCTATTTTGGAGTACATAGACCACACTAACTTTTCTCCCAAAGCCAAATTCCTAGCCTCTAAGTTATGTAGGCCTGCACCCCCTATCTCCTTATCATCACATAAGTTCTCTAAAGAGACAAGTGGGATTTTTTAATTTTCATTATGATCAATTGTTTAATCTCTTTAATAACTGATTTTGGAGCCTTTAATATCGCCATGTGATAGTTAAGGATGGTTGAAACAATTGTTTTGATCATTTGGATTCTTCCTGCTAGTGAGAGTCATCTTCCTTTCCAAGAGGATGTTTTTCCTTTGATCCTTTCAAAGAATTTTTTCCAATGAGAATTATTGTTACTTCCCATGAAAAAAGCAATTCCGACATACAAACAATGCAAATCTGCTAAGGAAAAACCTAGAATCCTAGTGATTTTTCCCTTGATTCTAGGTGATATACTAAATAAATTTTTAGATTTGGATAGATTTATCTTCTGCCTTGAAACTAAGGAATATTTCTATACCTCCTTTATACACTTTTCTTTTGGAGTTGATGATTTTCCAAATAAAACTATATCATCTACGAAAAGATTATGCGTTGAAGCATCTTCCACTCTTGGGATATATATTCCTTTCCACTTGCCTTGTGTATGGCAATTTTTAATTGTTCTACTGAGAGCCTCTGCTAGAATAATGAACAATAAAGGAGAAAGAGGATCTCCTTGACTTACCCCTTAGGAGGAGCTGAAAAAACCTATTGATGTACCATTGATTAGTATTGAGAATTTTTCTCCTGACAAACAAGAAAGTACCCATTTGCACAATTTTACAGCAAAACCAAACTTCTTAAGAGCTTGCGTTAAAAAGTCCAAATCAACCTTGTCATATGCCTTCATCATATCAAGCTTCACAATTAAGGTTGGGATGTTTTCCTCTTTTAATGAGTGGAGGATCTCATGTGCAGGGTTTACTTTAGTGGTGAATATTTGCCAATGGTGAATATTTCATGTTGGCAACCTGGAAAATGGCGAATATATTGTATCGATTGGGGGTGGCCATATCGCTCGAACTTTATAAATATTTGTCAAATGCATGGACCAATCACCCATTCTTTTATGTAATTAATTGTATCTCTATCAAGATTTCATCAATAGAATCTACGTTTTCCACACGATAAATTCAATATTTTTGCCTACACTTTTTGAGATTGTCTTAATAGACAACCATAATTCGCCAAAATCCATATAAATATTTATTGGCCAAGAGGACCCAATTCGCCTGGTATTTTGCGGAAGCATGTCTCAATTCACCCCAATGTTTGCCAACTCTATTAAAATTTCCAATTAATTGGATGACCCATAATCGCCTTGAAAATTAGATAAGATGTGTTATAGTTAAGCGTGATTCACCAAATATTTGTATACCATATAAAATTCCCACCAAATTTGTCAAATAAGGATTGGTATAAATACAGTCAAAGACCAAATTTATCTCTACACAATTTGGTCGGTTCTAAGGTCTCAATTCGGATCACTAGCAAAGTTTCAAACCAGGAACAACCATTGTTGTTGACTGCATTGGCGACTGCTAGTGACCTAAAGGTAAGTGATCATATTTTTGAAGTGTTATAATATTATTCTGAATTCATCTCTATCTATTTGCATTGTTGAGTTCATTCTTATTCAGTGGGGACCCATTAGTGGTCACTCGAGAGACCTCAAACATCTAGATTGTAGGCCGTAGGGCCAATGAATCATATAGTCTATTATTACTTATCAACAAGTTGATTTTTTTTTTCAGCCTTTATTTCATTGGAGATGTCAAATAAGAAGAAAGGTAGGAATCCTACATGTGGGGAAGGCCAAGAGAGGCCAACAAAACGTAGAATGTTGTCATCGTACTTTGGTGTTGGCAAAGATTGTGGTGAAAATAAAAAAGGTACATCGTCACAAGCACAAGTACAAGATTCAAAACCTACACCATATATTGAACAAGGGGGGAACCTAATATCTCAGAGCATGATGAACTTGAAGAAGATTTTATGGTAGATACCTACGTTAGTTGGAATGATATAATTGACTTGGGTGATAATGCCACAAATGACAATGCATGGAAGGGGAAAAGAAAAGACAAATAAAAAAAGGATCAAACCAAATCAAAAAAGGATCGGGACTGTTAAGTTATTACCCAAAGAAGGGGACAAGTCACTTATCCAAAATTGGAGACCCATTACTCTCCTCAATGTGTCCTATAAAATTCTGGCCAAAGCTCTTGCAATCAGACTAGAGAATATGCTACCCAAATTCATATGTCCCACTCAAACAGGGTTCATAAAGGGAAGATTCATACTAGAAAACCTAATCACTAGCTGGGAGGCGATGGATTGGGCAAATGTATCAGGATAGAATGTGGTCATGTTTCTTTTGGATTTTGAGAAGGTCTATGAGAGGGTTGAATGGGAGTTTATCTTGATGATGCTAGAAGCCTTTGGATTTCATGTGGAATTATGTTTATGGGTGAAGATTCTCCTTAAAGATGCGTCTACTCAGGTAGAGATTAATGGATCTCTCTCACAGATTATTAAGCTCGGTAGGTCTATTAGACAGGGTTGCCCTCTTGCCCTTGCACTTTTTGTTATATCATTTGATGCCTTGTATTATATCTTAAGAGATTACACCATATCCCCTAAAGTAGGAGGTGTTAAACTTCTTGATGGATCTAAACTAATTAATACCCAATTTGTTGATGACACTGCACTTTTTATAGAGCTCACCAAGCAAAATATGGAAGCCCTGGAGTGAAAAATTAAGTTCTTAGGTGAGATCTCAAGGGCCAAAATCTCTTAGGTTAAATCCACCCTGCTTGGGTGGAAGGAGGAGCCACCTGATTGGTTACACCAGTTTGGAATCCAATGGGGGGGGGGTAATAAGATTGTCAGGTACTTGGGAATGCCCTTTTCCATCTTCCCTTCTCTCAAGGAGATGTGGCTCTAGGTTAGAGGCAAAATTGACAAGAAGCTCAATAAATGGAATAATAGGTATCTTTCGCTTGCTGGAAGAGTGCAAGTCTATCAAAAAATTCTATCCTCATACAACATTTACTACTCCTCAGTATGGATGTTCTCCAACTATCAAATCCTGGAAATACAAAAAGCTGTTAGGAACTTCTTATGGTTTGACGAGAAAGGAAATAAAAAGATTGACTTAGTCAAGTGGGGGTGGTGCCACATAGAAAAGAGTCTGGGAGGGGTCGGGTTAAAAGACTTGAGAATACAAGGGGTTGCCCGTGCTGCAAAATGGATTTTCTAGGATTTTGATGGCATTGAACTAGGGAAAATTTTGGTAAGAAACAACATCCTGAGAGCTGTTCCGAAGAAGGCTAAATCCTAGAAATCTCTACCTTTTTGTGACCTGGTGGCTGGAGGTTTTGTAGTCTCAGTGCAAGGTTTGAGTGTCTTTAAGTCTATTTGGAAAGCCTGGGAAAATATTAGACCTTTCATCACAAATAATAGGGCCATCAACAATGACCACATTCATGGGGAAAGGTCTGTCTGGTGGAACCTTCTCCATTTGTCTAAACCTCTGGCGCTTAAGAAAAGGTGCTCTGCTAAAGCCTGGGCCGTTAAAGGCATTCACTACTATAAATACATTATTGAGAATGATAGGATTCTTAGATGGGAATCCCTTAGAGATAGATTTGATCTGCAAAATTCCCATAAGAGAACCTATAACATGATGAAACATGCTTGTTCAGACCTGCAGTTGCCCAAGAAATGCAAGATTATTAATGGAAGATGTATTGATCTTATGTGGAACAATAATATTTATGTGTCTAATATCAAAGATATTATTGTTTATAATACCCTAACATATGATGAATCTATTATAATGTATGCTAACAATCTGTACTTTAAAGAACTCTCAGTAAAATAGTTGCAGAAGATATTTTCACGACTATGAAGTAGTCCTATCACACCCAAGAAAAAATGCTTTAAATGGTTGATGATAATTAACAGGTTGCCATTCAGAAAGGATCATAATAATAGTGATCTATGAAAAGTGTGTAGAGTACCTGAGTCTGCTAGGCAAATTTTCTTTGAGTGTAATATTGCTAGAGAAATTTGGCTGTTATTTGGTATATCTATTCCTAAGCAGATTCTTGTTCTAGATGTTCTCACCGGATATATTAAGGGATTGAAAAAGGATACTAACTTATTTTGGCATATTCTTTCCACTAAAAATTTATGGTATATATGGAAAATTAGAAATGAAGATAAGTTCCAAGGTATAGCTAGGGTCCTTATTGAGTCATTTCGAGGACTCACCCTTCATCGAATTTTTCTACAGGTATCTGTTACAATGAACATTGAGAAGCACAAATTCCTTAGATTCATTAAAGAAAGAAATGCCAAGATGTACCTACATGAGATGGAGAATGGATACAAGTCGAGGTAGGCTGCAAGAGAAAAACAATCTATTGACTTAGCAATGGAGAGCCTGGAATTAGAGATTGGAAAAATTAGAGACCCAATGAAGGATCACATTCAAATACTTACTCAACTCCTTGAGGTTAAGAAGGCTGTATGGATGGAAGGCCCTCTGGGGTGGACGACCTAGATGGAGGCCTTTCAAGAACATGAGTAGATGTGATCCGGCTTTGACACTTCATTACCTCACCCATGATCTAGCTTCGATAGTACTTTCTGCAGATATATGCATAATTTTGTGTAAAATTTGCATATAATCCTAAATAGTTTTTTGGATCTGCGATCCATATCTACATTCCACTATAGTTAGTTGAACACTGGATATGACAAAAAAATTTATACCGATTTTCTCCCTATATGCAATATATTAAAAAAAAGGATCGGGAGTGGGATATGCTAGTGAGGAATTTTAAAAATAATTGGGTGTCAAAGTATCCATTCATTGAATCAATGAAGATTCTAATTGAAGGCGAGCCTCCAATAGGTTGCAAGTGTAAGATTTGCACTTGGAAACATAAAAAAGGAAAAGAGGTTGCAGCTAAAAATTGACACCATAGAGAAGCATATGGGTAAAGTTTATGAAAAATAAATGATAGATGGAGTTGAAAAATTAGTGATAATATGGAAAACAAAGGAGGAATGTAAGCATGTGAGGAATGCCGAAGAATTTTATTTTTAGAAGAAAATATAGACAAAGAATGCCAAAATTAAAGGTTCTATTGAAGCTTTCTTGGAAAAGCAATGCAAATAGAACAACTAGGAAATCTGTTCAGTTAAGTGTTGTTTTTTATATTTTGAGCAGAGGGCATGCTATGACAAACTACCCATCAATGAGTGGTTTATTACACTTTTTGAAAGTTCCTAATTATCCTAATAGTCACTAGTCAGTAAACAGTGGATGGGAATGGGCAAGTTGTCTTGCTGAGGTTGAAAAAGAAGATGTAAAGGAAAAAAATAAGAGACTCAAACTTTATTGCATTGTCTTTAGATGAAGTTACGTCAGTAGATAATACTTCATGGGTATGCATGCATGTTTATAGTGTACAAAATCATGCCCGCCAACCTCATCTACTATCTGTTTCTAAAATGAAGGATAATGCGACAACGAAAAATTTATTTCAACTAGGAAAGAGTTGTTTAATTGAATATGGAGGTATGGATGACATGACGATTGCCAAAATGTTGGTGTGTGTTGGAGCAGATAGAACTTCAGTAATGCAAGGTCACAGGAATGGTCTTTGCACAAAGATGGAAAGTTCTTATGCACCCTACATTACTGACATTCACTGCATGGCCCACAAAATTAATCTAGCTTTTGGAAATATGAGCAAGCATGCTCGAGTAAAAAAAATGAACATTTAATTAGAGAGCTCTACTCACACTTTTGTCGAAGTCCCAAATGATTTATGGAATTTCAACACTTTGTTGATGGAATGACCAATGGGAACGAGCTTCTTAAGGATAATGATACTAGATGGATCTCTTTGGATGGACCAACACATCGAGTTTTTTTAAGAATATCCATCCTTGATTGGACTAATTCACACAAATTGTGA
This sequence comes from Cryptomeria japonica, assembly GCF_030272615.1. Classification (NCBI taxonomy): domain Eukaryota; kingdom Viridiplantae; phylum Streptophyta; class Pinopsida; order Cupressales; family Cupressaceae; genus Cryptomeria; species Cryptomeria japonica. The sequence goes on along the minus strand of NC_081407.1, from coordinate 219,989,673 downwards.
CGAATCAGAGCAATCTAAATTTCCTAACCTGCTTTGGAGGAAGTAATATAGACACACTCTTAACTTTAGTAGCTCTACTCCCCATGCTAGAGGAAATGAGGAATATTATGAAAAAAACCCAACAAAGAGCTATGTATATTGCAGAATATGCTAAGCTGCGTAAGATGACATGCCTCACCTTCAATAATCTCTATGGATCTCAACCAACATTATCTAATGAAAAAATTGCTAAGTGGCTGACACTCACAGATTTGAACAATCTTGATAACTTTTTACAGATTGGTGCAAACGGAGAGTTATGTGTCAGTGTATGCAAAATTGAGATACCAATGCACTACTTTGCCATGGTCGAGCCCGAGGAACCAAGAAAGTACCCCAAGAAGCGACTAGCAAGAGTTACAAGGGAAGAGTTTAGCAAGATTGTTGAGTCTGTAACTGTTTCTGTGAAGAAAATTTCCTATGATCTTTCCTCACATATTAGAAGCAGATTCCCTCTTGAGAAGCTACTTGAAGCCATGTCTATTGTGTTTCCTCAATATTGGAACCTCAAGAGTTCAGCTGATTTTTGAACTAAGCTACTCACTTTCATAAATCAATTTTGCAAATCCAAAGAATTCAATGGAGTAACTATAAATGGAATTTTAAATGAAACTCTTCTTAGAGAGAAATCAACCCATTTTGCATACACTATGAGGGAACAATATGACATAATGGAGAATCCCCATGAAGAGGGATCAATAACAAGGCTTTGGACAAATCTAGGTCGAAGAGAAGTGATGCGTGATTCAATATTAGAATATTTTAAGCTTTCTGATTTATGTTTGTTGAGGCTAAAGTTGAACTCCAAAGAAGTATCCTGAAACTTAGTCCATCATAAAGTATAAAAGAAAGCTATATGAAACTTAGCTTCAACCAATGAAGTAACATGAAATGTTAAGGCTAAAGTTGAACTCCAAAGAAGTATCCTGGAACTTATTAGTCCATCATAAAGTATAAAAGAAAGCTACAGGAAACTTAGCTTCAACCAATGAAGTAACATGAAAAAAGCAAAAAAAAACAAGATCATACCTTACATGATTTACACGTCATTGTGTCCTAACTCCACTATTCTTAGTTGCAGATGATTTTGCTCTCAGACAAGCAATGGTAGCTTCCAAGATGGCATATGAAGAATGGACTGATAGTTAACTGATACTATGATACTGAAATGATATTAAACTAACATGCTATAAAAATGATTTATGCTCAAAACTCTAAAAATGCAATTTGCTTCAAACTCAAACTCACAGATGCAAGATAAAGACTCCTAGAATGATTGTAAGATTAGCTATTAGACTATTAGTTTCAAAAATGGCTTAGGATACCTTTTTTTATAGATTTTTGAGTGCATAAGCTTAGGTGGCAGAGATCAACAGTCATGATCAAATCTTGCAATTTTGAATGGATATGAGCAAGAGGTTGAGACATGAGAGAGAAAGGTGAAAGATGTTCCTCCTACTCTTTAGGATGGAGGAAAAGTTGGAAAGAGAAGGCAAGTGTCATTCATCTCACCTTGACTGAGGATGAAGATTGAGAATATAGGATAGTTGGAGAAGATTTAGGGATAAGAGGACAAGTCGACTCAACTTCCTCCAAAGATGTAGGAAGGTTGGAGAGAATATAGGGAGGTTGAGGAATGTGTGTACACACATTATTTGGAGAATTAAATGAATGTTGAAGATAATGACATATTAATATAAAAAATATTAATATCTTTAGCTACATGATGGATGAGTTGGCAATGAAGAAATGATGTGGAGATGAGGGTGAGTTGGAAAAGGGAGATTAAATAATTAAGAAGACTATAGGATAGTGGATAGAAGAATAATCATTAAATATTAGATATTCAATTGATTAGAAGAAAGGCTAAATGAGTTAATTAATAAAATGTTTTAATTAATTAATAGAAGAATGAATTAAATAAATTAATATTTTCAAATTAACTATTTAATAGAAGAATAATTATTAAATAAATATAAAATATTTATTTAATTGCTCATAGCCAATTTTATGTGTATACAATGTCTTACCATGATATTGGGTTTGGTGGAGGATGAGAGAGTTTTTCAGTTCTTTGGGATTCCTAAAATCAAAGCTAAGAAACAAACTAGACAAGAATTTGAAAAATTGCTTGAGGCTATATACATCTAGGTATGATGTCCACACTTTTCCTTATGATGGGACACTGAAAATCTGGAGGTCCAAATGTGAAAGAAGAGGTTTGGGCAAAACTTCAAACCAAAGTGGCAGTGAGACAATTTAATCATGTACTGGACCTATTGGTAGCATTGAGATGCAGTTCAGCGGAGGTATGCAAACTCATAGTGAAGAAAACACAAACAAGAATCAAGGAAGCTCTGAATTTATTGAGGAGGAATGGCAACTTTAAGAGATTTAGCAAGTTAGCAGTTCCTAGGTATTTATTAATCTTATTATTGTATCTCATCATTCATATTACAAAAACTTATTATTGTGGATATTTTATGTGTCTGTCAACTTTTTGCAATTAAAATTTAATATTGATTTGCAATTGCATTTTCAACTTTCTAATTTCAAATAGAAAATAGCAGAATAAAAGATCATAATGTGTTTATTGATACAGTGATATTTATTTAGACATGTTGATATTTTCATCAATTCTTTCAAAATATAGCCATATGATACGATTCATTCAATACACAACTCTATGTGATTCTCTATTCAAAAGTCAATACGAAATTTCAGAACCCTTTGCAAATGACCATGAATTCCCTTTTATAGAAACAAGGGAGCAACAACAACTTTAGGTCTATTTGCAACATGTGAAGACTCAACATCAAAATCAATTACCAAGGCACTGAATCTATTGCCCCATCAGTATCACAAACTCAGTACAATTTTACAAGGCTGAAGGTATCTATGACCATCATAGGCTGGATTAGCAATTTAGCAATTTCTACATGTCTCTTCGTCCTATTCAAAAAATGGAGTTCAAACTTAAAAAATAATTCAAGCCATGACAAATTAAATATAGAAAATAGCAGTGCACAAAACCTAGAAATCCGAAATAAAGAAAGGCAGAAAAGTTAAAATTTGAGAGAATTTGAGAATACAAATTTACAAGGCTGAAGGTGTGCATCATAGGATGGATTAGTTGTAGACACATAAAATTTTCATTAATTTATCTGCATTTAATTCCAAATTTCTCTGAATATCGGGCGAGTCCTTATTATTACACTATTATTTCTCCATAATTCATTATTCATAATTTCCATATTTTATTATATTATTATTAATATATTACCATTTATCCATTAAATTTATTAAATAAAACATTATATCATGCATACACCTTCATGTATTCACCTTATATACATTTCTCTATTTATTTAATAAAACCCTTAAATATCCCCTCCTACCACTTACCATTTCCCACTTACCATTTACCATTTACCACTCATCTTCCCTATACCACTCATCTTGTATTATCCCATATTCATCCCACAACATGAACTCACTCGGAGAAAATATATTTAAACAAAGCCCCCTCTCTTATTTGAGCATCTCATCTTTATGCGTCGAACTTATGTCAGTTTTCATTCTTCACCATCTTTGCAATTTGAGCACTCATCCACAACTTTTACATTCAAAATTCATTGCTTGCATCTTTTGAGATCTTTCATGCATTCTTGCATTTCATGTTCTTGATCAATCACACATCTTTATTTTAAAATTATCTCCATTCACCATAGCCTCTTGTGCACATTGCTCTGAGAGCAAAATCTTAAAAATACAAGACCTTGGTTGATAGGAGAGCAATGGAGACAAATTCCTGTTAATGCATGTGTGTTTCTTTGATTATTTTGGCTTTGCATGTGTGTGTTTTGCAGGTACTTCATTGTTGGATGTTGGAAGAAGCTAAATCCATGATTTAGTTTCCCATTTCCTCCATCTACAATTGGCACGCTTGGTGGGACCAAAATAGTTTGTCCCTTTTGTTGTTCTGATTTTTGGCTTGATAGCTGTTGTTTATTTGTCATGGTTGAGACTGTCTTTTGAATACGTGTATTACGTGTATTGCTCATGCTCAATCTGATATGGTTTGTGTGCTTCGTCTTTCTCATGTGTTTGCAAATTAAAAACAACTCCAATACTTGATTATGGTTGCATTTTGGACAGATTGTGATATGGTTTCAATTTAGTTTATATGCCTTGTCTTTGCATCCCTATTTTACATGTTATATACGTGAAGCATACCCCATTATGCAATCGTGACATTTCCTGAAAGAGCATTCCTTTGAGGCGTTTTGAAATCAGTTCACACATATTTGCAAATTTGAAATAGTTCATATGCCTTCGCATTATTTAGTCTATGTTGTGAACAGTTCACATGCCTTAATGGTTTATTTGCCAGATTCTTTCCAATGCATACATCTGTGTGAGGCGTTTGTTTTTAGTAGTTCGTTGCATCCTTGAAACATGTACCTGGTTTTTGCATAAACATTAAACATTTGTTGCATACATATTGATGTCTGGTATACATTCTGTAGATTCATGCATTTTTTTCCAGGTACATACGTTATATTTGAGGTGTTTTTCTATTTAACAGTTGGCTGCTCTCTCCATGCAGCCCTCTTCACAGCTCACACATTCATACATTTATTTCTCAAAACAGTTTCATCCTTGGTCTACCATCCACGTGTTGCATTCTGCAGAAATAATTTAAATACCTTGTTCTGGCATTAAACAAAAAAGAAACAAATTACACCAAAATCATGTCTTTGAAAACTCATATGTAGGAAAGTAACGTCTAATGAGTGTGCTACAGGCAGGAAAGTAACATGAAAGTAACGCATCACGTAGAGTCTTTTTCTTTAAAGTAGTTTTGGCGTTAGTTTTAAAGTTCTATTCATTAGATTTAAAGTTAGCCTTTTTAATTAGTTTTAACTTTAAGTTAGCTTTTATATTAGTTTAGTTTTACGTAATTTACTTTTTTCTTTAATATTAGTTTTAAATTACTTTTCTTTAAATTAAATTTTTATTAGATTTTAATTAGTTTTTTAAGATTAGATTTTAATTAGATTTTTTTAGTTAGATTGTTAGGATTAGATTTTTTTTAATTAGTTTTTAATTTAGATTTTAGTTAGATTAATTAATTTTTTGTCATTTAGATTAATTAGACTAATGTTTATTTTTGTGTTAGAGTGTTTTGATCTCTTTTTCTGAACTAATCTTTGTTGCTTTGTGTGTTTGTGCAGGTTCCTTCTTATGGCATCCATTTTCATGTGTCGAAGATCATAATTTCAAAACTACTAATGTCATTTTGATGTAGGGCACATGTCGAAGAAATGGTGATTTGAAACAAATTGTTTGATTTTTTAGCTTAGATCACATTTCGAATTGGTGCTTTAAAATTAACCAGTGTCTTTTGTGTCTTGAGCAATAGGCTCTTTTTGTTTTACCTTTTAGAGGGTCTGCCTCCCGAGAAGCCCTTAAGGCTTGGTGAGAGGGAACGACCCAAGTGGTAATGGGCTAAAGCCAAGCTCTTCCAAATCACTATAAATAAATGTGTTTGTGACGAAAGTTGCAAGCAACGAGTGCTGATTAGTTCATACCGACGACATGTCTCCCCAAAAACCCTATAGAGCGCAACCTCTATAGGCTGGGAGCCTTCCTTAATGGAGCGTACGCTGCCGCATGTATGGCCACTCGAACGGATGCCCTTACTAGACACCATTTGTGTTAGAAGCCAAAAACCTTCTAGTTGTTGACGCAGGAGGTCAGACCTCTGAAGCAGCTCACATTCTTACGGTTCTTAGTAGAGATACAAAGTTCACCACGGGGAGTTTTTGTGGGGACTGATGCTTGGCTGCCCTGGAGAAGTGAGTGCCGAGGGTGGAGCCAGTGGGGTTAAGCATCTAAGTATCTGCTCTGAATTGTGTAGCTCGGGGTAACCCCCCAAGTGAGATTCAACAACTATTGTCCTGGCCAGCCTTAGGATTGTGCTTGAATGTGTTTTTATTGCAAAATCAAACAAACATTTTGTCTACCATGTTTTCTAAATGTGTGCACAAACAAACAAGAACATTTCACAATCAACACCACACTTGAAATTGAAACACTTTACAAAAACCTTGGTCTAAGCTTTGAAGTATCCAACCACATTGTAAAACAACATTGTCCTTGAAATGTTGAACTTGTGTTCTCAAAACAATCATTTCAAATCTCTCGAGACATCACTTTTGAAGTTATGATCTTTTAGGTCCTCACATAGTCACATCATTCTAGTTTCCCATACCCTTTTAGATCCTTGCATAGTCTTCACCTAGTTGCACCTTTCATCCTTGCATATCTTATTTAATCATACCTAGTCTTTGCATATCCCCCCTAGATCAAACCCATGCATAATCCCCTTAGATAATACCCATAATCTTTGCATAGCCTTCCATCATTCCTTTAGGACATAACCTTAAGCATTGCATAAGTTCCTTAGGTCATTTCATCATTGGTTCTAGCATTTCATTATTATTTGCATACCAAAATCCAAAACAAAAAAAAACAAAAAAAAAACAAAAAAACATTGCTTGCACTTAGGATTTCTCATCTTAGGTTTGACATCAGCTTTTGATCATCAATTACCCTTATCACTTGAGGTGAATCTTCCTTGAGTTAGGGAACCTATCAATGTCTTTGAGTTGGTATTCCGCTTGGAGTTCATCATCTCCTATCATAGCATGCCCTCACTTTTATCACTTATCCTTGTGTCTATCAATCATAGCACAAGTCAAACCCCACATTGGAAATATTTTCAGACCTAGAGTATCCTTAGTCCTTGCATCAAACATCATTCATTCTCATATCCCATCTAAGGTTTAGCTGCACATCACTTTCCTATCATATAGATTTCATTTTGGATCAATCCTTTAGCACATTCCCATCTCAATCATGTCACATAGATTACATTTTTACATTGATCCCTATCACATCCTAATCTCACTCATATCATATAGTTTCCCCTTTGCACTTTAGGGTTTGCATCATACCTAGAGTCTCATACATTGTCCTAGGTCAAAGATTAGAACTATCATAAATATCCATGGCTACCTTGGCCCAACAAATTCAAGAGCTCAAGATAGAAATGTCTGACATTCAAGTTCAACAAAATGAATCAATGACCCCTTTTGAGAAACAAATTCATGATATGAACAATGACAAACTTCAAGGAATTCTAAAACAAGTATATAAGGTGGAACAACAAATAATTGAAAATCAAAAGCCAAATCTCAAGAAAGATCACATGAATTCTTCACTAAGACAACAAGACATTTGTTCTAAGTATCCCCTAGATAGACAGTTTACACCATTGGGGCAATCTATTGAGTCGGCTTTGAAAGAGCTTCTTGAGCACAATCTTATCATACTGCCTAATAAGACTACATGGGGATGTGAATTTTTGAGCAATTATTATGGATATCATAGACATAACAAACATAGGACTTTAGATTGCATGGAACTAAAACATAAGATTCAAGACCTCCTTGATAATGGTATCATTGAAATTGAAGATCCTAATGACTCATCTATAGAGAAACAAGGCAGTACTCCTAAGAATGATCAAAATAATACACCTATGTCTAGCAAGGCTTCATATGTGGCCTCCATCTCTTCCACGATGCCTTCATCTCCTAAAAATTCTCAACAACAGTCCATACCATCTCCTTCAAACAATGAACCTAAGGGTGAAACTTCTCATGTTTGACCCTCAAGGGCTATCAACAATACAAATCCAAGCTAATCCATTTTTTTATACAAATCCTTTATACGATTCAGATATCTTAGATCCTATACCATCATGCACTCTGATTCCAATCGTACCCACTCTATAAGGCCCCATCCAAAATGCTTCCCCATTATGCGAAAACATGAACACCTTCCAAGAATCGCATATCGAAATTACTACCCCTTCCTTAGAAGTGGCTCCATGTCAAGAGGATAATCTGAAAAATGAAGAAATGAGTTCTATCATAAATCAAGATCAAGACACCAAAACTCTCCAATCCCATCCAATGGTTGAAAAAGATCCTACCTCCCTAGAATCCCATGATGATCCCCTTGTACCTTTCTATTTCTTCCAAGATGATCCCCTTCCATCTCAAGAGCAAAGCATCCTTCCAAATCCACTTCCTAAGCAAGATCATGATGCATCTTCCACCTTTTCAAATGATCCTATTCAAAATGAAGTGTCAACACCCTTCTTACTCTATCCAATGGTCCTCTTCCATGTCAAGATCAAAGTATCTCTTTATTCCCCTGTCATAATTCTCCATGTTTTCCTCAAGAGTCTATCATGCCCATAAAGCCCTCACATGATCCTATCATTCCTTGCAAGCCACCTCCACCTCAAAATGGACTTGCCTCTAGCATCAAAAGTAAAAAGAAACCCTTTCTTAAAAAGATCTTCCAAAGCATGCATTATCAAAGAAAAGGGTTAGACATTCATGAACATGGTATATTAGACCCCCCTGATATAAAAGAAAATCTTGATTATGCTGGCTACATGGCTCACTCTCAAGATGTTAGTATCCCTCATAAATCCTACATTTCTCTAGTTAAATCCAAATACATGCCTTCCCCTTCTCCCCTTCCATCTATTTTAGGTCCCTATATCCCTCCATCCCTTATGCGAGATCAACAAAGGCACACATCTTCGAGCACCTTCCATCCATCCAAAATACCTTCATATCATTCCTATCCATCTACGCATTCTTTTCCTTCTCCAAGCAATTTGGATGCCAAACATAAAAGTCATGAGTCAAACAATCCACATGCATTTAAGGATCAACATGTCCCATCTAATCGACATGTAAAAACAAAGAAAAATGTGATCCAAAAAGAAAAAGAGATATACAAAAGGCCACAAAGGCCCATTGAGAAAAAGAAAGAAATTTCAAAAACCATATGGGTTCCTAAGGTGCTTGTAGAAGCAATGCATTCCAAGGGACTACAAAAGAAAGAAATTTCCAAAAGGCCACAAAGGCCCATAAAGAACGAAGAAAAGTCAAAATGTGTATGGCTTCCCAAGTCTTATATCAAGGAAATGCATTTTAAAGTATCACAAAAAAATGAAAAATCAAGAACCATGTGGATTCCGAAGTCGCTCGTACAAGACTTGCACACTAAAGAAAAATCAAAATTGGCATTCAAGTTTGCTACCCCAGCTTCTCCCACATCCACTATCCTAAAACCTATTTCACCTCCTACATCCATTTTGGCTCCTTGTGTCCTAAAATCCACCTCAACCTTTCCATCAAAATCACAAACTCCAAAATCCACTATTCCTCCACTAGCCCACCACCCCTCAAGGTGCGTGCCAATGTTGATCTTGCCAGCATTTCCGTCTAGCCATGCACAATTCTTCCAACATCCGATCCATTATCCAACACCTATGTTCTATCCTTCCATCCCTCTTATCCAATCCTTTGCATAAATCCTTATAACCTTTTTGTCTTATCATCCATTTCATCTCCCTTTACCATCACCCTATCGACATCTTTGAGCATACCTTCAATAGCCATGGATCATTATAGAACATCTTTCATGGATATTATCTAGAGAGTAACTTGATTCCTGAGTCATATCTCCTATCAAGTATCCATCATCTTCTAATAGTTCGAAAAAAGTCAAAAAAATGAAAGAAAGAAGTCAAAATGAGAAAAAAAGAAAAAAATGAAAAATAAGAGAAAAAGAAAAAAAAGGTCAAAAAAAAAGAAAAGAAAAGAAAAAAAGTGAAAAAAAAAGTAAAGAGAAAAAAAATTCATCCATTGGTGAAAACCTGGCAAATAGGCACCTTGGGCAAGTACCATGATGAAAACCTAGCAAACAGGCATCATGTGTAATTCATTATTTTCTTGCACTATTCACTGGGGGAAAGTTCCATCTGGGTGCATCCATCTATTATCCCTCATCCTCCATTATCCCTCATTCACTCTATATCCATCCATATCCCTTTTTCCACCTTTGATCTTGACAAGATTAAGGATCTTTACAGGCTTTTATGTGTCCTATCTATTGCACTTGATCCACAACCTTAAGCTCCTATCCATTATTTTGTCCATTGCTTGCTTCCATCTATCATTACCCCCTTTTGATCTTGCTTATCATATCTACCTCCTAGACAAATCTATCCCTTGATCTTGATGCGAACTAAGGACATAAAATGTAACAAACCTCTTGACATGGTCATTTCTTTAGACCATATGACATTAGTTACACCATACCCTTGCTTTATATTGCTATATCCGGTCCTTGAGCTTGGATTAACATGCTACCCTATTCTGAGATAGTCCTTGACAATCACATAAGCTTTCTCCATCATTCGCTTATCTATTCATGTCCTATTCGTTCATTCATCCACTCAAAATCCCTTTTACCTTGCTAGACACAAGGGGCAAACATGAAAAAATCATAAAAATCATAGAATGTCCTGAAAAAATCATAAAAATCATAAAATGTCCTGAAAAAATCATAAAAATCATAAAATGTCTTGAAAAATCTTAAAAATCATAAAATGTCCTGAAAAAATCTTAAAAATCATAAAATGTCTTGGCAAAAATTTTGAAAATCATAAAATGTCCTAAAAAAATCTTAAAAATCATAAAATGTCCTAAAAAAATCTTAAAAATCATAAAATTTCCTGAAAAAACCCTCAAAATCATAAAACTCCAAAAACATGCAATAAACATTGCGATGACACAAACACTTAAGACAAGCATGCAACTTTGCACTTCAACGGACTCATGATGGGACAAGACTTAAATTAAGCAAACAAGACAACATCTGATCAACTTATACACCCGAGCCCATCAATTGTGAACAAAAAAATCATTTGACATGAAACATGTTGTTTGCTTATTTTCTCTTTATTGTTTTTTATTTTCCTTTTTGGTGACATGTCTTTTAGCTTTTTCGGGATGTCTCTGACTAGAGATTTTATCTCCAGGATGTCATTGACTAGAAATACGAGGATGGGGCATGTTCACTTGTTTGCTACTTGCGGGATGTTCCTTAGGAATATGATGACACGTCTTAGGACATGATCGCTTAAGATCATCGAGGACATATTGGTCTAATACACACTGAGGCATTCCTTTACTGTCTGATATATTTTCTTTCTTGCAATTGGTGTGATTGATTCATTTGGATTTAATTCATATCCAAATGATTTTTTGCCTTTTTGCTATAATAAGCTCGATGATGATACAAGCACTTAAAAAGCACAATAATTCTCATCACCTTTCATATCCTCTTTCTCATCATTCTTCATAATCATCACTTTTCTCTTCTCATCCTCCTTTTCATCTATCTTTTTCATCATTTCTTTCATCATCTTCTTCATTCTTCTTATTGCAGTGAGATCGATCAAACACTTTATCCAACTGATGCATGTCTTTGAATCTTTAATCTCTTTATTAACCACCTTGCTTCTTACAATCTCAATGCCTTGGATCAATCAATCAATCATTGGATCACCTTATCTTGCGCTAGCATCAATCCTTATCAACTTAATCAGCTCAATCAGCTCAATCAGCTTAATCAGCTTATCAATTCGGCTATACTGTTCAGCTCCATCAATTGTTCAGTTACGCATCATCAACTGTGCATTTCTATCAAATGTACATCTCAATCTAATCACTCGCGCAATATCAATCATCCAATCTTCTCTCCCATGATCTATCGAGAGATCAATCCCCATCATTCTGTTTGATCAATCTCTCGAGGGGGCATAACCAATCAATCATCACCCTTATCAAGACACCTTTGGGGCATATATCAGTTGACCATTTTCTTTGAAACAACGTGACACACTGCATTGTCTCAAAGAGGGGCAAAATGTAGACACATAAAAATTTCCATTAATTTATCTGCATTTAATTCCAAATTTCTCTGAATATCGGGCGAGTCCTTATTATTACACTATTATTTCTCTATAATTCATTATTCATAATTTCCATATTTTATTATATTATTATTAATATATTACCATTTATCCATTAAATTTATTAAATAAAATATTATATCATGCATACACCTTCATGTATTCACCTTATATACATTTCTCTATTTATTTAATAAAACCCTTAAATATCCCCTCCTACCACTTACCATTTCCCACTTACCATTTCCCACTTACCATTTACCATTTACCACACTCATCTTCCCTATACCACTCATCTTGTATTATCCCATATTCATCCCACAACATGAACTCACCTAGAGAAAATATATTTAAACAAAGCCCCCTCTCTTATTTGAGCATCTCATCTTTATGCGTCGAACTTATGTCAGTTTGCATTCTTCACCATCTTTGCAATTTGAGCACTCATCCACAACTTTTACATTCAAAATTCATTGCTTGCATCTTTTGAGATCTTTCATGCATTCTTGCATTTCATGCTCTTGATCAATCACACATCTTTATTTTAAAATTATCTCCATTCACCATAGCCTCTTGTGCACAATGCTCTGAGAGCAAAATCTTAAAAATACAAGACCTTGGTTGATAGGAGAGCAATGGAGGAAAATTCCTGTTAATGCATGTGTGTTTCTTTGATTATTTTGGCTTTGCATGTGTGTGTTTTGTAGGTACTTCATTGTTGGATGTTGGAAGAAGCTAAATCCATGATTTAGTTTCCCATTTCCTCCATCTACATTAGTAATATTGAGTGTTGCATTTTTCCTATTCATAAAATAGAGTTATTTCAAGCAATGCCAAAAGTAGGAAAACCTTGAAATTAAGAGTAAAAGTAGGAAACTATGCAATACATACTATGATTCATAAGATCTTTGTGCCAATTTTTGTAGGGTGCTCCACTCTCCGTCTGATGGAAGTCCAATTTCTTTTAAAGTATAGTAAGTTAACTACAACTTTGTCAGCAATCCATATTTGGAAGAGTGACTTGACTCCACTGTTTCACCTAATACAACATAAAAAGTTGTCAATGGTTTGATGAAATTCAGAAAGCCGTGAGAAGTTGTGTCTAGAGGAAGAAACTTTAATTCACTCTTCATTTTTCCCTCCATCCTTTTTATGAAAGCTACTTTTCCAATGAATTTATTTGATGTGTGAACACTATTCGGCAAACCAAGATTTAACAATTTGGCTGTCTTTTCTTGCAGCTTAATTATCTTTTTCCCATCTTTATCTACAATTTCTTGTGCTTCCCTTAGTTTCTGGCATTTTTGAATGATAGATGATGCCTTTACTTAGGCATCAATGCGTCTCTTAATTCCCTTGGATGCCAAATAGTTGTCACTGGTACTGGAGACTTCTTGCAAAATCTGGTTTGCAATATTCTCTTTTGAATAAACATTTCTATTCTTCTCAATGTGGTCTTTGAGCTTCCAAAAAATTATTCTCAGACTTTCATTCAATTCAAACTATTCAGACAACTTGTCACTCTTATGCATTATTTGCCCCCAAATGTTTTCTTTTATATACTTCACTATATTTTTCATATTGTCTTCCAAAGTTTTAAAAATTATTATTTGCATTCTTCAACTCTTCTTTCATTTGTGCATATTTTTTTTTCTTTCTTCCTCTTCTTTCTCTTCCAAATGTTTTTCTTTTTCTATCTCATGCTCCAATTGGTTCTGTAAATTTTTGTTTAAGGTAGCAGTAGACTACAGGCTTTTGTATAATTTTGCTGAAGTGGCTCTTTCATCATCAATTTTTTTAATGATTTCATCCAATTTTCCCCCAGTTCCTTCAGTTCTGTCTCCATCTATTCCTACATTGTAATTGCCAAGGTAGAGGCCAAATTTTTTATCCTTTTTTGTAATTCATTGCACTTGTTATCTACTGCTTTCCTCTTTGCTTTTTCATTTGCCAAATCTTCCTGTAACTTTTTCATTTATTTCTCCACCTTATTTTTCTCTCTCTCCATCTTTAGCAGTGAAGTGTAGATCACTTCGCTGGTCTTTTTTGACACACTAATTTTGTCCACATTTTGAACTTTGGAAAAAATCCATTTGGAGGGTGCTAACATGAAATTCAAAGGGATCTATCTGACTATGTGGTGGATTTTTATCTTTATTTGGGGGCATAACAACCATGAACTCTATCATATCTTTGTTTGGGTCATATGTGGGAAATACCATGTTTGATGCAGGTTGTTCCTCCAAAGCTGCAGTAAGGGAACCCCTCTTCAATGTCTTCTTTTTTTTCTTTATTCATATTTATTGTTTGTACAAATTTATTAAAGAAATCATTGTAATGAAAATCTGGGTTTGCTGAAGCAATTGAATGTTTGAAAGGTGAAACAACACTTGCAGTGATATATGAGGCTCCACCTATGCCTGTGGTTCTAATTAATACATTTTTAGGAGTACCAAAAGCCATTCCTAATCCTGTCCCACCATCACTTGCAAGTGTAGTTTTTATACTCTTTTGAGGGGTTTGTTTTGAAGGTGTTTTTGTACTCATCATTGTTGTCATAACCTTTTGCTTCTTCACATTGCCTTGTTCACTAGGATTCTGTATAGTATCTACTACTATTGTCCTCTTGTGAGAGATATCTTGTCATTGCACTTGATCAAGACAACTAGTATTAGTACCCATGCCATCCCCACCAGTGGCAGTGGCACTTGATTGAACACTAATATGAATACTATCCCAAGATTCCCCACCAGTGGCAGTGGCACTTGATTCACCACCAATAGGAATACCATGTTGTGGTAGTGGTTGTGATTGAATTTGAGTGTTTGCACAAGGTGGATTTGAAGCTCTAACAAATTGAAATGGAGATGCAGGGTAATGAGTAGTACCTTTCTATGATGAATCTGACGAATCAAGTCCAATGACTGGTTTCTCAAGATGTTTTGATTTTGAATTTGATGGAAGTGGTACCTCAAGTGGAAATCAAGGGCCTTCTCCTCTGGGACCTAGACCACCACCTTCAAAAACCATTTTTTCCACAATGTATGCTCCTTTGCTATATTTTTCTTTCATGGAAGCATCAACTCCACTCAATTTTGCAGAGATTGTAGTAGCTGTTGGAGTGACCTCAACCTCATACTCATTTTCATCATCACTTCTGTCATATCCTTCTATGGGATGCTCCATATTCCACAATTTTCTAAACTCAATATCCTCGTCAATTTCATCAAAGTCTGCACTGGTCTTTGGTTCACTGAGATTCTTCCTTGTAGTCCAAAAATTATTTATTTTGGTTTGAGTCCAATGCTTGTCTTTACATTCATGCAGTATTTTTTTGGGAATAGCTTTGTTAGATGGATTAGCATCTTTTTGGTAGAAATTGTGGGACCTCCTCTTTTCATTTTGATTTTGGATGCCCTGCTCTATTATTTTTTGTGTGTGCAATGCCATAATTTGTGATGACAATTCTTCTGTTGAAATTTTATTGTCAGCGGCAATTTTCTCCATTTCTTTTTTTGCCTCATCCTAGAAGTCCATGTTTCTAAGCTTTTCTAGCAATGGTTTACTTTCATGTTGACATAATCTTTTAGAGTTCCCATTTTTCTGAAGCCTTGTTTGAATGATGCTGAGTGGATCATACTGTTAGTGACCCTCAACACCAAAGCTAAAAATTATAAAAAATCATGTGCCACTTTGAATGATTTTCTGTCAAATGTGAACCCTCCACATGAGAAAGACAAGGAAGGAAATATGCTCTTCTTTTGTTGACCATGAAAGAGTACATTTGTGCTCTCCAACTGTCATACATATTCCAATGCAAAAACCCTCTCAGTCAAATGTATTGGAAGTTTGTAGGATTCTACTGTTGATTCGTAAAACCTTAACATAGTGTATTCTTCCATGAAGAACTAGTCAGCCAATTGTATTTGACTTCCAAGTTGAATGCAATCTCTACAAGACACAGGCAATCTAGGCATTGGAGTGCTTGTAATTTCATTATACATTGGTTCCAAAAACAAGTCTACAAAATGGTTGTAGTTCTTTTTGTTATCATCCATCATTATCTTAGGTGTCCATTCATATATTGGACACTCTGTTCTGTTATGAGTCTTCTCATCAATTTTATAAACCTCAATGTGAAGCTTGTTGGTCTCGAATATTGCACAATACTTTGATAGAAGAAGATAGCACAAGTAGGATGTGATCCTAAATGTCTTATAGGAACATATTTTAATCATTAGTAATTGTGTTTGCATGGACTGAACAAAGTGCTCAAGAAAATTAAATCTTACTAGTTCTGTTACACAATGGATATTAAAAATCATTTCAAGAAGGCTGGTACCCACTTCCCTATCATTTTCTAATTCCAAGAAAAATGTTAGCAAGGAAATAGTATCCTGAACCCATGTCACAAAAATATTATAATCATAAGGAGGCTTATGATTCCGATCCAATTGAGTACCACACACTATTAGACCTTTGATAAATGAATCTTTATAATTTGCATCGATTCTATCATATTCCTCTGCCAACTTTCCTAGGTCAATTTGGATGTTTGAGTTTTGTGCTTCAAACCCTAGGTTCAACAAACGAGAAAATTGTCCCTCGGTTATGGACAAAATTTCCTCTTGAGTATTTTTATTGACAATTGCTTTTCTATCTTCATCATAATTTTGGGCATAGACCATGACAATTTTTGGGCAAGGGAATACTTTAGGTAACACCATGCTAGGAAGTACAACATACCATGATGCAATTTTATTTGTTCTTGCATTTAACATTGTGTTAAAGATAATATATTTTGCCCTGTTTGGATCTCTCACCATATTAGACAATGCATATGTAATTTCTATGATCCTATTTCTACCATGGATAACAGGGTCATAAATATCATGGTATTCATCAGTGAAACTTGTTGTTTTAACTAGTTCAATTAAGTCTATTTTTTTATTCACCTGGTTTTTAGTTGTACTATCCGGTTTCCCCATTGCTGGTTTTGTTAATGGTTCAAAATAATGCTAACCGTCAAGTTAAACCCTTAATTCTAGCTCTACAATCTAAACGGTAAACCATGAGATTCAAAAATTAAAAACACGTGATGTAGGTGTTCTAGATTTTACTCGAAATTTCTATTTGAGTAGACTAGCGCAGACAAACTCTGTTGCATTCCTCAATCTAGTATTCGTTTCTGAATCTCCTTGGATTTACTGGTTTGTCCAAGACTCAAAATACCAATATGAGTCCCTTAGTTTGAAAACTCCCAAAAGTTCAAAAGTAAAACCTAAAGGGCAAAATTTTTAGAATCGTGTTGTAATTTTATAAATTATAATTAATAACTATTCGTTGCCACAGGGAAAAAAAATCATTGCTTCTTTCTAAATTCTAAGGACTGACAGTTTGACATGTCACACGAGTCACTTTTTCAGAATGTTTTTGAAGACTTTTTAATCCTTTACAACTTCTGCCCGAAATAGAGCTTATTACACTTAATTAAGTATACAATTACAAATTTAGAATCTAACTATACTTAATTAAATGTTTATCATTTATGGAAGTCTTCCAGTAGAAGTTTGCAAAAAATGTTTATCGTTCCCACATTCAGTCTGAAATACACCTTACACCATTGATCTGTGCTCATCCAATAGATGACGATATCCTTTGTCAGTTGCCGTGGGTCCCATTATACATAGGATTTTTGCCACCCAAATGCCATGTCACCTGACACTTCATTGTCTCATGGGCCATAGCCTTTCTTTTGTGTCAGTATTCAATGACACGTGTTTCTGGTAGAAGTTTGCAAAAAAAATTATCGTTCCCACATTCGGCCCGAAATACACCTTATGTCGTTGATCTATGCTCATCCAATGGACGACAGTATCCGTGCGTGAAATTATATATGAAGAATAATAATATTTAAAATATTAATAAATACTTTTTAAATTATATTGATTATATTTTATTTTTTAATATGTTGAAAATTATAATGGTAATAAATAATTAAAAGTATTCCCAATATTTATAATAGCCATATTCAAAGTAGTGACTAGAAATTAATCTATTTAAACAAAAATGGATTAAAAAGATTTAGAATAAAGCAATATACTTCAAAATAAATATAAAATAAATCAATATATTTATTGATTTATCATTAATTAAATTATTTATAATTTTAATTATAAATTACAAGCATCATATGATATAAATATTTTAAACGTATTTATGTATAAGATATTAAATATATTTCCATCTTTAAAATCTTACATTTAATAAAATTTTAACTTTTATTTAACAAAATATTTATTTTATTTAAGAAGTGTATTATTTAATTCTAGATATTTATTAATGTATAACATTTATATTAAAATTTAAAAAACTTATATTAAAATATGTAATTTAAATTTCTATAATCTTTATACTTTTTTTTTTTAATTCTACAATTCCAACACTACAAAACATTGTCCCCAAACTTCAAAATGTAAGCTCTCTACCTACATAGTAGTGGTAAACAACGTGCCAAAATAGAAGCAAACAAAATAAACACAAATCTAGCATGATATTTATGACAGAATTGCAGCAACTGACTCTTTATAGTTAAAAAAAATAATATCACTTACACCTAAATAGTGACAAAACTTAAATTTAATCTTCATCCTCTGCCTCGTTCTTAGTAATGTTGAAATAACGTATCTCATAGACGTTGCGATCCTTATTGGATGCTATCACTCGCATCCAATCCCTGACATTATGCTTTTTCAAATGCTTCTTTGTCAAGTACTTCAAATATCTTTTAGAAAAGGCCATCTCAGAAGTGACACTTATGAGTTTGTTCTTTAACTTTAGATAAGAAATTATAATAGACCTGCTATGTTTGACACTATCTTCCCTCCTTTAATTACTATCCCATATTTGGAATCTTCTAATTCCAAATTATGTTCAAAATGGAATTTCCCTTTCTGTCTGCTCGAGATTTAATTTAATGAGATTTGACATTTGTTTAAAATTTCTTATTTTTTAATGGTGAAAATTAAGTATTATATCCACACAAATTAATAACTATTTAAGCTATTTCAGAACATAATGATTATGCTAAGTATCCTTCCATGATAGGAACTAATAATACAAAAAAATAGAAAGTATTTTTAAATCCATAAAAGGCAAATTCAAATGAATTGGAATTTGCAAAATTTTCATTATGTTGTGCAAATTTACAATTTTAGACCGTCGGAGTCCTTGTCCCTCCAAAACTTTAAAGACAAAGTGAGGGAGGCTACGAGGAAATGGCCAAAAAAACAAAACTACTAGGGGCTAGGGCACCGACAGTGGACGATGGACCAGTGGTATCCAAAAAATAAGACAAAAAACTAAAACCCTTCACGGGTAACCCTAAGGATCTTGCCCTCCGTATAGATAGAATTATTTAAAGATGAGAAGCTCTGAGAATTCTTCGAGCTATTTGTAGTCTTGAAATTCATCTAGGAGAAACCATTTCTGGAGTAAATCCCTACCAATCTACGTCCATTTCCTATGTAGTGTCAACTGCTCAGCATTCAGGTTCAAAAGAAAAGGTTGCCTGACCACATTTTGGTTAGGGAGGAGAAGCCTGGGTAAATCACTCGCCCAAGGGATCCCCACCGCTACTTCTGCAAATATGACAACAATAAAGTTGTCCCCAAGGAATTCTTCTTTGAACACTCTCCTTAACAACATCAACATATTCACCTATTCTCCTCTAAGGTCTAGAAGAGAGGCCAAGAACCAAGATGTAATGTCCATGTTAAAACGGTATCTATTATCATTTCTCAAAAACTCTCAGCCTAACACCATCCTTACAACCTCGTTAGTGAACATCTCGAGCTCCTTACAAACTGATTGGAGGGTTGGGTCTTTGACGTAGCCCAAAAAGGCCCTCTGGTCCTCCTAAAATGCGCTTCTCAACCGGATAGGAGTGTCCATCTTCATAAATCTGAATACCAAATTATACAGCCTAAAAGCCTAAACCAGAGGCATAATTTCAACTACTGTCAGCTTTAACAATTTATCTACCAAAGGTGAACTGAAGAAGAAAGAAGCGAAGATCGTCTATAAATAGCTCTTGATACAAGCAATTCCTTTGTCCTTTAAATTTTTATAAATCTTTCATATCTCTCAGTAAATCTTTCTCATAAATGCACGAGTGTGGGAAATTGGAAATAATCGTAAACCACTACCAATTACCAGATTGGAAGTTGTGTGTGCTGACTGGATCACAGTTAGCGAATGTCAATGACAAGACATTAGTAAATGTTGATACTCGATTGTGATAAGAATTGATACGTGTCTATTGTCTCCAAGTCCATTCTGAGGACTTTCTGGAGAACTACGTTCTCTTTAGAAATTTGGGCTGAAATAAAACTTCAGCCATTGATCTACGATCATCGAATGGTTTTAAATCATTGATGGATTTTAGGTATGTGTGACGTGTTGATGAGGTTGCACTTATCGATACATCGTGCAAAGTCCAGACTCGACGTGATTTTGCATTAATCAGATAACAAAAATGGCTATTAATAGATAACGAAAATGGAAATGAATAGATGAAATCACCAATAAAATATTTATTTTTTCATAAATAACGAAATATTAGCCAATAAAATTAAATAATTTTCAAATGGTAGATAAAAATCGCTAATACACTTGAATAATTTTTCCTTCGAAGTATAACTTTTCGCCCATACAGTTATATATTTTTTCCTTTAAACGAAAAACATTTGCCTCCTACATTATATATTTTCCCCACACAATAATGAATTATTCGCTAGGATTTTATGGAATTTTTATACCCTTAAAAAAAATCGCCAATACAAATTAATTTTTTTTCCAAATTTGAAAAAAATTTCACCATCAATATGAAATTTCCCCCCCAAAATAATGTCTGATTCACCAAGATTTTACACTTTTGCCTGGGGGTAGTTTCTTAAAGTTATCCCTGCTCATGTGCAACTAAGGCCCCTTCTGAAGTCTCCCTATTAGTAAAAAACCCCTTTGCTCCTTTGAAATTAGGGATGATGTGAACTAACCCGAGGTAAATTGCTTTCTTGAATATTTTGTATATAGTATTGCAAAGACATTTGGGCCTAACATCTGAGAAGGTTTCAGGATGATGTTTTTTTTGGGATATGAGCAATTTGGGTCACTTTGAACTACTTGAGAATTTTTTCATATTTTTCGAGATTCCTCTAATGCTCTCCGCATGTCTAAGGCAATGAAATCCCAAGCTTTTAAAAAACATAAAGCTGAGAAACCATCTACACCCGGAGATTTATCCAGGGACAAAGAGAATATTACTTCTCTAAGTTCTTCTATAGTAAAAGGTTTTAAAAGCAAGTCATTATCCTCTCAAGAGTTATCAGATTAGGTATATTAGCCAAGAGGTCATTTCTATCCAACTACATTGAAAGTGAAGGATTTGGCTTGGATAGAAGATCCGAAAAAGAGATGAATTGCTTCTTGTTTGATGTCCTTCTCTTTGATAAGCAACTTACCTGAGTTACTTTCTTTAATGGAAAAGAATGTTGCATTTTGATGATTTATTTAAGTTGAGGTGTGGTAAAATTTGTTGTTGCGGTCTCCTTCCTTTAGCCAGAGTTCTCTTGACTTTTGCCTCCAATAGGCTTCTTCCCTAGAAAGAATTTCTTGGTAATATGCTTGAAGGGACTTCTGTTGTTGGTAAGTATTTGCATCCATTACATTATTGATGATATCCATGTGTACCTTTTTCCAATGCCACCTGCAACAAATTCTTTTAATGAAAAATATTTTTAAAATGCAACATATTCCTTTGGCAAATCTAATCCTTCATATACTGAATCTTTTTGCATAGTTGATACATTCTAGAACCCAGGAAATAGGGAGCTGAAAGCCACCAACTTTTCATCAGTGGCAAGAATGATGGGTCTCTGAATCACATAGTTTCAAGCTTGAAGGATGACCGCTTATTGGGGGTAGCTTTCTACACAAACATTAGAGATATTCCATAATGATCTGATCCTGATAGGGGGTAATTTCAAGAAAACAATGTTGCCATTGGATGAAAATTGAAATGAACAAAATTCTATTCTATCTTACAACTAAATTAATATAACAATTAAATTAAAGTATCTAACTAGTATGCATAAATAAAATTGATGTTGGCCCATTTTGACCAATTTTAAATTTTTGAGGTCTTACCCCTGTTCTAGATGAAGTTGTCTGATTTAGATGTAATTACAAATTTTGATCCGAGGCATATAAATGCTAGTCCAAGCTGTCCATTTTTGTACCATCTAGATTCTTGAAATCACCAGCAATTTGGTACATTT
Organism: Cryptomeria japonica; assembly: GCF_030272615.1. NCBI lineage: Eukaryota > Viridiplantae > Streptophyta > Pinopsida > Cupressales > Cupressaceae > Cryptomeria > Cryptomeria japonica. The sequence continues at coordinate 219,967,383 of NC_081407.1, read as the reverse complement.
GATCATGAACTTCATAGAGGATAGAAACTTGGCATATCCAATGCATGTGGTTGTTATTGGGCTTATACAATTGAGATATCTCTAAATAGATCGTAAATCAAATTCAGATGCTTATGAGGTAGTCAAGATGCCTCAGTGGAAAGATAGTGAGGTGCATTATAAAGAATGCCCTTTTGATACTTATCAGCCTTTCTACTCATTTTTTAGAATACTGTCAACACTTGGAGTGGTGTTCGAACTACTATCAAAGCCTGATAATAGTTCTCTAACCTCATTATCCTCTTGATCAGTTTTGAGAATCATCAAAATGCCCGATATCAAGCAATTTGCAGAGAACATGCAGGTCAAACTCATTAACGGATATTCCAAGGAGATGTTTTCACTTGTAGTACAATAATTACAAGATCTACACAGGAACCTATTTATTGAAAGCACCCCATCGACACACATAGATTATCAGAGCATAGACAAAAAAAATTGAATTATTTTGCAGTAATGTCATCTTATGAATGTCATGGCTATGGTTTATACACATTAATAGGTTTGTTGAAGAGGCTTTAGAAGCTTTGGAGTCAAAACTGGACGTGGTTCATGAACCACAAAAACACCCGACATGGTTCAAATATCATCACTGAACTCGATAGATATATCCAAATGGATTAACGGATTTGTTATAAAAACACTTTGAATTTGAAGATTAATGTGGTTCATGAACCACATTGGGCACTCTTCTTGGTTTATGAACCGGTTCAGAAGTTCAAAAACTTAGCGTAGACTCGACTATCACTCATTAATAGATTTGTTAAAAATGTTCTCCAAACTTTTAGCAGATTCAATTGGCAACAACAGAGCCATAAATCCATAACCTTTATTAGTATCCTTGTCGTCAACACCCAAATGGGAGATTTGAAACGGGGTATGGACATTCATCAAAGCATACAAAAGAGAGATCTTAGAATTAGGAAATGTTGTCGTGGATATTTTTACAAACAGTAGAATCACAGACAATGCATCCATATTATTTGACAAAGGAACTCAAAGAGATGTCACCTCAGGGAATGAAATGAAATAATTGTCGACTGTGTGCAAAAATGGGCTTTGTAAGATAGGTGTTTCATCAAAGAAAATAAAAAATATGATTGAAGTTTGGAATAAGGTGGAACTTTTAGGGAATGGTTCTGAAAATATTATGACTACGAAACACCTTGATCAGGAAAGATTAATGAATGGATAGAATATGCAAAAGTCTTTTCATACGGACCTGAATTTGAGAAGTCATGTACCTATTTGGATAATTATCTATCAACATAGATATTTTTGGTGGGGATTGTGCTTCTTGTTTCAAAATCTTTCAATGTCCATGTGGAGATTAGTAATTTTTCTCCACAGGATGAACATTATGCTCTAATTCTTTTAATTGAACATGGTGAATGCATTTTTAGAAAAAAGTATCAAGAAGTTAGTTATGTTGTTGCACCCATTTGCAATGATGAGGATGACATCAAAATTAGAAATATTATTTGTGGACCAGGCCATGGAATCAGTATTGGAAGCTTCAACAAGGTAAGTTCAAAGGAGTATGTATCTAAAGTGTCACTCAGTATAATACAACAAATGGGCTCAGGATTAAGACATGGCAGAGTGGCTCTAGGTCTGCTAGGGGGATCAAATTTCAAAATTTTCACACAACATAGAAGATAGAGTTCAACTTTAATATGCATTGAATTTACAAAGATGACTCTAAAAGTGCTTATACAAAACATCATATATTTAAATACTTGTGAGTAAAGAGAAATGACAATAAATTTCTGTTTGGGATTAAAGTTAGCAAATATATAAAGAATTAGGAATATTTTCAATAATGATTTATGATAACTAAAAAGTCTCATTCCAAGAGAAAGGTCTTTAAATATGTAACCAAAAATGAGGAGAAAAAAAAGACTTTTTTTAAACCCCCATTGCACTTTGATGCAAGAGTGAGAATTTGCTAGGAGAAAGATTTTATTTTTTAGTTCTGGAAGAGGGTTGTGTAGTCTATTCTCTTTTTCAAGCATAATATCTTGTAATAAAGAAAGGGAGACTATGTGTTTTGTTTTTACATCAATGAAATAAAGGATATATTTATGAAACTATGTGTTCATCTATGTTTTCCTTTGATTGTCATTTTCTTCCGTCTTTGCAATCTTTTCCTTGATGTTTTCTCTATTATGATAGACTATGAATATGCCCATTAAAATAAACCATGAGTAGCCATAATTGTGTCTATATTATTTGAAAATAATCACTATTTACTCTCATCTATTATCACTTGTTGGGACTGATTGGGCAGACTGTGTGCCATCCATCTTTGTTCCTATTCATTAAACTCATTTTCAGTCGCATCTACATCATAGCTATGTGTAGGTGTTAGTTTTCCTTTTTTTTCTTTCTAGTTAAAAGCATACCCTATAAAAACCCAAAGCATATCATACAAAGGGAGTCGTACCTCTCCAAAATTCAAAGAGAAAACACTAGTTTCACAGTGATTTATCCAGCTGTTAGTGGTAGTTTGTCTTTTTACCTAGACTGAATTGAGTCAAATTATTAATCATTAAAAAAGACAAATCTGTACACAAACAACTGAGAGATGCGAGTGGGCCCTCCTTAGGTAATATAGTCTCATATAAATGACAAGATTAGATAATTAACTTAGCAGATCATTATATTATTCATATTCATTCAAATTTATACATTGTATTATCATGCAAACTTGCACTAAAAAGAGACGTTAAACATTATTTGTTTCTGGTTTTTCTCGAGCTCATATATAATATACATTATGCTAACTAACCCTATAACTAGCTAAAACTCATTCCTTTAATCTAGGAAGAGATTTATTAACAACTTAGAAAAATATAAACAACTTAGATTCCTAATAGAACTATACCACTTAACCATATTCAAGGTATAAATATCCATTTGCAATGACATAACTAAACATTAAATGACACTACTCAAGGTGGTTGTTCAAGCATTGAAGATTTCTTTGGAAGAATACCTCTTCAATGGTTCTGGATAGTCAAACCACTATTGACTTATTCACACTCGATTCTACCTATTACTTTAGGAACTCACACAATTTTGACTGCAACAACTACTTCAGTAAGAACATCAATATGCTACACAACATGTTAGTACACAAAACATCACATATAGTATTAATTACAAAAATCCATCACATTCCTATAATTTTAAGAATTTATATATTATATCGTCATTCATTAAGTAAACATAGTATAGTGCTGATAATTATCTTAGGTGATGGAGAGTGTCAAGTTCAAAATAAAAGTCTGCAATATATTAAGCAGAAAAGTCTTACTAAATTCTAATAAAAGGCTATAAAATAAGTCAAAACATAGGCTCATAAGTTCTAATCCTACTTAGCATGTGATTAAGATTGTCTTCAGTTTTGACAATTATTCTTTTGGTAATATATAAATATTAATGCTTTGAATGATGCTATCAAGAAATCTCTTTCTAGTGATAGATTATTGATTCATTCCTTGTCACCATTTGGGTTATGTGTGGGGAATTTAGTATGGTGGAGATGAAGTATGATAAAGATGGGACCCTATCCTTACTCTGAAATAGCAAACAAGAGCCATGGTATTACATTCAAAATAAATTGGATTTTTTGATCCCAATTTGGACTCTCACAACAATCATTTACATTAGCATACGTGGAATAATCTATAGATTGGGTTTGATGAAGTCGTTAAATGATTATATCACGTGAGGATTTTTGCACATTCTTTTTTTATCCTTTGCTAGTTGTTTCTTTCTCTTGGTGGAGCCTTTATTGAATGTCATTTTTTTCAAACCACACTCTCGGTAGGTTCAAAATTCAATGGCAAGTGAAAATACCTCATAGTTATGAAACTTATTTTTCTTAAATACTTATTTGCTAAGTTTCAAACCTTCACTATCCCACATTAGGAAGGTGTGGAACCAAGAATCTTAGCCCACTCAGCCAAGTAGCTAGATTTATTGGTATACTAGAGCCATCATGTGTGCTTCTCACTTTGCATCTTGGATTTTAGTTGGCAATATTTCAAAACAGTTCATATGAGGAAACGACCTCGAAGATTCATAGGGTTTCTATTGTTGGCAACAACAATGGAGGAAAACTGAGAGGGGGGAGGGGTGAATCAATTTTCACCATATCTGACAATTTAAGTAAAACTTTATATATGATTAATTGTAGAAAGAACAAAGATAAACACAATAAAAACAACACATATAATACCAAGATTTTGACGTGGAAAACCTGATTAAGGGAAAAACCATGATGGGGACCTATCCACGATAAAATGATAGTCTGTAGTAGTATGTGAAAATATTACAATGGTGAAGCAGTCACCAGTGAGGAGGGACCTCAAGGAGATCAGTCCAAACTGGTCAGCAAGAGTAAACACAATGAAAACACACAGATATGACGGAGGCAATGCAAAACAAATAGTTTTATTGCATGAAAGTTAATTACCGGGTTAAAACATACCGACACATAGGCCTGGTAGAATAGGTCACACCGGGACCTTGAATCGAAAGATCTAATCTTCTAGGCACAGTCTATCTATCTGATACTTCTTAATTCTCTGATTCATTACATTCTAAATCATGATTATAAATATATATATCAATCCAAAGGATCCAGTCAGCCCAAAAGGGATCAAAACCCAAAGAGAAAGACCTAATGTGCAAAATGAACAAGGTCAGTCTCTGCCAAGAGATTCCTCCAAAAAATCCAAAGGATGAAATGTAGAAGGTCAAACACATGCCAAGAAACATCGAGATCAACGTCCAAGGCTCTGCAAGCTTCAAAAATGGTTTTCGATAGATCACTAGAATAGGTCTCAAGCAACCGGTAACAAAGGACAATCGGTAGAAAGAAACTGTCATGGAAACCGGTAGCGATATCTTGCCAAAAAGTGATCCAAAAGAGGTGCAGTTTGAAAGAAAGAAAGATGATCAAGTATTCAAGTAGAATCCAAATCCACAAAATTCGGTGAGCCAAAACCGAGACACATAGAAAGGAAAACTAAAACTTCAAACAGAAAACAAAACATAAAAGAAAATGTTTTTTGGTTGATGCAAAATTGTTGTGAACCAGGGATGCTCCTACATCAGACATCCGGGGTTAATGAAAAAGTGAGCCTCTCACTTGTTGGGGTCAGAGGAAAACCAAGGCGGTCTACCCTTGCCTGAGAAATCCAAGATGAATCTTCAACTGGTCTGATTTTCCACTTCACACGATATTATTTGTACTAACTGTTTTGGGTACTACGCCCAATCCTGCTATCCAAAATTTATTCAATATGATCTGGTTCCTACTGAGGCAATTGTTTCTCAAGGTCTACAACACTATCCTCACTGAATTCTGGTTCATGGTACTCATGAAGATCTACAATGTTGAAGATAGGTGAAATACTTAGACTATCTGATAGCTCTACTTCATATGCATTTCAAGAACTGAACTTTCTCAAAATCTTATAGGGTCCAAACTTCTTCATCTACAACTTATTATAAGTTCCAACCGGAATCTCTCTTTTGTCAATTATACCATCACTTCATCACCAACTTCAAATTCCTTATGTCTCCTCTTCTCATCTGCCTTCTCCTTATATTTTCTATTTATGTCTTACAAATTCTATTTAACCTGAATATGCAATGTTGCGATGTGATCTGCAAAATCTTTTGCTTATGAACTCTTCTGGTCTTTACTGCTAATATCTCTCAATTCTGCTATTCCTCTAGGATGCAATCCAATAATAATCTCAAAAGGTGTTTTTCTGGTACTTCTATTCACTGAATTGTTATAGGTAAACTCTGCTTGTGTAAGGATCAAATCCCAACTTCTGGTTTTATCTCCCACTAAACATCTCAACAAGTTTCCCAAACTCCGGTCAACTACTTTTGTCTATCCATCAGTCTGTGGATGAAAACTAGAACTAAACTTTAGATTTGTCTTCATCTTCTTCCAAACTATTCTCCAAAAATAGCCAACAAACTTAGTATCTCTGTATGAAATATGCTCTTAGGTAATCCATGCAATCTCACCACTTCCTTGAAAAATAGGTTTGCTACATGCAATGCGTCTGATGTCTTCTTACAAGGTATGAAATGAGCCATCTTTGAAAATCTATACACTACCACAAATATAAAACCATTCCCTCTTAGTGTCTTAGGAAATCCAAGTACAAAATCCATGCTTATATCCTCCCAAGGTCTTACCAGTACTGTCAAAGGTTTGTACAATCCCACATTCTGACTTTGCAACTTGACAAACTCTACAACTGCACATATCTCTTAACATCCTTATGAATCCGGGGCCAAAATTACCTCTCACTCACCAATGAAACTATTTTATCGATGCCAAAATGTCCAGCTAAACCTCCACTATGTATCTATTTTATCAGGTTCTCTCTCATGGAACTCTTAGGTATGCATAACTAAACTCCCTTGAATAACATCCCGTCTTGAATGAAATAATCTAACTATAACTGGTTCTCTACATGCTTTCCAAGGTTCTACAAAATCTAGGTCTTCATCATACAAGGTCTTCAAATCTTCAAAACCTAATATTGTCACTCTCATCTTTGTCAGCAAACTCCTTCTCCTACTCAATGCATCAAAAACTTTGTTATATTACCCACTTCTATACTTCAACACAAAGGTGTAACTTTGCAAGAACTCTACCCATCTTATATGTCTCTAATTCAACTTACTCTATCTATTCAAATACTTCAAATCTTGATGATCTGTATACAACATAAACTCCTTAGGCAACAAGTAATGTCTCCATTTCTTCAAGGCTTGAACTGTGGCATAAAATTCCTAATCATACACTAAATATCTCTTCCGGGCATCATTCAATTTCTCACTAAAATATGCTTTTGCTCTCCCTTCTTGACTAAAAAATGCTCCTATTATTGTTCCACTTGCATCACAATCCACTTGAAATACCTTATTGAAATCCGGTAAAGCCAACACAGGCTTCTTAGTCACTTTTCGCTTCAACAATTCAAAAATTTTGTTTTCTCTGGTGGTCCACTTGAATTCCTTCCGATCTCCCCTCATGGTCTCAGTCATAGGGTTACAAACTAAACTGAAATTTCTGATAAACTTCTGATAAAAACTAGCCAATCCATGAAATGATCATACCTCTTCAATGCTTTCCGCTGTAGGACACTCAACAATGGATTTCACTTTCTCAGGGTCCATCTTCAAACCATCCTCATATATCAGAATCCCAAATAGACTAACTCATCCTTCATGAAAGTACACTTCTTGATATTGATCAACAACTTTTCTTCTTTCAATCTTTGCAAAACTTGTCTTAATTGCAACAAATGCTTCTCTTTTGTCTTACTGAAAATCAAAATGTCATCCAAATACAAAATAACAAACTTACCCAGGAATTTAGTCAATACCTCATTCATCACCCTCATGAAAGTACTTGGTGCATTAGTCAATCCAAAAGGCATCACCAACCACTCATATAGTCCTTCATTTGCCTTAAATACTGTCTTCCACTCATCACCTTCTCTGATCCTGATCTAATGATATCCACTCTTCAAATATATCTTTGTGAAGTATTTTTCTCCACTGAAACAGTCCATTATGTCATCCATCCTAGGCAAAGGAAACTGGTATTTCACTGTGATCTTGTTTATTGCTCTTGAATCAGTACACATCCTCCATTTTCCATTCTTCTTAGGTGCTAATACTGCTAAAACTGCAAAAGGGCTCAAAATTTCCTTGATCAAACCTTTCTTCAACAACTCCTACACTTGTCTATTCAGTTCCTCATTCTCTACCGGTGTCATCCGGTGTGCAGCTTTGTTAGGCAAACTAGCTCCAGGAACCAAGTCCATGCAATGACTAATACTTCTAACAGGTGGCAACCCATTAGGTACATTATTTGAAATGATGTCCTCATTTCTATCAGCAAGTCTGTTATCTCTACCGGGTGTTCTCCTTCTAGTTCTGGTCTCTCAGTCTTTTTTGGAATTAAGGCAAAACACACATTCTCATGTCTTAGTCCATCCATGAATTTCCTTCCATCTAATAAATAGATTCTGGTATTCATACAAACTTCATTCTTCAAAGGTTACTCCAAAGGTAACAAGGTTTGCTTCATCCCATTGGCCACAATAGTGTATGTATTATTCCTCCCATCATGTATTGCCTGTCTATCAAACTTCCAAGACCTTCCCAGCAAAAGATGACAAATATCCATAGGCATAATATCACACAAAACTTCATCAAGATAATTCCCAATTTTCAATTTTACTAGACACTATTCACTTACTAACAACTTATGTTCATCCTGAATCCATGCTATCTGATAAGGCTTAGGGTGTTTCAATCTCTCCAATTTCCACTTATTCACCATCTCTTCTGAAACAAGATTATCTAAACTACCACTATCAATAAAACCTTTACAAGACTTACTAGATACCTTACATCTGGTCTTGAACAAGTTCTTCCTCTGTAAGGGTTCTTCATTCCCTCTGGTATAACACAAAGCTCTCCTCATCATCAATAGTTCTCCATCTTCTGGTTTATTGTCTAATCTAATGGTGTTTTCTTCCACCACTGCTTCTCTTCTAGTAGCCGCTGTCTTCTTGCATTCAAATGCATGGTGTCCTTCTCCTCCACACTTAAAGAAGCTTCCTCTAAATGTCCTCTTGTCTTATCTTCCAAAGTTCTCATTCCGATAACTATCTGGTTCTCTCCTCTCATAGAAATTTTTATTATTCTTCTAGTATGAATTACCATCTTTTCTCACTTCCTTGTCCTTGTTCTGATCTATACTGGTTCCTCTTCCTCTGATATATCCTCTTCCTCCTTGAAATATTCCTCCTGTAAATCTTCCACCTATACCTCTCCGTCTTCTCTCATGTCTTTTTTTCAATTTATCTTCATCTTTTATTGCATACCGATAAGCCTCTTCAACACTCTCCAATTTGATCATATTGGGTTCCTCTTGTATAGACATCTGCGTTCCATTCAAATATCTAGCAATCTATTCAACTTCAGCATCAACATGTCTAGATCTGATGTTCAATTTGTAAATCCACTTGATAACTCATCGAAAAAAAGTTTTATTTTAACTTAGCAATCATCCTATCCCATGTCTTAATCTTTTCTTTACATCTTCTATGTCTAACAACTTGCAAATGCTCTCACCAAAGAGATGCATGAATTTTCAACTGAGTACAGGCATACTTCACCTTCCTCTCTTCTGTAGTATTTTCAAAATCAAAATACTTCTCCATCTCTGAGATCCAATCCATCAATTCATTTGAATCTAACTTTCCATCATATTTCAATGGGGTAAAATGAGGTTTAGTGTTTTCCCTACTCAAAACCCTTAAAAACCTTTCTTCCTACAGATGAACTGCCGGTAGGTTCACTTGTTCTGTCGAGGCTTCATCTCATTCATATTTGCTCACATTTTCAATATGTCGGCCTCTTCTCTGGGCTGTCTCCATGTATTCTAACCAGGTTGCTATTCCTTGCAACATCTCCATTACAACAGGGTTTGCATTCCCACGCGCTCCACCATTCCTAATTCCTCTCCATGTCATTGATTCACACTAGTCCTCTGCAATTGCAGGTCAGATCCACAATCCACCACCCTACAACAAAATTTCAGGACACACAACCTCCAGAATGAAACTTTGCTTTGATACCACTTGAAGTAGTCACTGGTGAGGAGGGACCTGAAGGAGATTAGTCCAAATTGGTTAGCAATAGTAAACATAATGAAAACACATAGATATAATGGAGGCAATGTAGAACAAATAGTTTTATTGCATGAAAGTTAATTACATCCAGTCGATAATAACCGGGTTACAATATACCGACACACATGCCTGGTAGAATAGGTCACACCAGAACCTTGAATCGAAAGATCTATCTTCTAGGCACAGTCTATCTATCTGATACTTCTTAATTCTCTGATTGATTACATTCTAAAGCATGATTATAAATATATATATAGATCCAAAGCATCCAGTCAGCTCAAAGGGGATCAACACCCGAAGAGAAAGACCTAATGTGCAAAATGAACAAGGTCGGCCGCCACCAAGAGATTCCTCTGAAAAATCCAAAGGATGAAGCATAGAAGGTAGGCCACATGCCAAGAAACATCAAGATAAACGTCCAAGGCTCCGTAAGCTTTGGAAATGGGTTCTAGTAGATCACCATAATAGGTCTCAGGCAACCCGTAACAAAGGACAACCAGTAGCAAGAAACTATCATGGAAACAAGTAGCAATATCTTACCAGGAAAGTGATCCAAAAGAGGTGCAGTTTGAAAGCAAGAAAGATGATCAAGTCTTCAAGTAGAATCCAACTCCATAGGATCCGGTGAGCCAAAACTGAGACACACAGAAAAGAAAACTAAAACTACAAACATAAAATAAAACTACAAACATAAAACAAAACATAAAAGAAAATGTTTTTTGGTTGATGCAAGATTGTTGTGAACCGGGGATTCTCTTGCATCAAATGGGGAATGCACATGCATTCATGAACACTGCCTAGAGCTCACTACTAAAAAAAAAGAAGGGCTACAACCCTTAGGAAGGCTCATTGCCTTACAAAGATCAGACAACAATCTAGATTACATGAATTGAAAGAGTAGCATCTCCAAATGCTTGATGACGGTTTCGGTTAAGCCCATTTGTGTACTCTATAACATTCTCTATTCTATACTTCTCACCAAAAGATGAATTTGCTTGTTTGCACATACACCACTCACTGATAATGCAAACATACCACTGATATCCAAATTACATGAATATGACACCTATTTATACAAATCATCAACCTTGACTACAAGGTTGACTCAATCCTTAAGACCTAATTACAAAATTACATCACATGATAGATAGAACAAACATCGAATCAATACAATGTCATGACGACATGGCGTGGACCCAAATTAAATCCATAAAGACGCAACACCACCCGAAATCTCACCAAGATCATCTGCAACATGCTACACCACCGAAAATGTCGCATAACATGAAGAACATCACTAGACCCATAAGATCCTGTTGCCCCTACAATTGACATATCCTTTTCAAAGCAATCTCAGTATCGAGAAATGGTCTAGAGGGTGTTTGTGCATAAGAAATAAGCACGTCGTCCAAGGTCATTACTAGTCAAAATTTGAAAAGTGGAATAATTTTGAAAATTATCACAAATTGAGGGAAATCACTTGACAGTCAGGATCTAAACATCATTTTGTATCACATGTCCAACTTTCACCTGAACTAGTTCATACTTAGTCATATTTTAAACTTTCAATTTTTGGTGTTTGTTGCTCCCCAATGATTAAAATATCTCATTTAAGGCTTCATCATGGGGTGTACATTATTGTGTGGACTTTTTTCCCTTTCATTGATGCGTGTTTCAAATTTTAGGACCTAATTCCCTACCGTTTGAAAGTTATGCCATTTTTCTCCAGCCAAAGCATTATATTTAAAATATTTAAATTATTTCTTAAATGATAATTTAATATTTTAAATTATTTCAATATGTTTGGTCATTTGCAATAAGAAAATCATCTTCAGACATCGGTGACATTCTTCCTTGATTCATTCTCAATGAAAAATGGTTTCCAAGGTGTAAAGGATAGCTCGTTGAAGCACAAGGTTAGAAATGCTCACTTTTTGAGCATTCTTAACCTCATTTCTTAACCTTTTGCCAAGAAGGTTAGAAATGCTCACTTTTTGAGCATTTCTAACCCATATTTCTAACCTTTCACAAAAGGTTAGAAATGCTCACTTTTTGAGAATTTCTAACCTCATATCTTAACCTTGCGGGTCTCACTTTGTCAAGAAGGTTAGAAATGCTCAAAAAGTGAGCATTCTTAACCTTTTTCAATAAGAGTTAAAAAAAAAAAAAAAGAGCTTCAAGTAGCAAGTTATGAACATTCATTAATGTATTGAAAGAAGGACGAACATACCAGAAATGGAATATGGATGCGAAGTCTGGAAGGCGTAGATTGTCAAAATGAATGAATGCCTTTAGTTGAGGTTGAGTTAATCTATCGCGATATACATCATAGCATAGAGGATCAAAGAAATTTGTCAAGCGTGGAGTTGGAGCTGCTTGGAATGATTGATATGCAGAATATAGAGGCGTAGCTACTGTTTTGAGGAAATGTACATAAACTGTTTTCGGAGATCACCATAGTCCACGTAATAATGCAACCATAGACAAGGCATTTACTCTTTGACAAGTCGCCACAAAAGAGGAGTAAGTCACCGGCGGATGCAAACCATGGCAGCCCAGACAACACATGTGAACTGTTTGACCAAATCACATGACAGATTTGAAGGCATTGTGGGAGTATAGACAACGCATGTAAATTGTTTGACATAATCTCTCAAAGAAATGTGGTCTCATGTAAACAATGCATGAAAATGCATGTAAACTTTGGTAGGCGTTAATTCCAGCAATGTGGTCTCATGACATAGGGAATGTACAGACAACACAAACTGTTTGACAGAATCCCTCAAAGAAACGTGGTCTCGTGGTATGTGAGTGAGCAAGGCCAATTTCCACAACCTTTTCTAGCATCCTCCCTGCCAACTATAAGATGGAATCAATCGATCCATGACATAATATCTAATAAAAGAGAATGGAATTACATCTGTTGCTTTGGTGAATATGAGTGAAGAACATAAGAGCATTGTGCTGGCACATAAAATTTTCTACATGGCATTTTGGGCACCATGGTATGTGATTCGTGAAGCATAGATAACATGCAAGATATTTAATATAATACTTCTTGCCAAACGTGGAGAGAAGAGTTTACCTATCGCAGATCAGGAAAGTTTGAATGGCAATATGGACATTCAATCAAACCACAGAGATAGAGGATTTCTGTCAAATGTTGTAGATGCAATCACTCCAGTAGCTGTATATTACGAATCATGCTGAAAGCATAGGAAATGTCACAGGATATAGAGGTATAGGTGATTCTCATGAAGCTTGATAAAATGCCTTTAAGGAATGTGGACTTGTATCTTGCAAGAATCGCATGCTGTTGCGGATAATCAGAGCAGGATTTATGTCACAATTGGAGATGTCTAGATATTGGAAGGCTTTCAATATACGGAAAGAGTACATGAAATGTTTTGACAAAATTATGAATTTTTATTAAAATAGTGTTGAGCAGGTATTATTTTTATTTGACATAATGAAATACAAGTTCCATAGCCCTGATTATACTCCCATTCTCAAATGTTCACTTTCAGATATTGGGGATACCAAGCTGGGAAATGTAAGTCTTGCAGACTTCTGGAAAACAATTGAAAGGGAAGATAAAACTTTGACAACTCAGATATTATTAGACAGTGGATTAGCTCACATAGCAGGATATCCCACATTAGTGCAATGTCCAAAATTAGTCCTGGAATGCATGAAAGCATTTAATCCAGATACAAAAGAAATTAGGACGATAAAAGGGTCGCCAAACTTGATCTAGTTTCCATTTCTATAACTTTTAGGTTACCTTTCAGAGATCAGTTCACAGAGGTAAACAAGGGATATGCAGAAAGTTATTTTATCAATAATGAAACCCAGTGTCTGAATAACATAGCCAGAAAGTGGTTAGCAAAACCAAGGAAAGGAAAAACACACCTTCCTAAAATAATTCATAGGTCTCTGCTGATGGAAGATATCAATAATATGGTTATTTTCTTGAATCGGGTCACAGGAAATGAAGACTCAAATGACTTGGAAGGATGTTCTTATTCATTAATATCATATGTGAGGGCATACAATTTATTAATTGGGCCGAGATTATTAGCGATAATATTTGTGATTAGTTACTCAAACTAAAAGACAATCATAACTTCTACATGACATCGTACCTCTTCTATGCCATTACTGGGATGAAAAAATGGCCAGGATTGAATGTTGAAGGTATTTATGATGATGCGACCCAGATTTACAATTATCACCCACAATTGCAGTTGGAGGAAAGTTATCATCACTTCAGGAGGATTAATGATGCTTTCACTATGTTGACAGTAAGAGAACTACAGGGAAATATTGGACTCAAAATATCCTCAGAAGCAACAACATTGATTCATAAATATGGTAGTTACTTTATATAGTTTTTGAAGTTCACATACATTCAGATAGGAGGTTATGATGGCTGCCCTCTCATGTTGCCAAAGTTTGTTGAAGATAAATTGATCCTCAACAAGGTATGCCGACAGATTGCACAAGTCAACAAGATTTGTCGGAATAGAAGAAAGGGTATCATTTCTTTTCCCATTGGGCTTGGTTATTATAGATGTGAGAGCCATTCAGATGCTCAAAGTATCGAGAGGTCTATAGAAAATATTCATCTGTATCCCTATGAAATGGGATTTCCCTTTGATAGAAAAGGGTATGCTACAGGAGAGTTAGAGCTCGGTGCTGGATTTAAGCACTTTCTTGATATGGAAGATTTTTGGCAAGACTGCGAAGATGATTTTGAAGTGCGGAAAAGAGACTGGATGAGATTTTCTATCAAACAAATAATTGATTATAGAATTGAAATAAATGTAAATGGCATTGAGGATGATGAATATGATTTGATCGATGGTTTTTACCTTGAAAGGATCCAACTTCTTCCACTTCCACCCACCAATTGGTCAATTTCAGAAATAAGGAGTATTCAAGAAAGATCAGCTTATGTGGTTCGAAGGACTCTTGAATGGGTTAAAAGTAAGAGGATTGAGTCTACGACAACTAGACCTTCAAATAAAGTTAATTCCTCAAAGAATAGAAATGGGGCACAAGGAAGTTCTTCCATTCCAGATAATTCGCAAAGATCTAATCCAAGGATGGGTCCACACCAAAATATTTCCAAAGGAGGCAATGATGGAGAAGATCCAGAAAAAGGGAAGGATCTTGCCAAGGCATGTGAAGTTAGTACTGTCATTAAGAAAAAGAGATCAAAGATAAAAGGAAAAACAATGAATCTTGTCCAAGAACTTGAAGATGAGTTGGAAAGTGTTTCACCTCAACAACCTCCCAATATTGAAAGTCAACAAATTCTTTCCGCCTCACCATTTATCATAATTTAATTTGTATTTCAGGCCATTTATCATAATTTAATGTGTATTTTAGGTCATTTGTTGTATAGATAGAACAAACATCGAATCAATACAATGTCATGACGATATGGCATGGACCCAAATTAAATCCATAAAGACGCAATAAACAAAGTCAACAAATTCTTTCTTCCTCACCATTGATATCAAGAGGTGCTTGCACCACTAGAGGAGATTTGCATTCAAACTTAGTAGCCACAACACTAGGTGCTTCATACCCAAAGCCTTGGCATTGCAAATTGTTTGTAGGTCGTTCCTGTCGATTAAATGTGTTAGAAGATAGTGGGAGTTGATCAACATGAAATATATATTCACCACATCCCATGTCTTTAATCTTGAAATTTTCTTTGAGCTCTGCTTGTTTGGATGTAGAAGCTTTCAATGATTCTGGATCCACATATGCTGATGAAGGAATAGCTTCTCGATTGACTGGGATTGTTATTTCTGATCTAGGTCACAGATTGTTGAAATATATGAATGGATTTGTGTAAGCTTTGACAGTCACTTAAACTCCATTGTGTGGAAACTTGATACATCGATGATATGTTGAGGGTACTACGCTCATCTCATGAATCCATGGACGTCCTAGCAATATGTTGTATGTGAGATCAAGGTCTAGGATTTGACAAACCACATCCTTTGTAACTGGCCCAACTCTGAGAGGCAAGGTGATTGTGCCTTTGGATGAACACTCTTCATCATCATATGCCTTGATGGTAATTTTGTTTGTAGCATTCATAGCTTTATCAGAATATCCCAATTGTTTAATAGTGCTCAATGTACAAATGTTTAGACCTGCTTCTCCATCTATCAGGACTTGTTTTATTCGATGTTTGTGTATGAAGGCTTCAATGTGTAAAGGTGCATTATGTGGCAGACTTACAGAGGCATCATCGGCTTCTGTGAATGTAAGGGAGTGTGGAATGGAAAGGTATCCCACCATGGCTTGAAACTAGTCCACGTTCAGATCAGTGGGGACAGAAGTGTCTCTCAAGATTTTGTCAAGAATAGCTTTATGTGTGGGGGATATGTGTAAAAGCTCAAGGATGGAAATAAGTGCGGGTGTCTTCCCTAACTATTCTACAAGATCATACTTAGGTTTGGTTGATGAGGAAGCCATGGTTTTAGCCGAAGCACCTTGCAAAGTGACCTTACCTTGATGAGTTGTGGCATTACATTCAGAGCTAGGTTCGAAAGAAGATCCAATGCCTTTTAGGACAATTTTGGGTCTTTGGGTATAATTTTCAGGCATTTTGTCCTTGATGATAATGGTAGAGACATAATTATCCATTGAAATGTGATTCACAGTTGAATCATAGTTATAGGATGCTCTGGTATAGTTGGTCTACTCATCTATGGCTTTAGCTTTTCCCTTGTCATTTTTTGGGAATGGTTCTTTAAAAATTTCATGTTCTTGGCTAGATGAGTGTCCTTCAATCTCAATGTCACCTCTATCAATAAGATCTTGTATGATGTTCTTTAGTCAATGACAATTTCCTATCTTATGACCCTTGCTCTTGTGAAATTCACAGTATTCATCATCATTCCACCAATTTGGTTTAACCTTTGGCTCATATGGAGGTAGATCTGGAATTGTTATTATTTTGTTTGCCACTAGCTTCTTGAAAACTGATTCTAGTGGTTCTCCCAATGGGGTGTACTTCCTTCATGACCATGAAGTTGTTTGAGTATTCACTTGATTATTTGTAGATATTGATCCAAAAAAAACAATTTTGGGTCGCACTGTATTGGCATCAACAACACCATCATTGACTATGTTCTTGTTTTTATTTCAAAATATTGGCTTGTCTTTTCCTTTAAACTCCTCTTTGTTTTCTTTGAATATTTTGATGATGCCTTGCTCAATTAGGACCTTCTCTATTGCTAAGCTTTTCTCAATGATGCCCTTAAAAGTGGACAAACAAGCTTTTCTTAGGTCATAACCAATGTCTTTGTTGACATTCTGGGTGAACATCTCTACCATTTGTTTTTGTGGAATTTCACAAGAGCATTTGCTGGCTAGATTTCTCCATCTTTGTAAAAATGATGAAAAAGATTCTCCATCCTTTTGCTTGGTGTTGCACAAGGTAGTGACTGATATGTCTGTCTCTATGTTGTATGAGAAATTTTGGATAAATGCCTTTGCTAGATCACCCCAAGACTTAATTCTAGGTGGAAGTTGGAAGAACCATTCCATAGCTTGATCACCTAAGCTCTGTGGGAATAATCTCATCAAATATGTCTCTTCTATTGCTACCTCAATGCAAGCTGTGAAAAACTGTCTTATGTGTGCTTTAGGATCCCCTTTTCCTCTATACTTATCAAACTTAGGCGTCACAAAGTGTGTAGGAAATGGAGGCATTGGAATGCTTTTGTCAAATGGATAGGGACATATGTCTCTCATTGTGTAAGTTGGCTTCAGTGTATTTATGTCCTCCATTTTCTTTTGTAAATCCCTAATTTGCTGTTCCAAATTGTTCTTGGGTGGAGACCGACTTCTTGGACCATACCCCATGCCTGAACCACTGTGTGGAGGAGGAGCATGTTGCATATATGGATGATATTGATCATACACATGTTCATATGGAGGAGGTCTATAATGATGTTGCATATATGGACCACTTGGTATAGAGTCATGATGAGGAATAGAATATCTGCTTTGTCCATGTATACCATACTCTATAGGCATGTCATGAGTTTTTTCTAGTGTGTTGCCCCCAAATTTGACACGAGGTTTCCTTGTGTCCAAATTTTGAGCATGCCTTTGAATACCCAATTGCTTTGGTGGTTGGTCCTTAGCATTGGTATGTGATTGAGTATATTTTTCTGCATAAGACTTCCATAATGGTCTGCGAAGGTGAGTATCGTATGCTTGACCATGTGTGTATGGGACCTCAGGTTTTTGAAACAAAGATGATGGTGATTCAGGCACCATATGTGGTCTTCTATTGCCTCCACTATTAGGCCTCCTTTGATCCATGTTGAGGTGAGGTTGTTGCAAAGGTTGATTTTCCATTATTTGAGACATGTCAAAATCATGAGGGATCTTGGCTCCACTTTGTGCCATCACTTGTAAGAAATATTGTCTATCTCTCCTCATTATTTCCTCAACCAATCGATTGAAACAGGGATCCATAATGGTGTCTTCCACATCTGTTGAATGTACAGAAAAGTTGTCCATATTGTCATTGTGTGTATCATTTTTGTTTGTAGTGTCCATGTTCTCAATATTTGGAATGTTTCTATAGGCATCCATGTCAGGTAATGTAGTATGATCAGAATTGAAAAAGACATCATTGTCATACTCATAGGCACTCATGTTTGCAGACTCTTGAGCCTCTTTAGTTTCTCTCTTAGATTTTTGGGAACGGGTTTCAACCATGAACTAGGTCTTGACCAAAATGTGTGAGACTAGATGAAAATGGAAATATATGAAAGAACAAGAGTTGGATGGAATGTAAATGAATCTGAGGTTTACTTGCAATGTCCAAAGTGTAAGACCAATTATGTATGTAGTAGATTAGGTGTGGCTTCCAAAGAGATGATAGTTTCTCATGATGAGGTAAGTTGACCTTGACTCTAAGTAAGACCAAGTGAGACCCAAAGGTGATAGACCTTGATGAGGGACCACTTAGCAAAATGTTATTGTATGAAGTGTGTTGACAAAGTATGATGAGGACAAGCAAGTGACTTTTTGACTCAAGTTTAGAGAAATGTGAATATAATGTAAGTTGTAAAGCAATGATGGACTTTGTGAGACCCAAAGACAGGTTGAATTCTAGATGAAAACCTTAAAAGATAACCTAGGAAGCTCAAGAATGCCGAAACTGATTGCTCTTGTTTGTTGGACTGTAAATTTTTCCAAACTGTGAAGTTGTTTTATTGTGACCAAATCTGAATTTTTGACTGTTTTTCGTGACAAGAGGACACAATGTTGATGAGGACTCAATGTTTGCAAGTGTTTAGACTCAAAATGACTCAAAAGAAAGTGTGTTGTTTGATGTAAAATTGTTTTGCATACACTTGAAGACACAAAAGACACAATGTTTTAATGTTTGGTCTTGAATGTTTGATTGTTCAAAATAGGACAAGAACAATTCTTATGGCTGGCTAGGACAATAGTTGTTGATCCCACATGGGGTTTCCCCTGAGGCTACGCTATTCAGAGCAGATACTTAGATGCTTGACCCCACTGTCTCCACCCTCAACACTCACTTCTCAAGGCAGCCAAGCATCAGTCCCCACGAAAACTCCCCGTGACAAACTTTGTATCCCTACTAAGAACCGTATGTGTGTGGGTCGCTCCAGAGGTCCGACCTCCTGACCCAACAACTAGAAGGATTTTGGCTTCTACAACAAAAAGGTGCCAGTAAGGGCATTCGCTCATGTGGCCATACATGTGGTTCTTTCAGCTCTGTAAATACAGAAGGCTCCCAGTCGGTAGGGGTTACGCCCTACAACTGATCAAATAAATTTGATCAAATGGGTTTATGGGGAGACATATTGTCGGTATGAACTAATCAGCACATTTTATCCATAGTTTTCACCATGGATACAATTGTTTATAGTAGTTCGAAAGAGGTGGGTTTTCCTCGCTACCACTTGGGTCGTTCTCTCCTCACTAGTAGTCCTAATGACCACATGGGGAGACATGACCTCTAAAGATTAAACAAAAAGAACCTATTGCTCAAGACACTAGTTCAATTTTAGTGCACCGATTGAAGTGTTTGCTAGTAAATGAAAATAAGGCACACAATAAAGATAAAAAACCATTGCTAAAATTCTGCAACAAAGATTTGTTAGTAGTTTTACAATAATACCCCTCCTGCAAGCACACAAGTTAGGCAAATTTTAGATCCAAAAGACTTTGTGAAATAGGGGCCTTCAACAATGCGGTTTTTTTTTACCAATTCAAAGATCTGATTCATCATAAAAAAAGACCACCTGTAAAATTTCAAGAAATTTCCAGAAATGTAAGAAAATCCAAAAAAATTGCTAATTTGCTCCAAAATTAATTTTTTTATGAAAACTCATAAAAAATTCATATAAAATGCAAAATTGATCCAAAAAATCTGAAATTTGTATTGGATAGTCCTGAGGGTCTTCGAAACTTTCATAAAAAAATTCATGCAACAAATCTGAACAGTTTGTGAGATATGAGCAAAATAATGCAAAACCCTAATTTCCAAAGATCTAATTTTTGAGGAATGTTTTTGCATCAAATTTAAAATAACAAAAAATAGAGTCTTTGTATAATTATGAGAGATTTCCAAAAATGTAAGAAAATCTAAAAAATTCGCTCATTTTCTCTCAAAATTAATTTTTCAAGAATATGCATAAACAATTCATAGAAATTTCCAATATGCTCCAAAAAATATGATTTTTTTATTTCCAAACTCTAAGAATGTTGTTGACCCGCAAAAACAATTTGATGCCAAAATTCAAAGCCGTTTGTGAGATCTGATCAAAATAATGAAAAACCCTAATTTTTAAAGATCCAATTTTTTAGAAAATATTTTGCATCAAAATTAAAATAAAAAATAATAGATCCTTGTATAATTAGGAGAGATTTCCAAAAATGTAAGAAAATCCGAAAAATTTGTTCATTTTCTCTCAAAATTAATTTTTTTCATGAAAATTCATAAAAAATGCATATAAAATTAAACCAATAGATCTGAATTTTTCTTTGAGAGCTCTTGATACTGTCTTCAACTTGCAAAAATTTTTTGGTGCAAAATGTCCAAGCCATTTGTGAGATATGATCGAATCTCTCCAAGATCTTGATTTTGTGTCCAAAACCCTAGCTGCACAAGGTTATTCTCCAAATTGTTTTACAAAACAACAATATATGGTTAGGAAAAATCTGCAAAAAACACAGATCTAACAAAAATTCATGTCCCACGGGGCATGCCAAAATGTTTATGGTGAAAGTGGAAACGACAATATTGAAAGACTAAATGAATTCAACCACAAAACCCTAGCCTAACAATAACAAAGATCCACCATAACATATGAAGATTACTTAAGACAATGCAAATCAAATGAAACCACAAAGATTATACCATCACATGTCCAATAGGGTTTTGATCTCCATTCTTCCTATCTCCATTGATCTTGCTTGATATATTTGCTCTTAGATTTTATGTGTGCACAAGAGCTCAACAAAGAACGGAAATGTGGTTGTAAGTAGGCTTCATCGCATAT
This sequence comes from Cryptomeria japonica, assembly GCF_030272615.1. Taxonomy (NCBI): domain Eukaryota; kingdom Viridiplantae; phylum Streptophyta; class Pinopsida; order Cupressales; family Cupressaceae; genus Cryptomeria; species Cryptomeria japonica. Next base: position 219,946,010 of record NC_081407.1, on the reverse strand, counting down.
GAAAGTTTGAATGCTAGGATACTTGATTATAATGTATATGTCTAGGGGTTGAAATGCATAGAATGTGTAGTGTTGATAATGAAGGAAGCATCTCCTTATATTGAAGACACTATAAGAAATGGAGGGATAAGATTGAGAGGTGTAAAAGATAAATGGTCGGCTATGATTAGAGGGTAGGTAGAGGAAATAATAAAATAATGAGAGGGTAGGTAGTGTATGAATTAAGAGATGCATGACATGTGTCATAGGTAGAAAAGGTTAATGAATTAATTAAATAAATAAAGATTTATTTAATTAATAGAAGTGGGATCAATTAAATAAATAAGATATTTATTTAATTTGGGAAAAGGGTAATTTAAATAAATAAATAAATTTATTTAAATGAGAAATAAAGCTAGAAGAGGATAAATTAATTAATTAAATAAATAAAGATTTATTTAATTAATAGAAGAATTAGGCTTAGACAATTTTAGGTGTCTATAATGCTGAAATCCAATCTCCATTTTTCCCAAATAATTTAACATCTTTAACTTATGCATATGTGAACAATCAGGAATCATTGCTATCATCTTCATCATTCTGGTTACAACAGAGTTTGCAGAATAAGAAGAGGAATGTTTAGCTGGTAACTCCTAGTTTTGATGCAGTTGCAAATGTACTTCATAGGACAGCCAAACCCAAGAAAACCAAAGTTGCATCCAGATTGGGAATTAATCCATCATTGGGAAATATGTGTGTTGAAGTAGCTCAACCCATTGTTGAAAAAGATGTAAGTGAAGCCAATGAGGCAGATTTTAACATGACACACGTGGATCTAGGACCTACAACTCACGAAGGAGCCGTCCATAATTTTCAAATTTCAGTAGCTATTCTCATTGACAAAGTAAATAAGGATAAGGAAACAAAGGATCAACTAAAGCAACAAATTCAGGTTCTTTCATCCTACATCAAATCTATTGTGAATTCTTCAGATACATAATTGGAGTCGGCCTCAACTTCAACATTAGTGCATACCAGAGAAATTATTGAAAAGAAGGTGATAGAAGATGTACACAAATGCAAGAAATAGAGCAAAATGCTAGAGGAATGGATTAATCAAATGAAGTCTGAAACATAAGATTTTATTGAGAAGGCCAAGGATATTCATATAAAATTAGATGCATAGGAACAAGAGATTGTAGTAGAATTGAAGAATGATAAAGAGTAAGAAATGTCTTGGCAAGATACTTTGAAGGAATTCTAGAAGATATCAAAAACAAATATGAATGTACTCATTGCCGAGAAGGTTTTCTCTCATAAAGAGGAAAATCAATCCAATACATGGTGCAAAAGTATAAGTTGGAAATTGGAAAATATTAAGCAATGCTTAGATGAGTATCAAAAACTCTTGATAACCCGTTAACAAACAAAGATGAAGATAATAGAAGATACAATGAATATCATTGGTGATATGTCAGTCAAAGAGCAATTTCAGCAAATGGACAGTCAACTGCTCTTAAGAAAGTTTCATGATAGAATTAATACTGAAATAGCAGATGCACAGGTGTCAGATGCAAATAGGATGAAAAGACTCAGTGTTGTTTCAGTTGCTTTAGATGCTTGTGACATGCCTTCATATTATCAGGATTTGGTTAACATTCAGGATAATCAAACAACTGCGAAACTAAAAATAGGTAATGTGATCATTCCCAGGTACAAGTTCATGGTGGACATGCTCAAGGCATACAAGTCATTCAAGGCCAAAGCACCAATTCAATAGAAGCAAATAATCAGCTAGCATGCTTTTCAGGATATAAAAAAGCAACACCATGTTCACGTCTTTGTATATTCTATTTTGTTATGTGATACCTGGTTAGGCTTTAGTTTATTGCTGGTTTCATTGTGTATGTTGTGATTTTCCATAGCATAGAGTCAAGGTTAATAGGTTGACTATTTTTGTGCATAAATATGCTAGTTATTAACTCATTGTAATTTGCGCAGAAATAAGTTAGTTGCTAACTCAGAACCAAGTTAGTTATGAGGTAGTTATTTTGAAAGACTATAAATGTTAGAAAGGTAGATGAAAGAAGGACTTTTTGGATTTTATGATTTTGGGACAGCTAATTTTTTTGTATTGTATTATTTCATCATTTTTTAATACAAGGCAAATTGGGAGTGCTCCTATGATTGCTAAGTGTTCATTTGCTTGATGTTATGTGATTATCGTATGATATTGCAATAGCAAGCCTGCAAATTACTTTCCCAGTTTCATGAAGACAATGGTCATATAACGTTATAAATTTCTTTCGTATCTCAGAAATATATAAGCGTTATGCAAATTAAATGTTTTGTATCACTCTCTCCTCATGCGTGGTCTAGAGTTGATAGTGACAAGTTTAAAAGTCGATGGAATCTGAGTGGCAATCGTATGTTTGCTATGAAGATTCCCTCTAAATCCATTCATAGTTATTCTTTGTTTTCATTTGCAATGTTAATTATTCTTAAAAATACAAATACCCCTATCATACGAGGGAGATGCCCCTCTCAAATGCAGAGAAGATCATGTTCCACAGAATGATCTCTCCAACTGTTGGGAACTTTTTGTCACTCCTCCATTGGGCACATAGTAAAAGATTTTGAAGTGACAAATATGTTTACCAATAGATCCTCAATAATGCACTCAATGCAGACTAGAAAAACAAATAGGACATGATTAGGAAACACCAACAAGCACGTTAGAACCATCTACAATAGCTGCACCAACACGACTTAATCAAATCTTTATAGATCAGCATGCTAATATTCAAGAACACTCAACAACAACAACTGGGACTAGAAAGATAACTTGCGGAGCACCAAATCACTAACCATTTGACTTGAAGATACACATGAACATCTCAAACATTCTCCCATATCCACAACTCAATATATAATCATTTTGGAGAATAATATATCAAATACCAGAACACTGCAACAGTGAACACTGAAAAACCAATCCTCATACTAGAATCTATAACTCGATCAGATCACCACATAGCATCATGAAACCAACACTAAATCAACAAGAGATACTTCATTATTGAAATCATAAATCCTCAAATGATTTTCTAATGTGGATTAACTCTCTGTAACACCGGATCACAAGAACACAGTAATATGTTGACATCAATGACAACAACATATCCTAGCAACAACAATATCCAATAATCTCCCCCTTTGACATTGATGGAAACATATGGATTCGAAAAAAAATTAATGCAAAGAAAGAAATCAACACCAACAATCTCCCCTGAGATCATGCAGACAAAGCTTCGAAGATAATGTTGTCCTTGATTTCAGCATGACCAAAATCGCGAGGTAACCCTATCAAACTGGTTTGTTTCGTACCTTACGACCTCCGGGAGAGCTTGATCGACTTGGTCGGTTAGCTCATTTAACTTTTCGCTTTTTTTTATTTATTATTTTCTAAGTTTTTGAGATTTAAAGTTTTTCCTGCAGATCGGACTTTAAAGTCTGAACTGCAAGGTTCCTTCTTTCCAAAGCGAGTTGCACATCGGACTTTAAAGTCCGATGTGCAAAGGTTTGGTTTTCCTTTGCAGATCGGACTTTAAAGTCTGACCTGTAGGTAATCCTTCCCCTATAGTTCAGACTTTAAAGTTCGATCTACAGGTTGTTTGCTGAAAAGTTGCATGTCGGACTTTAAAGTCCGACTTGCAAGGGTTTTAGTCCTGCATGTTGGACTTTAAAGTCTGACATGCACTGTGTAATTAGAAAATTAATGCTCGCATTTATTGCTAATTTTATAAATTATTTATTAATTTTTGGAGATCATTTCTTCATTCCCATTTTGTGAATTATCCTCTACGCGTGCCCTCTTCCTTCCTCCTTCAATTTCACTCGCCGTCCTTATGGATTTGTTGGATTTCCATCATATTTTCATCTATTGTCACGCATTGAGGTAGACATTCTGTTCTATTTTTATTCATTTCAGGTTTTCCCCTTGCATCGTATTCTCTTTTCTTCTCTCTCTCTCTGCCATTTCCCTTTAGGTTTTTAAATCCCCATCAGCAGGCTATGAACGAAGATCTCTCTGCATATCGAACTTTAAAGTCTGATATGCAAAAGGGTAAACCTCACATATCAGAATTTAAAGTCTGATATGTGTGAGGAGATTATTTGATTGACATGTCAGGCTTTAAAACCCGACATGCCAGTTAGTTTCCCTTCCGTAGCACATCAGACTTTAAAGTCCGATATACTGGTATTTTGAATGATTTACACCTGCACATTGGACTTTAAAGTTCAATGTGCTAATGATCTTTCCTAAACTTACACATCGGACTTTAAAGTCCGATGTGCTGATGACCTTTCCCAAATTGCACATTAGACTTTAAAGTCTGATACACATCAGACTTTAAAGTCCGATGTGCAAATTTTGACTCCCAAGGTGCAGATCGGACTTTTTTCCCCAACTTGCCATTTTTGACAGTTTTGCTCCCAAGCCTATTTTGAGTCCAATTTTTCAATCTAATTGATAAAATTTGGTTTTATTGATGATGATAACTATCGAAGAAGCTAATCCTCAATGTTGAATGCAGTCATTTGAAAATGTCAAGGTCCTCTCACGACAAACTAGAGCCTTCTTCGAGTCAGTTGGAATCTTCTCTGGGTAAAACATTAGCAAAGAAGATGAAGTACAAGTATGATAAGTACTTGAATTTGTACCTAGAAATTCTAGTAGATTCAAACATCAAGGAGATCAAACATAAAAAAATTGGACATGTCACTATGCTGGAGTTTATTGATCGAGTTGAGAAAGCTCCTTCCCGGCTAAAAAAATTGATCAAATCCGAGTTGCATAAATATGCTTCCTTCCCAGTTGCATCTCATGATCCAGATTTTGTACTTGCAGTAGCGAACCACTTCGATTCAAATACAAGACAGGTTAGGGATGCTGATCAAAATGTGATCATGACTTTAGATAGTTTCTTCTTCAACAGTGTTTTCAAAGGTTATTCAGTCGAGGAAGTAGCCGACATTTCTCAAGAAAGTGCTGAGGAGTACTATAAGAAAAATGAGGTCAAATGCAAGAAAGTGATCAATACTGCGTACCTCTCTGCTACTAGAAATTCTACCACCTCGCGATGGCCTAAGTATTTTCATAGAAGTGACGTCAATGAGGAGTACAACGATATGGTCACCATGTTGGCAAGAGTGAAGGGTTTAAAGGACTCTCATTACTTTCAAAGTTGGATGTGTTATTACATAAATATAATCAAGAAAGGGGCTTCTAAGATTGATTGGGGTGAGAAGATCACCGATGCACTCTACGCACAGTTGAAAGAAGTCAAAGTGACATGGAAATTTTATATGACTTCTTACTTGGTTTATGCAACCGCTTATATGAGGCAATATCTAGGTTTATCTACTAAAGGTGACAGGAGATTAGTGTCTGTCTAGGAATACTATGATCAACTCACAATCAAGAATAAAGGTAGCCACTTTAGAAGAGTCAATGATGCCTTCTTTGCTTTGTGGAAGTGCATGTTTGATAAAATCCTGCAGAAGAAAATATTATCAGAGGCTGCATATAACAGGTTGTCTCATTTTGGATGCGTTTTTCTTCAGTTTCCAACATTCACTTACATCTGGATCGGATGTTTCTCAGGTGAACCCTTCATTTTAACAAGGTATCCTTCTGATAAGATCATTTTCATGGATTTGTGTTGGCAACTAATCTATGTGCATGAAAAGCAATCATAAGCACATAAGACTGGGTTGAAGTTCCCAAAATCTATTGGCAGGTACTTCGTTTTAACTAACCCCAAGGCTAAGAACATGAAGGAATAGATGCAATGGAACACTATGAGAAGATTTAAAGCACAAACTAATTTTGATTTTTGTGGCATGAAGAATAAGCTCAAAAGGAACTACACCCATTTTTTTCAGTTTGAGGATGTGTGGGTGGATTGCCAAGATGAGGAAGACATAAGAAGAATGGATTTCAGTCATCTTACCCTGGAACAGATTGAAAATTTAGATTTGACAAAGATCCCAATGACCATGGATGACATTGATGACATAATAGACCCAGTCAATTATGAAAAGAAGATTGTTGACTCTCCACTTCCACCAGTGCAATGTTCAAAAAAGGAGAGTAAGTCTATCACTCAAAGAATCTCTCCTATTTTGGTAAACACCAATTCATGGTTGTTAAAAAAGAATATTAGAATGAAACAACTTCCTGCTAGTTCTGGAGATGACGATAATAGTCATGGCCTAGTTGGCAAGAAACTATGGCTGAAACAAGAACCAAGGGCAAAGCAGATTCACAAGCATTATCCTCAGCCCTTGCAACACAATCTAAGGGCAAATGACCCAAAATAAACTTTACAATTAAAGGGTCCAAAAAAGGTGAATCATCTTCAACAGTGCAAGAGACAAGCACAAAGGAACTCGAACAATAGACTGCTAGAGATACTGAAAAAGAGGAGACAAAAGAAGGTGAAATTCCTCAACAAGAGGAAGCACAGGTTTAAGAAACATCACATCTTTGTGAAATTAATGTCCCAACCACTTCACAAGCGCCAATCATTTAGAGGTGATTATCCATTCCATCAATTCTGATTCTGATCAAGAGGAAGAGGAATTCGATGATGAAGACCTGGGCATGGACATGACGCAGTCAGAGACTACTCAACAATTTTTCGCATTATCCAACTTTTATAGTCTAGATGATATTCCCTCAACCACCCTTAAATCTTCAATGTTGGAGTTTCTTGAAGCTCTAGAGAGAGCGTTTATGGAACAACAAATGATGACATTACCTTCTACGGTGGTCATAAAAGAAATTCCATCTCCGGTAAACACTTAAGTTGTTTCTACTACGATGGTCATAATGGAAATTCCACTTCTAATTAGTACTCAAATTGTTTCCAATGCATCTTCCACTCTCTCCTCTATGGTCATAACTAAAGATGGGTTAGCATCATCAATTGTTACTGCATCAATAGGTATATCACTGGATACTTCAGGATTGATATCAATAACAATATCTACAACTGCTGCAAGTTAAAGCCAGTATGCTCCTGAAATACCAAGTGAGACTCAACAAGAAGCTACTACTCCACCCGCCAATCTAGAATTACCACCTTGGATGGAGGTAGTAGCACCTAAGAGGAAGAAACAAGTAATTTTGCCTGATGAGTTTGATTTGGAGCAATTGGTTCCTCCAAAGCCCAAAGGAACAAAGAAGTTGAACACTGTCTCCCGGGTGTTAGTAGACCCGACTTCTAAAAGGAAGTATGCTAAGGTCATGGTGCCATCATCAGATAAGAATAAAGATGATATACAACCTGGGGATTACATCATGAAAACTATAGAGCTTGGGGAGGAGACACATGAGAGTGTTAAGCTGGATTCTTAGGCAACTTTTAACTCTTTGTTATGGAGACTTGACTAATGTGAATAATTGACTAATGTTCTTCTGAAAGTTACACAATCCTCCCAGGAAGTTGAGCCCATAAGATCCTCAATGGACACTGAAGCTCTTAAGAAAATTGAACTGGTAGGAGCCAAAGGTCGAGTGGTGGATGAGTGGATTGCACGATTGAAGTCAGAAGGGTCTCATCTCCTAAGCTCAACAGTTGGGTTATTGACCAATTTTAAAGTGATCCAAAGTCAAATACAAAGTGTCAAAACTTCATTATCTTAGGAGATTGAAGATATTAAGAAGAGTAGAATCCTTTGGAGCAAAATGGATGACTTTAGAATAGACGTCCCCGTTGAAAATAAAGTGGCTCCTTCAAGAGAAAATATATCCAAATCTTGTAGCTATTGTATCACAAGAAAGAGACAATAAGGTTGATGACAACAGAGTTGGATCAAGAATGGAAGGAAGGTGATGATGAGATTGATCTCATTTCTTTTAGAATTGCCGACCTGCCTTATTATTTGTATGATGACAATCAGAATCTCTTTACTAGTGACATTATCACACAGGAAATTCTTTCCTTAATGGATAACTGCACGAGATAGGATTTTTCACTTGGTGCATTCGATAAGTTACTAGAGATTCAAGTCTATTTTGAGGTCCTCGCATCCATGCTGAAGGACAAAAAGAAGAAATATGTAGAGGCTGAGGATACGATTTCCTATGTTTGTGTAATCACAAATTTTACCTAGATGTCGAACCAAGCAGAGATGGAGGCCATATTGACTAAGTTTAGGGAATTCCACAAATCAAACGAGGAGGAGAATATAAATAAAGTGTCCTTTTTGACATTTTCTTTTCATGTAGTTGCATTGTTAGATGCTGCAAGTTTTCCCGCAGTTGTATATTTTCTTTCTACTGTAGTTGTAGTCAAGTGGGACTGTGCAGTTGAATTAGTCAAATGTGCCCACATTTTTCTCCACTCTTTGTATATATAAGGGGGACCCTCATTTTTATATTTTTAAATTGGATTATGCTAAGCAAAACTCTGCCAAATTTTTGCCTCAACTAAGACTTTGAGCTTTTGTTGTGAAAATTTGATCAAGCAAATAAAGAAAGCAATTTTATTTGATTCAAAACTTTGTGTTGTGTCAAAAATTGTTTATATGAGTTGATGTTCTTACGTTCATGACTTATATATGTTCTTGAATTTCTTGATATAGGAGGTATTGTTAAGTGGGTAAAAGAGCTCTTAAATTGTGAAAGTAGACTTTGTGCTCCTTGAATATTTGAGAAATTTTCTATTGTTAAGTGATTAGTAGTAGGATTTGTGTTGCTACTATTGCTTGTAGTTTTAAGAATTAAGGAATTATACTTGAAGATTTTGAGCTACAAGATTGAATTCCTTAACATTGTGATAATTAGTTAAGTTAGTGTTATATTCAAGAAAGACTTTGTGCTTCTTTCTTGTAAAATCTTGGTATAGTTTGTTGGATTAATTCCTTTATTTCCTTAAGTATCAAAGTGATAGGGAAATTGTAACAAAGTGGAGGGTGAATGCACTAACTCTGAAAGAAGAGAGTTATATGCCCAACGCTAACCCATAGATTTTAATTTCTTATTAATTAGAGAAGAAATTTCAAAGGGAACCTCCCCTTGATGAGAGGAGAGATTAATTTCTCAACATAGCTGTGTGTGAATCATATATTTTTTCATTGGTGCACTAGTGATAAAATATTCACCCAACAGTTTTTTGGCAACTTTGCTGAGGAGCGATGCGCAACTGGTATTTTCCCTTTGGGTTGTAGTGCTCTTTTCAGTGTAATATCCATTTTTGCTGATTTTCTCAAAAATCAAAATCTGGCTTATCAAAGTTACACTCATGGGTAACGATTAGCAGGAGTTGTTGATCCTACTTTTGAGTTTCTATGGCAACGCAATTTTTCTTTTGTAACACCTCCATGGACACGTTCTCCTTTGTAGCGGACACAAAGTTTTCCTCCTTCTGCACGACGATCTCCCGTACCAAGTGAGGCATCAAGTTTGCAAGTCTTATTTGTTCCGCTTGCAAGTCATTTTGTAATACCACCATATAATCCGTTAAGGATGGCTATTGTTGGCCCTTGGGGTACCGCTTTTGGTCCATTGAACTTGACCGTACCTTTTCACAAACTTCCCAAAGGCACGCGAAAAAATTTGTCTAAATTTTTTCGGGATGGTTCTCAACACCCAGACGAACATATTGCTACCTTCTACATCACATGTGGAGTCCTATGTGTTGAGCATGAAGACGTTTCAATGAGATTGTTCATTGAGACTTTGCATGGAGCCGCTGCTGATTGGTTCTATCATCTTCCGAATGCTTGTATCACAAATTGGGCAACTCTTAGAACACTGTTTGAAGCAAGGTTCAAGTTTACCGAAGATGATCACGCGCTGCTGGCACAGTTAACTCAAATGAAAAAAGAACCTCAGGAAGCTATGCATGAGTTTGTAGCAAAGTTCAATTGATTGCACAATTGTATTCCAATTGCTTCACAAGCCACTATTGGAAATTTGAAATGCTTCTTTATCAACACTCAATTGCCAGAGGTGAGCTTTCTTTTGTGAAGGAATAATCCTACACATTTGACCGTTGTGCAACAGTTGGTTATATCGGTTGAAGATGATCTTATCCTCGCCGGGAAGATAAGGAGAGATCCTAACAAGGTTAGGAATAATCAAATTACTAATTCATCTTTTCCTTCAACAAATTATGTTGATCCCATGATACAAAAGTTAGAAAATGAGTTTTTAGCACTTAAGAAGCAAAATAATTCTTATCGTGATGTTCCAAGAAGGACTTATCCAAATAATTCTTCCAATTACACCATGCGTAATCATAATAAATTGCTTCCCGCTCCAGAGAGGCTTGCATTGGAATCACCACCCCAAAATTCAGATATAGGTTATTATGAAGCTAAATAGAATGATCTTCCCCCTTTTGGTGAAAAAGATGCCAATTTGCATCAAGAAGATGATGCAGAGTTGGCTGGTGACTCTAATATTAGGTTTATGCAATATCAAGAAGATGATACGCCAGACACACATGATGGGGATGTCTTTGCAGTATTCACCTGTTTGCAAGCATAGGCAAATTAGCCACCTGTCATTGTGAAGAGTGATGATCCTATTCAAATCAAGGATTCTGAACGTTTGCCAGTTTCTATTGCTAATCATGGGACTCCTATACCAAATCTCGTAAAGACAATTCTATCTCAAATGACGCAGCGAAGGATAAAAGTGTAAGTGATTCTTTGACTGCTGTCAGTTTTTCTACACCTGTCAATTCTTCTACACCTGCATCGAAGAATAGTGCACCTAATATTTTAAGTTCTCAAAATGAGACCCCAAATCAATATTTGATGAATTCTTTTCAGTCATTTGATATTTTAGGCCATGCTAGGAAAACCAAAATACAAAGGTCTGAGGTTGAATTTTTGAAATCTAATCTAGATCAATTTGACCATTTGGTCAAGTTTGTTAAAGATACTACCCCTAGTAATTTTCCCAAGTCTAACTTACTTTAAAATAACTTAGTGACTTCCCCTTCTCCTGTAGAAAAGATAGAACCATTCTATATCTCCTTGTTGATAAATGTTTATAAGCTTAGTAACTGTGTAATCGATCTTGGGGCATCTGATAATATTATACCGTCAAAAGTTGCCAATGACCTTGGTTTAACTTTGACCAAACATTTGGAAGATGTTTCTCTATGGATAACAAGCAAGTCCCCTTGACAGGTCAGATCAAGGACACACGGTTTGATTTTGCTACATTCCCAGAAAAGAAGATTAAGATGACAGTACTGTTAGCCGATGTGCTGGCTTTCTATGGTCTATTATTGGGAATAAATTTTTGTAGAGACGTGGAAGGTGAGTTAAACATGGATATGATTGAGGCTCGTATTCTTGTTAAAAGAGTTATCCAAAAGTTGCTTTTAGAAAAAGAGTCAAAATAAACCGTTGCCAAGTCTGATGATCAACGGGCACAAATTCTTTTCGAATCGTCAGGTATGGGTAATTATTTCCTGCATGCTGATGATGGTTTAGAGGTTGTTCCTGAGATTGAAGATGTCATTCCACTCAATGAGGTTTTAGTTGATTGTGAAAGTATTGTTACGAAATCAGAAAGATCTTCTACTTCACAACAAGAAATTCTCGATTTTGATACTGTCAGCATTGGTAGTCTAGATGATGTTTGGACACTAGAATTTGATGGCAGTTGTTCGTCTACTGGATTAGGAGCCGGTGTTGTGCTAGTTTCTTTTAATGGAAATTCCTTCCCTTTCTCTTTCAAATTGCAGATTGACAACACAAATAACATTGCCGAGTATGAATCTCTTCTTTTGGGGATGAATGTTTCCCAAAAGAAGGGGATGCTGAGTTGATAGTCTGTCAAGTCAGGAACATATATCAAATGAGGAGCGATAGGCTACGACATTATCGTAACCTTGTAGGGGATCTAATAGAGGTATTTGATTCTTTTGATATATTTGTGGTTTACCATGAATTTAATGACAGGGCTGATTCATTAGCAATATCAACAACCTCTTTGGTCCCTCACAAATATTTTTCGGGATCAACATACATTGTTGAATTGGTCTTTCGACCAAGTGTTCCTGATAACTCTCATCATTGGCAAGTGTTTAATGATGACCATCATGTAATTAATTTCTTGCAAATTATTGATAGTTTTGATGATCTATATTTTGAAGGTAGTCACTGCCCTTCAAAGGATGCAATTGAAAGTATTGATGCAGAAATGGGAGAGAAATTTATACAATTAATAGGAAACAAGATCCCTAAGGGTCTAGTTTCTTTAGAAAATCTTTTTGACAAACATGACTGTTATGTAAAAAAGCAACAAAGATCAGCTATAGGATCAATGGAATATGAGCAAGTAAATATTGGAACTAAAGGCAATCCAAAAATGATCAACAATGGAAAGTGTTGTTCATAAGAAGAAAGGCATAAATTTATTGCATTATTGCAACAATATGTTGATGTCTTGACCTACTCCTATGAAGACCTTAAGTCTTTTCACCCTGAAGAACTTTGTCATGACATTCCATTAAAGCCAGGTATCACACCTTTCCGTCAGAAGCAAAGGTAATACAACCCAAATATCTCTGATACTATCTTTGCTGAAGTTCAAAAGATGTTGAAAGCAAGGATAATCTTCCCCATTCATCATTCTTCTTGGATAGCCAATATTGTACCTGTACATAAGAAGAATGGTGAGATCTGGATATGTGTTGATTTCCAGAATTTGAACCAGGCATCCTTAAAAGATAACTACCCTTTACCTGTTATGGATCATGTCCTACAAGCTGTTACTGGATCAGAGATGATGTCCATATTGGACGGGTTTTTAGGTTACAACCAAGTGGAGGTTCTTGAAAAAGATCAACACAAAACTGCATTTACTACACCTTGGGGCACTTTTGCATATCACAGAATGCCTTTTGGGTTAATAAATGCAGGAGCGACTTTCCAACGTGCAATGGACTTGGCCTTCTGAAGTTTCCTTGGTAAGTTCATTATAGTCTATTTGGGTGATTTGACCATTTATTCTAAGAAATGTCAAGATCATTTCTATCACTTGCAACAAGTTTTGGGTAAGTGTCATCAGCATGGAATTTCCCTCAATCCCAAGAAATCTATTTTTGGGGTTACTGAAGGTAAGTTACTCAGGCATATTGTTTCAAAAGAAGGTATACAAATTGATGCTAAAAGAGTGAAAGCTATTCGTGATCTTGCCATGCCAACAAGTAAGACTGTTGTCCATTCTTTCTTTGGCAAAGTAAATTTCTTGCGAAGATTTATTCCAAACTTTGCTGAACAGACTAGTCACATAGTTAACATGATGAAAGGAAATTCTCTTTTCAAGTGGACTCCTGAAGGAAATAAAGCTTTCCATTAAATCAAGTAGCCTATGGCAAACGCCCCAGTCTTGGTATGCCTTGATTATACAAAAGAGTTTATCATGTATAGCTATGCATCAAATCATACCTGTTCGGCCATACTGATGCATAAAAATCATGAAGGCATGGAATCACCCATTGCATTCATGATTTATCCACTAAAAGATAATGAGTTGAAGTACTCAGAAATGGAGAAGCATGCTTTTGTTGTGGTAAAACCAGTGAAATATTTTAGGTTTTATATTTTGAATTCACATGTCATTGCTCTTGTTCCTGATTCTGTTGTCAAGTCAATTTTGATGCAACAAGAGTTTGGAACTAAAAGAGGCAACTAGGTTGCCAAGATTCAGGAATATGACATGGAAAACAAGACCACTAAGTTGGTTTGTGGAAAAGGTCTATGTCAGTTGATAGCTGACAACAAATTAATTGATGAAGTGGTGCTAGAAAATGAAGGTATGAATCAAGATCTTCTCAAGGTTCTATTTGGCAGCACTACTGATGAGTGGTATTCTGACTTGGCATATCTCTTAACAAATGGAGATTGTCCCGTACACCTATCACGTAATGAAAGGTGAACCCTAAAGCTTAAAGCGGTGAATTTTGTCCTATGGGACAATGGTTTGTATAAGAAAGGTCTAGACAACAATTTCTCGTGCTGCATGGACAAACAACATCAAGTAAGATTACTTCAAGCTTTTCATGATCTTGCTTGTGGTGGACATTTTTCTGCCCCTATCACTGCACACAAAATCTTGCATGCTAGATACTATTAGTCAACATTGCTTAAGGACACATACGATTGGGTTCACAAATGTGAGCAATGTCAGCAATTTGTGGGTAAACCTAACTAGTTGCACTTCCTCTTAAACCAGTTGTAATTGAAGAGTCCTTTCAACAGTGGGTATTGGACTTCATTGGACCTGTCAATCCAACATCTAGTGTAGGTCACATATACATTCTCAGATCGACAAATTACTTCACCAAGTGGGTGGAGGCAATTCCAACTAAGCAAGCTACCTCGGTGGTGGTTTGTCAATTCTTGAAGGAAACATTGTTTCAAGGTTTGTTGTTCCTCATAAGATAGTAACTGATAATGATTCATGTTTTTCATCTTATGAGATCATTGAATTTTGCTTTGATCATGGTATTACCCTTTCACACTCATCTGACTATTATCCGCAAGGAAATGGTCAGGTTGAGTCAAGCAACAAGAATCTAGTTACTATTATGAGGAAGCTTGTTGACAAGAGACAACAGACTTGGCATAAAGCTCTTTATGATGTGCTATGGGTGGATCATATAACTCCAAAAAGAGCAATAGGTATGTCACCTTTTCAACTTCTATATGGGTTGAATGACGATATTCCAATCACTGTGGAACTTCCAACATTAAAGCTCGCCAAGGCCATTTAAGATGAAACCTATCAAGACTCACTTGATAAGTGGATTATGTTTCTTTCTCAGTTGGAAGAAACAAGAGCAAAAGTGGTTGATAGGATTGCTGCACACCAAAGCCAAGTGAAGGTGTTATTTGATAAGAAAACAACTTCTTATGAGTTCTCAGTTGGTGATCAAGTCTTGTTATGGGACAAGAGGAGGGAACCAAAGGGTTTGCATGGAATGTTCGACTCCTTATGGAGAGGTCCCTTCACTATTCATGAAATATGTGGTGAGCATAATTACTTACTTGCATATGCAGATGGTACCCCGTTCTTGCTACCTCACAGTGGAGAACATTTGAAACTCTTCACTCAATGAAGAGCAATGTAAAGGAAGTTGTACTTATCGCAAATTTGTATAGTCTTTTCTTTTTAGTCTTTTCGTCGCCTGACTCTATAGTGCAATGGATACAGGCACTCGAAGTTATGGATTCTACAAGATTCAAGTGGTGCAACTTGTTCCCCAGTCAGAGCCAGTTGTTGTCCTCGATTTTAGCATGGCCAAAATCATGA
This sequence comes from Cryptomeria japonica, assembly GCF_030272615.1. Lineage (NCBI taxonomy): Eukaryota > Viridiplantae > Streptophyta > Pinopsida > Cupressales > Cupressaceae > Cryptomeria > Cryptomeria japonica. Next base: position 219,930,679 of record NC_081407.1, on the reverse strand, counting down.
GGCAACCCTACGAAACTGATTTGTTTCATACCTTATGACCTTCAGGAGAGCTTGATCGACTCAATTGGTTAGCTCATTTAGCTTTTTGCTTTTCATTTTTATTGTTTTCTAAGTTTTTGAGATTTGTAGTTTTTCCTACAGGTCGAACTTTAAAGTCCAAGCTGTAGGGTTCCTTCTTTCCAAAGGGAATTGCACATCAGACTTTAAAGTCCGATGTGCAAAGGTTTAGTTTTCCCCTGTAGATCGGACTTTAAAGTCTGAATTGCAAGTAATCCTTCCCCTGCAGTTCGGACTTAGGGTTCCTTCTTTCCAAAGGGAATTGCACATAGGACTTTAAAGTTTGATGTGCAAAGGTTTGATTTTCCCCTACAAATCGGACTTTAAATTCCAACCTCCAGGTAATCCTTCCCCTGCAGTTCGGACTTTAAAGTCTGATTTGCAGGTTGTTTGGTCAAAAGTTGCATGTCGGACTTTAAAGCCCAACTTGCAAGGATTTTAGTCCTACATGTCAGACTTTAAAGTCTGACATGCACTACGTAATTAGAAATTAATGGTTGCATTTATTGCTAATTTTGGAGATTATTTATTAATTTTTGGAGATCATTTCTTCATTCCCATTTTGTGAATTCTCCTCTGTGCGTGCCATCTTCCTTCCTCCTCCAATTTTGCTCACCATCCTTACGGATTTGTTGGATTTCCATCATATTTTCATCTATCGTCACGGATTGAGGTAGGCATTTTGTTCTATTTTTATTCATTTTGGTTTTTTCACCTTGCATCATATTCTCTTTTCTTCTCTCTCTCTGCCATTTTCCTTCGGGTTTTTAAAACCCGATCCGCAGGCTATGAACGAAGATCTCTACACATATCGAACTTTAAAGTCCGATATGTAGGAGGGTAAACCTCACATATCAGACTTTAAAGTCTGATATGCAAGAGGAGATTATCTAATTGACATGTCGGGCTTTAAAACCCGACATGTCAATCGGTTTCCCTTCCCTAGCACATTGGACTTTAAAGTCTAATAAGCTAGTCTTTTGAATGGTTTACACCTGCACATCGGACTTTAAAGTCCGATGTGCTAATGATCTTTCCTAAACTTGCACATCAGACTTTAAAGTCCGATGTGCCGATGACCTTTCCCAAATTGCACATCAGAGTTTAAAGTTTGATGTGCAAATTTTGACTCCCAAGGTGCAGATCGAACTTTTTTCCCCAACCTGCCATTTATGACAGTTTTGCTCCCAAGCCTGTTCTCAGTTCTATTTTTCGATCCGATTGATAAAATTTGGTTTTATTGATGACGATAACTATCGAAGAAGGTAATCCTCAATGTTGAATGCAGTCATTTACAAATATCAAGGCCCTCTCACGATAAATCAAAGCCTTCTTCGAGTCAGTTGGAATCTTCTCCAGGTAAAACATCAGCAAAGAAGATGAAGTACAAGTATGATAAGTACTTGAATTTGTACCCAGAAAGTTCAGTAGATTCAAACATCAAGGAGATCAAAGATACATAAATTGGACATGTCAATATGTAGGAGTTCATTGATCAAGTTGAGAAAGCTCCTTCCCGCCTAAAAAAGTTGATCAAATCTAAGTTGTATATATATGCTTCCTTCCCAGTTGCAGCTCATGATCTGGACTTTGTACTTGTAGTAGCGGGCCACTTCGATTCGAATACAAGATAGGTAAGGGATGCTGATCAAAATGTGATCATGACTTGGGATAGTTTCTTCTTCAACTGTATTTTCAAAGGTTCTTCAGTCGAGGAAGTAGCCGACATTTCTCAATAAAGTGCTTAGGAGTACTATGAGAAAAATGAGGTCAAATGCAAGAAAGTGATCAATATTGTGTACCTCTTTGCTGCTAAAAAATTCTACCACCTCGCAATGGCCTAAGTATTTTCACAGAAGTGACTTCAATGAGGAGTACAATGATATGGTCACCATGTTGGCAAGAGTGAAGGGTTTAAAGGACTCTCATTACTTTCAAAGCTGGATGTGTTATTACATAAATATAATTAGGAAAGGGGTTGCTAGGATTGAATGGGGTGAGCAGATCAGTGATGCACTTTGTGCAGAGTTGAAAGAAGTCAAAGTGTCATTGAAATTTTATATGACTTCTTACCTGGTTTATGCAGCCGCTTCTATGAGGCAATATCCAGGTTTATCTACTAAAGGTGACAGGAGATTAGTGCCTGTCTGAGAATACTATGATCAACTCACAATCAAGAATCAAGGTAGGCACTTTAGAAGAGTCAATGATGCCTTATTTGTTGTGTGGAAGTTCATGTTTGATAAAATCCTACAGAAGAAAAGATTATCAGAGGATGCATATAACACAATGTCTCATTTTGGATGCATTTTTTTTCAGTTTCCAACATTTACTTACATCCAGATCGGATGTTTCTCAGGTGAACCCTTTATTTTACCAAGGCATCCTTATGATAAGATCATTCTCATGGAGTTGTATCGGTAACTAATCTATGTGCATGAAAAGCAATTGCAAGCACATAAGACTGGGTTGAAGTTCCCATAATCTATTGGCATGTACTCAATTTTAACTAACCCCAAGGCCAAGAACATGGAGGAAGAGATGCAATGGAACACCATGAGAAGATTCAAAACACAAACTAATTTTGATTTCCGTGGCATGAAGAATAAGCTCAAAAGGAACTACACCCATGTTTTTAGGTTCGAGGATGTGTGGGCGGATTGCCAAGATGAGGAAGACATAAGAAGAATGGATTTCAGCCGTCTTACCCTAGAATAGATTGAAAATTTATATTTGAGAAAGATCCCAATGACCATGGAAGACACTGATGACATAATAGACCCAATCTATTATGAAAAGAAGATTGTCGACTCTCCACTTCCACCAATGCAATGGTCAGAAAAGGAGAGTAAGTCTATCACTCAAAGAATCTCTCCTATTCTGGTAAACACCAATGCATGGTTGTTAAAAAGGAATCTTAGAATGAAACACCTTCCTGCTAGTTTTGGAGATGACGATAATCATGATGGCCTAGTTGATAAGACAACTATGGCAAAAATAAGAACCAAGGGCAAAACATATTCATAAGCATTATCCTCGGCCCCTACAATGCAATCTAAGGGTAAAGGACCCAAAATCAAGTTCACAATTAAAGGGTCCAAAAAAGGTGAATTATATTCAGTAGTACAGGAGACAGCCACAAAGGAACCAGAACAATAGACATCTAAAGATACTGAAAAAGAGAAGGAGACAGAAGAAAGTGAAATTCCTCAACAAGAGGAAGCATAGGTTGAAGAAACATTACATTTTGGTGAAGTTAATATCCCAGCCACTTCACAAGCACCAACTAATTCAGAGGTGATTATCCATTCCATCGATTCTGATTCTGATCAAGAGGAAGAGGAATTCGATGATGAAGACCTAGGCATGGACATGATGCAGTCAGAGACTGCTCAACAATTTTTTGCATTATCCAACTTTTCTAGTCTAGATGATATTCCCTCAACCACCCTTGAATCTTCAATGTTGGAGTTTCCTAAAGCTATGGAGCAAGCATTTGTGGAACAACAGATGATGAAATTACCTTCTATGGTGGTCATAATAGAAATTCCATCTCTGGTAAGCACTGAAGTTGTTTCTACTATGACGGTCATGATGGAAATTCTACCTCTGGTTAGTACTCAAATTGTTTCCACTACACCTTCCACTCTCTCCTCTGTGGCCGTAACTGAAGAAGGGTTAGCATCAGTAGCTGTTACTACATCAATAGGTATATTACTTACTTCAACATTGATATCAATAACGACATCTACAACCGCTGCAAGTTGAAGCCAGTATGCTCTTGAAATACCAAGTGAGACTCAACAAGAAACTACTACTCCACCCGCCAATCCTGAATTACCACCTTTGATGGAGGTAGTAGCACCTAAGAGGAAGAAACAGGTAATTTCGCCTAATGAGTTTGATTTTGAGCAATTGGTTCCTCCAAAGCCCAAAGGAACAAAGAAGTTGAAGACTGTCTCCCAGGTGTTAGTAGACTCGGCTTCTAAAAGGAATTATGCTGAGGTCATGGTGCCATCATCGGATAATAATAAAGATGATATAAAACCTAAGGATTACATCATGCAAACCGTAGAGCTTGGGGAGGAGACGCATGAGAGTGTTAAGTTGAATTCTCAGACAACTTTTAACTCTTTGTTACAGAGACTTAACCAAGAGAGGGATGAGAGGATTGAATTAAAATAGAAATGTGAACAATTGACTAATGATCTTAAGAAAGTTACACAATCCTCCCAGGAAATTAAGCCCATAGGATTCTCAATGGACACTGAAGCTCTTAAGAAAATTAAACAGGTAGGAGCCAAAGACCGAGTGGTGGATGAGTGGATTGCATAGATGAAGGCAAATGAGTCTCATCTCCTAAGTTCAACAGTTGGGTTATTGACCAATTTTGAAGTGATCCAAAGTCAGATGTAAAGTGTCAAAACTTCATTATCTCAGGAGATTGAAGATATTGAGAAGAGTACAATCCTTTGGAGCAAAATGGAGGATTTTAGAATAGACGTCCTTGTTGAAAATAAAGTGGTTCCTTCAAGGGAAAAATATATCCAAATCTCATCGCTATTGTCTCACAAGAAAGAGACAATAAGATTGATGAAAATAGAGATGGATTGAGAACAAAAGGAAGGTGATGATGAGATTGATCTCATTTCTGCCAAAATTCCTGACCTTCCTAGTTATTTGTATGATGACAATCAGAATCTCGTTACTAGTGACGCTATCACACAGGAATTTCTTTCCTTAATGGATCACTGCATGGGATATGATTTCTCACTTTGTGCATTCAATAAGTTACTGGAGATCCATGTCAGTTTTGAGGTCCTCGCATCCATGCTGAAGGACAAAAAAAAGAAATATGTAGAGGCTGGGGATACAATTTCTCGTGTTCGTGTAACCATAGATTCTACCCAGATGCTCAACCAAGAAGAGATGGATGCCATCCTGACTAAGTTCAAGGAATTCCACAAATCAAACGAGGAGGAGAAAAATGAATAAAGTGTCCTTTTTGACATTTTCTTTTCATGTAGTTGCATTGTTAGATGTTGCAAGTTTTCCCGCAACTGTATATTTTCTTTCTGTTGTAGTTGTAGTCAAGTGAGACTGTGCAGTTGAATTAGTCAAATGTGCCCACATTTTTCTCCACTCTTCTTATGTATAAGGGGGACCCTCATTTGTATATTTTTATCTTGGATTATGCTAAGCAAAACTCTGCCAAATTTTTGCCTCAACTAAGAATTTGAGCTTTTGTTGTGAAAATTTGATCAAGCAAATCAAGAAAGAAATTTTATTTGATCCCAAACTTTTTGTTGTGTCAAAAATTGTTTATATGATTTGATGTTCTTACATTCATGACTTATATATGTTCTTAAATTTCTTGATATATGAGGTATTGTTAAGTGGGTAAAAGAGCTCTTAAATTGTGAAAGTAGACTTTGTGGTCCTTGAATATTTGAAAATTTTTCTATTGTTAAGTGATTAGTAGTAGGCTTTGTGTTGCTACTATTGCTTGTGGTTTTAAGGATTAAGGAGTTATACTTGAAGACTTTGAGCTGCAAGATTGAATTCCTTACCATTGTGATAATTAGTTAAGTTAGTGTTATATTCAAGAAAGACTTTGTGCTTCTTGCTTATAAAAACATGGTATAGTTTGTTGGATTAATTCGTTTATTTCCTTAAGTATAAAAGTGATAGGGAAATTGTAACAAAGTGGAGGGAGAATACATTAACTCTGAAAGAAGAGAGTTATATGCCCAACACTAACCCATAGATTTTAATTTCTTGTTAATTAGAGAAGAAATTTCAAAGGGAACCTCCACTTGATGAGAGGAGAGATTAATTTCTCAACATAGCTAAGTGAATCATATATTTTGTCATTGGTATGCTAGTGACAAAATATTCACCCAACAATTTTTTGGTGACTCTGCTGGGGAACGACGCGCAACCGGTATTTTCCCTTTGGGTTGTAGTGCTCTTTTCATTGTAATATCCATTTTTGCTGATTTTCTCAAAAATCATAATCTGGTTGATCGAAGTTAAACTCATGGGCAACGATTAGCAAAAGTTGTTGATCCTACTTTTGAGTTTCTACAACAACGTAATTTTCCTTTTGTGACACCTCCACGGACACGTTCTCCTTTGCAGCAGACACAAATATTTCCTCCTTCTACACAGTGATCTCTCATACCAAGTGAGGCATCAAGTTTGCAAGTCTTATTTGTTCCACTTGCAAGTCGTTTTATAATACCACCATATAATCCATTAAGGATGGCTTCTATGGGCCCTTGGGGTACCGCTTTTGGTCCATTGAACTTGATTGCACCTTTGTATGAACTTCCCATATTTTCTCAAAAAAATTTGCCTAAGTTTTTGGGAGATGGTTCTCAACACTTGGACGAACACATTGCTGCCTTCTACATCGCATGTGGAGTCCTAGGTGTTGAGCATGAAGACATTTCAGTGAGATTTTTCATTGAGACTTTGCATGGAGCCGCTACTAATTGGTTTTATCATCTTCCAAATGATTGTATCACAAATTGGGCAACTCTTAGAACATAGCTTGAAGCAAGGTTCAAGTCCATCGAAGATGATCACGCGTTGCTAGACCAATTAACTCAAATGAAAAAACAACCTCAAGAAGCTATGCGTGAGTTTGTAGCAAAGTTCAACAGATTGCACAATCGCATTGCAGTTGCTTCACAACCCACTGTTAGAAATTTGAAATGTTTCTTTATCAATGCTCAATTTCCAAAGGTGAGCTTTCTTTTGTGATGGAATTATCCTACAGATTTGGCTATTGTGCAACAGTTGGCTATATCGGTCGAAGATGATCTTATCCTCGCCAGGAAGATAAGAAGAGATCCTAACAAGGTTAGGAATAATCAAATTGCATATTCATCTTTTCCTTCAACAAATTTTGCTGATCCCATAATAGAAAAGTTAGCAAATGAGTTGTTAGCACTTAAGAAGAAAATTTCCTCACAAGGAAATACTTCTTATCGTGATGTTCCAAGAAGGAGTTATCCAAATAATGCTTCCAATTACGCCATGCGTAATCAAAATAAATTGCCTCCCGCTCCAGAGAGGCTTGCGTTGGAAACACCACCCCAAAATTTAGATATAGGTTATTATGAAGTTGAACATAATGATCTTCCCTCTTTTGGTGAAGAAGATGCCAATTTGCATCAAGAAGAAGATGCAAAGTTGGCTGGTGACTCTAATATCAGGTTTATGCAATATAAAGAAGATGATATGCCAAACACATGTGATGGGGATGTCTTTGCACTATTCACCCATTCGTAAGCACAGTCAGTTCAACCACCTATCATTACGAAGAGTGATGATCCTATTCAAATCAAGGATTCTCAATGTTAGGTCCCGAAGACAATTGAGAGGGGGGGTGAATCATTTGTCAACTAAATTCAAACCAAAAACAACTTAACCAACTTAATGCTTAATATCGGTAAACTAGTTAAGAATGTCGGTAGATAGTTTTAATAGTTAATTGTTATACCAGTAAAGATTAGTGCATGAAACATAAACACAAAGTCATCCACAATACATAACACCAATATTGTACGTGGAAACCCTGTAAGGGGAAAAACCACGGCGGGAAACCTTACCCACAATCAGATGATACTACTACAGATAGTAAGTGTACATAAATGGGGTCTGCACATGCAAAAAGGCCAAGCACCTAGAGCTCACTACTCAATCACAAAATGAGAGTCACACTGACTACAATTGGATGGTTATATCCAATAAGAATGTACTGCTCAAAATAGCATCTTCATATGCTGGATTCAGTATCGGTGTAATGCTGATATACTTTCACAAAAACCTAGCTTCACCTTCAAATGATGTCTTCGTGTATAGCTCTGCTTAATCTCACATATACCTTCACACAATCCTTTTTTGCATTCCACATTTGATCTTACAAATAAGATCTTACATTTATACCATAACCTAAGACCAATTTTAGTAGGTCGGCTCTACAAGATATTACAATAAAAATATTTTACAAAAAATATAATATCCGATGCAATAATCGATTGAACATGTTGGCTTAATGCATTTACAACAATAATATAGCGTGCCATGCTGATCTGGAAAAAATAAACCTGCCAGTGTAACCCTAGACCTATTTACCGGTAACAACAAATATGCAACTATGAATATACCAATAAACAAAACTCCAGGACAAGATGTCCAAATGATGTCTTCAACATAACCATGTGTCTTCCATGCCATTCCAAGTGCCAATGATCATTATATCTTGCCGGTGTACCATATACCAGTAACTGTGCAATAGTTACTTGCTTGTCAGTGAATGTTGCTGGATTTGCAAAGTGCTAGTGTTTTAGTAGGTGTTGACATCAATGACAAAACCATACCAAAATACCAACAATCTCCCCCTTTGGCATTGATGGCAACACAAGATGGAAAAACCATCAAAGTGCCAAAATAGAAATGCCAAGTATCAAAAACCAACAATCTCCAAAAAGATTATAACCAGAAAGTAATAATCTCTCCTAAGTAACAATCTCTCCCCCTGGGAGCAACATGTGTTTTCCAAAGCTTTTCAATACCAATCTCTCCAAAAGATGATGTGTTTTTCCATAGATATCTCTCCCCCTTTGACATCAAATGCCAAAGTCATATACAAAATACCAATCAATTCAATATACCAACTACTCCTCCTGAGAAGTAGCTTCCTCATCAAAGACCAGAGTAAAAGATTTCTCTGTTAATTCTGCCGATTGATGACAATGATCAACTGTCTAAGTCTCTACCAGTGGTGGTATGACTCCAAGCTGATCTCTGAGATATTCAAAAGTCTCCTCAGGCAAAGGTTTAGTGAAAATATCTGCAATCTGCTCTTTAGTATTCACATAAACCAATTTTATCTCCTTTGCTTCAACTTTTTCCCTTAGCAAATTCAGTTTGATAGAAACATGTTTGGTTTTAGAATGTAATACCGGATTCTTAGATATATCAATTGCTCCAGTGTTATCGCAATAGATAGTAATAGGTTCCTTGCATTTTACCTTAATGTCTTTCAACATTTTCTTAAGCCATAGTACCTGTGTACAGTTAGTTGCTACTACAACATATTCTGATTCTGTTGTTGATAAAGATGTACAACTCTGTTTCTTACTCAACCAAGAAACTAGTTTGTTTCCAAGAAAGAATGCTCCGCCAGTGGTGCTTTTTCTATCATCCACATCTCCTACCCAATTTGCATCTGTGTATGCACATAATTCAAAGTTTTCATCTCTAGGATACCATAATCCAAGATTTATAGTGCCTTGTAAGTACCAGAAAATCCTTTTTACTGTTGATTCATGATTTTCTCTAGGATTACTTTAAAATCTCGAAACAATACATACTGCATTCATAATATCAGGTTTGGTTTGTGTCAAATACAGTCAACCTCCTATCATAGATTTGTATCTAGTTGGATTAACAGGTATAGATTCATCCCTTTGAGATAGTTTGTCATTTGTTGTCATAGGTGTGCTTACCGGTTTAGAGTTCTCCATCCCAAATTTCTTTAGTAACTCTTTTAAGTATTTGGATTGACTCAAGAATATAACTTTATCAGTCTATGAAATGTGCAATCCTAAAAATAATTTTAGTTCTCCAATTATAGACATTTCAATTTCTTGTTGCATTTTAATAGAAAATTCTTTACATAAACCATCTTCTCCTCCAAAGATTATATCATCAAAAAATACTTCTATAATGAAGATGTCATCATTAGTTATTTTGTAATATAAATTGTTGTCTGTATTTCCTTTAGTAAAACCAATCTTTAAGAGATACTTATCCAATCTTGCATACCAAGCTCTTGTAGCTTGTTTTAGTCCATACAGAGCTTTCCTTAACCTGCATACCATATCATTGTCATCTATTAAAGAAAATCCATCAGGTTGTTCAATGTATACTTCCTCTTCAAGATCTCCATTAAAAAATGTACATTTAATATCCATTTGATAAACTTTGTAGTTCTTGTGTGCTGCAAAAGCCAAAAATAATCTGACTGCCTCAATTCTAGCTACTAGTGCAAAGGTTTCATTATAATCAACTCCTTCTTTCTAAGAATATCCCTTACACACTAGTCTTGCTTTATTTCTGACAACCTTACCATCTTCATTAAGTTTGTTTCTAAATACCCATTTGGTTCCAATTACATTTTTATCTTTAGGCCAGGGAACTAATGTCCAAGTATTGTTTTTCTCAATTTGTTCTAATTCTTCTTCCATAATTTTAATCCAAAATTTATCTTCACATACCTCATTAACAAATGATGGTTCAATTTGAGAAATAAGACATACCTCTTCATTTGCCAATCTTCCTCTTGTCATAACTCCTTTAAACTTGTTTCCAATTATCTGATCTTCTGATTGATTCAGTCTTACATACTGGGGTGTCTTAGTTTGTTGTTGTTCCTCAATTATTGTGGAATCCTCAGATGGTACCGGGGTAACTAGATCTTCATTCTGTACCGATGGATTTAGAGTAGGTTCATTCGTCAAAATTTTTGTTGCCGGTTCAGAGTCTATATACCTTGAAGTTCCTCTGAATTGTTCATCAATCTTTACATTTGTACTCTCAACAATTTTCTGCAATCTTTTGTTAAAACATCTATATGCTTTGCTCTTAGATGAATAACCAAGAAATATCCTTCATTACTTCTAGGATCAAATTTGCCAATATACTCATCTTTTCTGATATAACATTTACTTCCAAAAATTCTGAAATACTTAAGAGTAGAAGTATTACCAAACCATAGTTCATGAGGGGTCTTACCGGTTTCACCTTTGATGTGAACTTTGTTGAATGTATAGACTGCTGTGATAACTGCTTCTCTCCAATACACATGTGGTAGGTTTGCTTCTGATAACATACTTCTTGCTGCATCCAAGATAGTTAGGTTTTTCCTTTCAACAACTCCATTCTGCTGTGGTGTCCGAGGTGTTGATAGCTATCTTCTGATTCCATTCACTTCACAGAATGTATTAAAATCCCTGGATGTAAATTCACCTCCTTGATCTGATCTTAAACATTTGATTTTCTTACCAGTTTCATTTTCTACCATTGCTTTGAACAGTTTGAACTTTCCAAGTGCTTCTGATTTTTCTTTGAGAAAAGTAACCCAACACATTCTAGAATAGTCATCAATAATTAGCATGAAATATCTATCACCTTGTAAGCTTTTAGTTCTAGCTGGACCACATAAATCAGTGTGAATCAAATCAAAAGCATTATTTTATTTTTCTGGAATACTTTTGAAACTAGTTCTAACTTGTTTTCCAAATTGACATTCCTTACATACTGTATTTTGAGGTTTGACAATTTTAAGTAAATCTCTAACTGCCTTAGTAGTACTGATCTTTACCATGCAATCAAAGTTTACATGACAGAGTCTCTTATGCCATAACCAACTTTCATCTATATGTGCAATTAAGCATGTCTTTTCACTGTTATTCAAATGAAAGATATTACCTCTAGTCTGATTACCGGTTGCAATTTCCAAACCAGTTCTATTCATGATTTTGCATTTTGCATTTTTAAATTGTAACTGAAATCCTTTCTCAACTAATTGAACAACACTCAAGAGATTATGCTTTAATCCTTCAACATAGTAGACATTGTTAGTGTTATGCTTACCATCAAGAGATATTGTACCCTTACCTTTGATTGAACAAGCTTTGCCATCTCCAAATCTTACTAAACAGCCATTGTATTCTTGAAAGTTCAAGAATTTACCTTTGTCTCATGTCATATGATGTGAGCATCTTGAATCAATGATCCATTCATCCTTTACTTCAACTTTAGCTACCAGGGCTTGTACTACTGGTTGAGTAGTAGGTGCTGGTTGATCTTTTGTTATAGCAACAAAAATTCATCCATTGTCTGTCGGATCGTCATCAGAATCATCAGTCACACCTTCATCAACAATGTAACAAGATTTGTCTTTATTCTTCCTAAATCTGTATCTCTGATATTCAGGATTAGGCTTGTATGTTCTTCTAGATTCTACTCTTAGTCTAGCATGTCTATCAGGGCATCTTGAAGCAATATGACCAATCTTATTGCAATTAAAACATTTAAAGGGTGCTTTACCTTCATACTTACTTCCAATTGGACCTTTAGGCATTTTCCTTGCAAATAGTGCTTCAAGTTCTTCATTTTCTTTACTACTTTCTTCAAGTTCTCTTGCATAAAAGGCTTTCCAATCAGATTTGTCAAATGATGGAGCAGATGATGTTGATGCTTTAAAGGCCAAATCTGTCTTTATAGTAGCAATAGGACCAAATTCTTCAATTTCAAAAGCTGAAAGTTTTCCAATCAATGTATCCCTAGTTACCGATGTATTAGGCATTGTTCTCCACTCATTTATAGCAGTAACCTTGATTTTGTATGCTGGTGGCAATCCTCTTAAAACTTTTGAAACAATTTCATCCTCACTTAAGGTTCCTCCACAACATTTAATACCCAAAACAATTTCATTTACTCTTTCCATAAAAGCAGAAATCCTTTCATCTTCTTCCATTTTCAGATGTTCATACCTGACTCGGAAGCTTTCAAGTTTTGCAATTTTGACCATGGAATCTCCTTCATTCAGTGTTTCCAAATGATCCCAAATAGCTTTAGCAGTAGACCTATTTGATAGTCCCATAATTTGTTGATCTGATAATGCGCTCAAAAGTGCTTCTCTTGCTTTGCAATCATTTTCCTCATCTTTTGTCAAGTTAGCTGGACTGGGCTGACGAGGTATAGTAGCAGTATAACCATTCTTTGTAACTTCCCAGATGTCTTTTCCAATGCAATTCAGATGTGTCTCCATTTTGATTCCATATGCCATAGTTAGTTCCATCAAGTTTAGGACTGTCCTTCCTGAAATAGTTAGTAGACATTGGATCTCCTCAAGCTGTTAAAATTCTACAAAAGAGGACTAAGCTCTGATACCAATTGTTAGGTCCCAGAGACAACTGAGAGGGGGGGGGGGGTGAATCAGTTGTCAACTCAATTCAAACCAAAAAAAACTTAACCAACTTAATGTTTAATACCGGTAAACTAGTTAAGAATGCCGGTAGACAGTTTTAACAGTTAATTGCTATACCGGTAAAGATTAGTGCATGAAACATAAACACAAAGTCATCCACAACACATAACACCAATATTTGTATGTAGAAACCCTGTAAGGGGAAAAAAATGGTGGGAAACCTTACCCACAATCAGATGATACTACTATAGATAGTAAGTGTACATAAATGGGGTATGCACATGCAGAAAGGCCAAGCGCCTAGAGCTCACTGCTCAATCACAAAATGGGAGTCACACTGACTACAATTGGATGGTTAAATCCAATGAGAATGTACTGCTCAAAATAGCATCTTCATATGCTGGATTTAGTACCGGTGTAATGCTGATATGCTTTCACAAAAACCTAGCTTCACCTTCAAATGATGTCTTCATGTATAGCTCTTCTTAATCTCGCATATACCTTCACACTATCCTTTTTCACATTCCACATTTGATCTTACAAATAAGATCTTACATTTATACCATAACCTAAGACCAATTTTAGTAGGTTGACTCTACAAGATATTACAATAAAAACATTTTACAAACAATATAATATCTGATGCAATAACCGATTGAACATGTCAGCTTAATGCATTTACAACAATAATATAGTGTGCCATGCTGATCTGGAAAAGATAAACCTGCTGGTGTAACCCTAGACCTATTTGCCGGTAACAACAAATATGCAACTATGAATATACCAATGAACAAAACTCTAGGACAAGATGTCCAAACGATGTCTTTGACATAACCATGTGTCTTCCATGCCATTCCAAGTGCCGGTGATCATTATATCTTGCTGGTGTACCATATACCAGTAACTGTGCAATAGTTACTTGCTTGCCAGTGAATGTTGCTGGATCTCCAAAGTGCTAGTGTTTTAGTAGGTGTTGACATCAATGACAAAACCATACCAAAATACCAACACTCAACATTTGCTAGTTTCTATTGCTAAGAGTGGGACTCCCATACCAAATCCCGCAAAAGACAATTCTATCTCAAAGGACGCCGCAAAGGATAAAAGTGTAAGTGATTCTTCGACTACTATCAATTTTTCTGCACCTATCAATTCTTCTACACCTGCATCGAATACTAGTGTACCTAATATTTTAAGTTCTCAAAATGAGAACCCAAATCAATCTTTGATGAATTCTTTTCATTCATTTGATATGTTAGAACAAACCATAACTCATAAGGAGTCTTACGAGAATCTCCTTTTTTATGCACCTGGTTGAATGTGTATACAATAGTGCTAACAAATTCTCTCCAAAAGGTCTTCAAAACATTCCCTTCAATCAAAATAGTCCTAGCGGCATCCAAAATATTTTTTTTCTTCCTTACAACAACTCCATTCTGCTAAGGGGTCCTAGGAGTAGATAATTGTCTTCTAATTCCATGTTTTTCACAAAATGAATCAAACTCACCTAATGTGAATTATCCTCCTCTGTTAGATCTCATACATTTCAGCTTCAATCATGTCTCTGTCTCCACCTTAGCTTTGAATATAATGAATTTCTCCAGTGCTTCTAATTTCTCCCTTAGAAAAGTAACCCACATCATTCTAGAATAGTCATCAATCAACAATATGAAATATATGTCACCCTACACACTTCTCACTTTTGTAGAACCACACAAATCAATATGCACAAGATATAATAATCCATTAGATGTATACTGCTTACTCTTGAATGAAATTCTTGTTTTCTTTCCCAACTGACATTATTTACATATTGGATTAGAAGATTTCCCAATCTTAGGAAAATCTCTAACAACTTGAGTAGAACTTATCTTAATCATGCAATCAAAGTTAAAATGACACATCCTTTTATGCCACAACTAGCTTTCATCTATCCAAGAAAATCAATTAACTTTTCTCACTAACATTCAAATGAATGATATTGCCTTTAGTCTTAGTTTCTGATGCAATCTCTATACCGGAGGCATTCAAAATCTTGCATTTACTATTCTTGAATTGCAAATCATATCCCTTATCAACCATCTGTCCAACACTCAAAATATTATGCTTCAAACCTTCCACATATAAGACATCATCAATTTTATGCTTACCATCAAGAGAAATAGAACCTCTACCACAAATTACACAAGCTTTATCATCTCCAAATCTTATTATACCACCATCATACTTCTCTAGATTCAAAAATTTACTTTTATCACTCATCATATGATATGAATAACCACTGTCAATTACCCATTCATCTTTCTCTTCAATCTTAGCAGCATGTAGAATCCACTGGTACCAAATTATCTTCCGTGATAGCAATAGATACAAATTCATCTTCTGAATTCCCATTCTTATACTCTTCATTTGTCACACCTTCATCAACAAAATAATAGCATTTCTTCTGATATTTGTATTTTCGGTCAGGCTTATAGGACTTAGCATACTTGTCATGTTTCTCATATCTATCATGCTTATCATACTTTGGCATTGTTTCAGGACACCTAGAAGAAAAATGTCCTATCTTATTACAAGAGAAATATTTCAAAGATAACTTCTTATCATACTTACCAACTCCCTTAGGCAATCTTTGAGCAATAAGTGCTTCAAGCTCTTCCAACTCTCTTTCATGTTCTTCCATCTCTCTCATTTCTATTTCATATCTAGAAACCCTACCAAGATAAATGGGATGAACCATCCTTTTGGGATATAAAAACGTATTGCATCTTTGCAGAGACGAGATTTGAACCCATGAATTCAAGGTTATGAGCCTTGCGAGCTACCAAACTTCTCTAGTCCATGCTATCCCCTCATATTACCTTTGTTATAATACACTAAAATGGGTACATCGAACAATCCCTTGGGTATGATATTCTTCCTATGAGCTTTCTCCTAGATCATACTTTTGCTTCTCGGATACAGAGGCTTTAAATATAGTCTTAGATTTACCATGTGATTCTCCAAATTCACTCAACTCAAAATCATCAAATTTACCAACCAACATGTCTCTTGTCACAATGGTCGTAATCTGGATCTCATCAATAGTAGTAAATTTAGGTTTGTAAGAAGGAGGCAATGATCTCAACACTTTAGCAACAATCTCATCTTCTTCAAGAGTTCCATCGACGTATCTAATGTTAATGACAAGTTCATTAACTTTAGCCATAAAGGATGATATATTCTCATGTTCTCCCATCTTCAACATCTCATACTTTCCTTTCAAACTCTACAGTTTAGCAACTTTGACATGTTTATCTCCTTCATACAAGGTCTCTAAACTTTCCTAGATCTCATGTGCAGTCTGCAATCCCATCACATTAGTCATCTTTGAATCGATTAGGGCACTCAACAATGCTTCTTTAGCTCTTATGTTATGTTCAACATCCTTGATCTCATTTGAGGTAACCAAACCATTCCGAGGAACATTGTAGGTATTCTTTGCAATCTTCTAATAATCATCTCGTATACACTTCAAATGACACTTCATCCAGTCCTTCCATACAGTGTAATTGCTTCCATCAAATCTTGGTCTCTCTTTCTTGAAAACATAGGTTGCCATCCTGGATCTCCTCAAGTGGACAAGCTTCTTCCAGAGGATCTAGCTCTGATAATAGTTGTTGGCAACAACAATGGAGGAAAACTGAGGGGGGGGGGGGGGGGGTTTCACTAGATCTGAAAATTTAAGCACAACTTCATATCTGATCAATTCCAGCAAGAACAAAGATAAACATAATAACAAAAACACACATAACACCAATATTTTGACGTGAAAAACCCAGTTAAGGGAAAAACCATGGCGGGGACCTACACACAATAAAAATCATACTCTACAGTAGTATGTGAAAACATTACAATGGGGAATGCACATGCATTTAGGCACACTTCCTAGATCTCACTACTCAAAAACAAGAAAGGCTACAAGCTTGAGAAAGGCTCATTGCCTTACAAAGATTGAACATCAATACAAATTACATGAACTGAAAGAATAGCATCTCAACTATATCAATGATAATAGCTGTGTATGAAGAAAATGGATAACAATAATAACAATATTGAAAGGCTAAATGAATTCAACCACAAAACCCTAGCCTAACAATCAACAAAGATCCACCATAACATATGAAGATTACCTAAGACAATGCAAATAAAACAAAATCACAAAGATTATACCATCACATGTCCAATAGGGTTTTGATCTCCATTCTTCCTATCTCCATTGATCTTGCTTGATATATTTGCTTTCAGATTTTATATGCACAAGAGCTCAACAAAGAACGGAATGTGGTTGCAAGTAGGATCGTAGTGTAGTCAAGTTTTCAAGATTGTCTATTAGCCTGAGTGATTAGGGTTTGATAATGAAGGAAGCATCTCCTTAAATAGAAGACACAATATGAAATGGAGGGATAAGATTGAGAGGTGTAAAAGGAGGTCGGCTATGATTAGAGGGTAGGTAAAAGAAATAATAAAATAATGAGAGGGGTAGGTAATGTATGAATTAAGAGATGAGTGACATGTGTCATGGGTAGAAAAGGCTAATGAATTAATTAAATAAATAAAGATTTATTTAATTAATAGAAGAAGTGGGATAATTAAATAAATAAGAATATTTATTTAATTTAGGAAAAAGATAATTTAAATAAATAAATGTATTTATTTAAATGAGATATAGGGCTAGAAGAGGATAAATGAATTAATTAAATAAATAAAGATTTATTTAATTAATAGAAGAATTAAGCTTAGATAATTAAATAAATAAAATATTTATTTAATTAGACATGACAATTTTGAGTGTCTACATTTTGCCCCTCTTTGAGATAATGCGGCTTGTCGCGTTGTTTCAAAGAAGATAAGATGAACTGATACAGAGTTGCCCCAGCATGGGAATGATATGCCCCCTCGAGAGATTGGATGAAAATGTTTGAAAAGATTGTAGACAATCTCTCGATAAGAAAGAAAGGCTAGAATGGACTGACTGGATAAAGTGACAAAGTCACGGGATAATGAAGACTGATTCAAAAAATGAAGGCTAAGGGGTAGTCTATAAGATAGACCACGGGCAAAAGACATCCTCATTGTCATCTACACATCCACGAGATCAGAGTGCAGAGCAAGAATAGAGCAGCAGCAGTCAGCAGCAATGGCTTTGGTTCACAGATTCAACCGCGTTCGACGATTTCAGAGGCCAGCAGAGGTAGGAGAGCCGGTAAGTACCACCAAGCCTCCTCGTACTTTGATGCATTTATTGTTGTCATTAATGCATGCTAGTTAGAGCAATAAATGTGCTTAGGAATAGGGTACAAAAAATTTTGAAATCATGCAACCGCGTCTGCGTCGGTGCCAGGCGCGTCTGTGTCCGACAGGCACGTTTGTGTCGATGTCAGGCATGTCTATGTCTGGAACCGCGTTTGCGTCGAATGCGGGCACGTCTGCGATGTGCAGGGGCGTTTGCGTAGTATAGTCGCGTTTATGCATAGCCTAGGCACGTCTATGTCATACAAGCACGTCTATGTTTTTCAAGTGCGCTTGTGTAGTCTGTAGGCGCGTTTATGTCAGTCAAGCGCGTTTGTGTTGAAAAATGCAAGTTTTGGTCTTCGAGGTCAAATCGGTAGTTCTGTGATGAACATATGCTATCGATTGGATAAGCTGCTGAGAGGATACACTCAAGCAGGTCCTCTAGGAAGACTAGGATAGATCAAGGCACTTTGTGATGAACAGTGAGTACCAAGATAGAGTACTTTGTGATGAACAGGGAGTACCCCCAAAGTATGAGCAGCACTTTGTGATGAACAGGGAGTGCAAATGTGAGTAACATTTTGTGATGAACAGGGAATGTCACACACGTAGTACTTTGTGATGAATAGGGAGTACTACTAGAATAGAAGTAACACTTTGTGATGAACAGTGAGTGTCACTAGGATAGATAACCATATGCATTTAGATAAAAGAGTAGCATTTTGTGATAAACAGTGAATGCCACCATGACTGACATGATTAATTTGCTTGACTGTAGGAGTACTTGCCTATGCTAGAGTCACGGGAGAGATTCCCGTTGACACAGAGATTGCAACCTGAGTTGTCGTTTCAGGATAGAGCTGCCATCGAGGAGATGGGTTTGAGACATATATTGTATGTGCCTGAGTTTCGGGCAAACATGGGTTTGCTGACTGCGCTGGCTGAGAGATGGCACTCGGAGACGTGCACGTTCCATTTGCCGATGGGTGAGATGACAGTCACCCTTGAGGATGTCTACAGGATTTTGTGGATACCGATTGATGGAGAGTTGATTCCATATGATCGAGATGGTGACAGAGAGGCATTGAGACGGGTGTTTCAGGATCCCGGCCTAGAGATGAGGGCTGGTCATGTGGCATCGGACACCATGATAGCCACAGGGTTAGCGTTGCCAGCTATGATCAGAGGAGCTATCAGTGGTTTCCTATGTCCGGATAGGGCGACACGGGGATTGGCAGTGGGCTGGGGTGGAGCACTGGAGACGCTGATGACACAGCATACCAGATACGCCTGGGGACCATGTGTATTAGCTCACCTGTACTATGAGCTTCATCAGTTTGTATACCATGGGTCAGTGGGATTGGGCTGCGGGGTGACACTATTGCAGGTTTGGGCTTATGAGCATCTGCCAGTGACGAGGCCGATTCACTTTCGAGGCAGGGGACATGGACGCAGTTTTGTTCACTTGTACGATATGATCACCTCCTAGCCGCGGATTGGCAGGTTAGAGCATTGGCGGCGAGTGCTGGATGATATTGATGTAGTCATCTGGAGACCGTATCTAGGATGCGAGGAGTGGGAGGATGATGCAGTGGAGTTGCCATACACCTTTTGGAACAGGTATCTGATTGGGCGGACGCCCTATGTTTTAGAGAGGCAGCTTGTGGACAGGGTATGCAGGCAGTATGGCAGGATCCAGAGGATGCCACGAGGCTCGGGTATGTATGCCCGTACAGTTAGGGATCAGGCACAGTTTGGGCCATTATTGTCATATGATTAGGCGGTCACTCATCTGGCAGAGATGTTACCCCTACCCTGGGATATGTGGCCAGAGGTCGATGATGCTATGATGGATGCTGAGTATTCAGCATATTGGGCGGAGCATCCATTCCCACGACTGACAGATCCAGGGGAGCTATTGGATGGAAATGGAGGAGGAGATGATGATGATGATGGCGGAGGTGATGGGGGTAGAGGCCGACAGAGGCGGAGGGGAGTAGTGGGAGAGAGGCGAGTTGCACCTCGGAGAGAGGGTGGAGAGGAGCAGCAGGCTCAGGTGGTGAGGGGTCGCGGTGGATTACCCCTACAGGTACTAGCAGCACAGGATCCCAGGCAGAGACAGGGACAGGGACAGGTGCAGGGACAGAGGCATGCATAGAGATAGGTACCCGTACAGGCACCAGTACAGGTACCGATATAGGGGCAGGAACCTGTAGAGGGAGAGCCACAAGTCGAGGCAGAGGGTGGGGATCTAGAGGAGGATGAGCTGATTGAGCTCAGGGAGATCTGCCAGGGTTAGGCAGATGAGATACAGGAGTTGGAGAGGGAGAGAGACCGACTCAGGATGAGGCTCAGGGATACTGAGCGAGAGAGAGATCAGGCGATTCAGTGCTACACAGAGGCTGAGACAGCGCTGAGGGCAGGGAGGCAGGCGACGGAGGACATAGGGGCAGGCTATGCATATGTCCTGCGGGCACGAGAGGAGATTGGATACTGGAGGGACCTCTACTACGGTGCAGTGCTAGCAGATCAGCAGGCGAGGAGCTTCCATAGACCGTCGCGCACAGTGACAGCTACGGGAGGAAGTCAGAGGAGGCAGGCATCTAGCGGTGGGGTCATGGGTCCTCCACCACCACTAGATAGAGGGGGCAGGCGGGATGATCCTGGGGTGGGTCCTTCAGGGGCTCAGATTCCATCGAGGTTAGGCGGCTCTGAGGGAGGGAGTTCATCATAGCCTTAGAGGGCTCCCATTGTATCAGTGTTGTACCATTCTTTTGTATTGTAGACACCTGCGGGTGATTGTAGCCATATGATTTTGACATCATTGTATCATGACTCTTTTGATTATATATATGAGATGATTCATCTTTGCGGCAGCTATATGCATGTGCACCTATGTGATGAGATGTTCTAATGTAATGCTTATGATATGGATGCAAATATGTATGTAATGCAATATTTTTGTTTTTTTATGTTTTAAAATGTTATGCCAATGCAAATGTAAATGTATATAATGCATATGGATATGATAATGCAAATGTAAATTGTGCTAACAGGTGTTGTGTGCAGGATGTGATGCAGTTGTGATATCTATATGTATGTATGAAATGCTTATATGTGGTAATGTAGGTGCAGCTACATGAAATACAAATGTTTTTGGTGTGTCATTATACTCAGTCATGTGATAGCAGGCTACGCGGACTCGAGAAGGACGATGGAAGTCAATCAAGAAAGGGGGGATGAAAGACAAAAGATATGAAAGTGAAAGAGCTTCTTGTGCGTTATCATCATTAAGCTTTATTATGGCAAGTAGGTTATGACAATCGAGGCATATGTTCAACCCAGAAAGTCATTGTACCTGTTTGCATGGAGATAAGACAGTCACAAACAAGGAATGCCCCAGTTCACACTAGACTCACAGTGTCCTCATATCCTTGGACAAGTCATAGCATTACTAAAAGACAATCCACAGACAACAAATACAAATAGGTGACGATACCCCATCCTCGCCTTTCTAGTCAAAGACATCCTGGAGATAGAAGCTCTAGTCAGAGACATCCCGGAAAAGCTAAAAGACATGTCACCAAAAAAGATGAAATCAAAAGAAAACCAAGACTCGACACCAACATCCACTGTAGTCCTCAAGTTTAGTGTCTCTTGTCACTTGTATAAGTCTTATTTGATTGTGGTCACAATGTTTACTTTCACAGAAATGATAGATAGCACTGAACCATAATATTGTCTGAGTCTGTTGAAAGATTTGATTTTGTTGAAACCCATTGTTGCTGCTGTGTCTCATCTGAAACTGACTGAATCCATGAAACTGATACTTTATTGCGGAGAAGATGAAACTTTATTGCGGACTGGCGATGCAAATGTTGCTTTATTGCGGATTGTGCACGAATAGACTGAAGAAAGATGGAAGAAACTTTACTCCTCGAAACATGTGATGTTCTCAGTTCCACACCCATCACTAGACGTAGGATTTTGCCTTAGCCACAGATAGGGTCTGATTTATTATGGATGGAAAGGGAGGTGAAAAGGGATGTTTATTATGAATGGCTAACCAATCTTGGGTAGATCAATAACAAGCCATGATGGGAATGGGTAAGTTTATTATGAACGAATAGGTTGTGAGTGTGGGCAAAGTGAAAGGATGAAAGTGAATCCTGAAGGAGGGAGGAGCAATGTCTCTACGCATGGCGCTGGTGACCCAGTTTTCACCATGGTACTTGCCCAGGGCGCCACTGAAGTGGTTTTCACCATTGGACGAAATTATTTCTCTTTACTTTTTTGATTTTTCAATGCTTTTTGTGTCACAAGGCGCCTGTTTGCCAGGTTTTCACCAAGTAACAATTTTTTTGTTTTATAATTTTTTTTTGTATTTTTGAATTTTTTTGATTTTTTTTGTATTTTTCCAACCGATCAAAGGCAACTAAAAGTATGTCCAAGTATGTATTTCTATCTATTGATTTGACCAAGAGGTCGTCAACATAATCTTCCACAGTTACATGCATGAGATCATGAAAGATAGTAGTCATAGCTCTTTGATATGTAGCACCTGCATTTTTTAGCCCAAAGGGCATGACATTCCAAAGAAAGTTCCCCACGGACAAGTGAATGATGTTTTGTGTTGATTCTCGGGTGCAATTCTTATCTGATTATAGCCAAAGAATCCATCCATTAATGATAGTATTTCATGACCTGCTGTGAGATCAACGATCAAGTCAATGTTTGGTAATGGGAAGTCATTCTTTGGACAAGCTTTGTTGATGTCTCTAAAATCTGTGCAAATTCTGATGTTGCGATCTGGTTTACTGACAGGTACCAAGTTAGAGATCCATTCCGGATAATCAATTGGGCGTATGAATCCGACATCGAGTAATTTCTTAAGCTCTGCTTTGACTAGTAATGCCACTTGTGGATGCATTTTTCTTAATTTCTGTTTTACTAGTTTTGCCCCTGGTTTGACCGTCAGATGATGCATTACCAAATCTGGATCCAATCTAGGCATATCAGCGTATGACCAGGCGAAGTTGATTTGTCGCTCTTTGAAGAAACTTATGAATTTTGTCCTTTCAGACCCTGTCAATGATTGAGCTAGGAATATGTTGTGCGGAACCTCTTCTGTACCGATGTTTGTTTTGATAGTTTCTTCTACCAACATGGATGATTTTTCCCCATATGATGCTGGGAGAATGTCGAGCCTTCCATCTTCGGGTGCCTCAGAGAGGTTTTCACCCTTAGATATGTCCTTTCTTTTTACTTTTTTGGAATCAGATAGCGCCACAGTGTGGTTTTCGCCATAAGACCCTTGATTTGTTCTTATTTTCACATTTTTGCGACTAGAAGGTCCAACACCCTCACCAAAATATGCCACGCTATTGAATTCTATGGTGTATCCTGCTTTATGGTCTCCAGGGGAAAGATCATCTCATATGCCTAGATAATCAATAAAAGCTTCATCGTTTTGGAATGTATCCAACTGTGCAGGTCCTTCATTATCCCAGTCAATGAGTTGGTGATGAACAAGGGGAAGGCCGTTAATGTCTTCGAAGTTAGCGGGGCTAAGAGTGAAGATGTGGTTATATTCGGGTATGTCAAGGTAATTATCGAGGTCATCGATGACACTCTCCTCATCAGTCTCAATCACAAGCGAGTCCAAATTATCATTACTAGTAGCGCATTCCGGAACAGGTGTTCTCATCCTATGTGATTTCAACCTAGAACCTTGAGACAAGGACTGTGTAGACTCCTCATGGGTTGTTTCTTGACCAACTCTAAATTTGTTATAAAATTCCTCCTCTTCTGTGGGTTCACATGGCTCTCTGAATGTCTCGGTGAGCTCATAGTCACTGGAGGATTTGTCTGAACCCCATTCCCATTCATTGGAGTCTGTGGAATAGCAATCCTCTTGTTGAATTTTGGCAATTTTGATTTGTGATGCCCCTTCTGTCCTTTTAGTGTGGATCTTGGAAGTCAGAAAACCAAGTCCCTTCGAGCGTTCCCTTTTTATAGTCAATTCAGGTTGTAAGGGCTCCATAACGCCTTCTTTGCGTAACCCAAGAGGGCTTTTTCCATCATACCTAAATTTTTGTAGAATCTTGAAGCCTTTGCCATATTTCTCACAGGGTATATTGATCTGATCTTGTGTGTCATCTTCAATGTATTTGTAGAGCATCTTGTATAAGCCTTCCTCTTCCAATTCGCCCCATCTTTGAAAGGTAGTAGGGTCCCATTTGAGTGTCATGATGAATGTTTGCTTGTTAGGATGTGGCCTTCCATATTCTTTTGGGGAGTTCATGACTTGTCATAAATACATGGTCTGATTTAAAGTGTATTCTCCCATGCCTTTGTCCTGAAATTTGCCTTTAAGTTCACCTTGTTTTGATGTCGAAGGTTTTAATGACTCAGGATCGATGTATGCCGAAGAAGAAATATCTTCACGATTACTGGGAATGATGGTCTCAGTATGTGATCTCAAGTTATTGCAATATATGAACGGATTAGGATCGCCGTTAACTGTTACTTCGACTCCATTGTGAGGAAACTTAATGCATTGATGATATGTCGATGGGACTGCCCTCATTTCATGAATCCAAGGATGTCCCAACAATATATTATAAGTGAGATCTAAATCCAGGACTTGGCAAACCACATCCTTTGTAACTGGCCCAACTCTTAGAGGTAAGGTGACCGTGGCCTTGGATGAGCGTTCTTCACCATCGTATGCCTTGATGGTGATTTGATTTTTTGAATTCACAGCTTTATCGGAATATCCCAATTGTTTAATGGTGCTCAATGTACAAATGTTTAGACCAGCTCCTCCATCTATCAGGACTCGCTTTATTCGATGTTTGTGTATGAAGGCTTCAATATGTAATGGTGCATTATGTGGCTGACTTACAGAGGCATCATCGGCTTCTGTGAATGTAAGGGAATGTGGAATGGAAAGGTATCCCACCATGGCCTGAAACTGGTCCACGTTCAGATCAGTAGGAACGGCGGTGTCTCTCAAGATTTTGTCAAGAATAGCTTTATGAGCGGGGGATATGCATAAGAGCTCAAGGATGGAGATGAGCGCGGGTGTCTTCCCTAACTGTTCTACAAGGTCATACTCAGGTTTGGTAGATGAAGAAGTGGTGTTTTTAGTGGAGGCACCTGGCAACGTAATTTTACCTCAACGAGTTGTAACATGACATTCAGAGGTAGGTTCGGAAGAAGATCCAACACCTCTTAGGACAATCTTGGGTCGCTGAGGAGGATTCTCAGGGTTTTTGTTCTTGATGGTAATAGTAGAGATATGATTGTCCATCGAGATATGATTGATAGTTGAATCATAGTTGTAAGGTGCTCTAGTATAGTTGGCCTGATCATCTGTGACTTGGGCTTTTCCTTTGTCATGCTTTGGGAATGGTTCCTTAAACATCTCATGTTCTTGATTGGAGGAATGTCCCTCAATCTCAATATCACCTCTATCAATGAGATCTTGCACGATATTCTTCAGTCGATGACAATTACCTGTTTTATGACCCTTGCTTTTATGAAATTCACAATACTCATCATCATTCCACCAATTTGGTTTGACCTTTGGTTCATATGGCAGGAAATCTGGAATTGTGATCACCTTGTTTGCCACTAACTTCTTGAAAACTGACTCAAGTGGTTCTCCCAATGGAGTGTACTTCCTTCGTGATTTGGAAGTTGTTTGAGTATTCACTTGATTGTTTGTAGAACTTGATCCTAAAAAGATGACTTTGGGTCGCACTGTGTTGGCATCAACAACACCATCATTGACTGTGTTCTTGTTTTTATTCCAAAATCTTGGCTTGTCTTTTCCTTTAAAGTCATCTTTGTTTTCCTTGAATATCTTGATGACTCCTTGTTCAATTAGGACCTTTTCTATTGCTAAGCCTTTTTTGATAACGTCCTTGAAGGTAGACAAACAAGCTTTCCTTAAGTCATAACCAATCTCTTTGTTAACATTTTGGGTGAACATTTCTACCATTTGTTTTTGTGGAATTTCACAAGAGCATCTGCTGGCTAGATTTCTCCATCTTTGTAAAAATGATGCAAAAGACTCTCCCTCTTTTTGCTTGGTGTTGCACAAAGTAGTGACTGAAATGTCTGTCTCTATGTTGTAGGAGAAATGTTGAATAAATGCCTCTGCTAGGTCACCCCATGACTTAATTCCAGGTGGAAGTTGGGAGAACCATTCCATAGCTTGATCGCCTAAGCTTTGTGGGAATAATCTCATCAAATATGTCTCTTCTGAAGCCACTTCAATGCAAGCTGTGAAAAATTGTCTTATGTGTGCCTTAGGATCCCCTTTTCCTCTATACTTGTCAAATTTAGGCGTCACAAAGTGTGTAGGAAATGGAGGCATTGGAATGCTCTTGTCAAATGGATAGGGACATATGTCTCTCATTGTGTATGTTGGCTTTGGTGCATTTATGTCCTCCATTTTCTTTTGTAAGTCCCTGATTTGTTGTTCCAAATTGCTCTTAGGTGGAGATTGACTTCTTGGACCATACCCCATGCTTGAGGCACCCATTGGAGGAGGAGCATGTTGCATATATGGATGATATTGATCATACACATGTTCATATGGAGGAGGTCTGTAATGATGCTGCGTATATGGACCACTTGGTATAGATTCATGTTGAGGAACACCATATCTATTTTGTGCATGTATACCATACTCTACAGGCATGTCATGTTCTATTGTATTGCCCCCAAATTTGACATGAGGTTTCCTTGTGTCCAAATTTTGAGCATGCCTTGGAATATCCCATTGCTTTGGTGGTTGATCCTTAGAATTGATATGTGATTGAGCATATTTTTCTCCATAAGACTTCCATAATGGTCTGCGAAGGTGAGTATCATATGTTTGACCATGTGTATGTGGGACCTCTGGTTTTTGAAGCAAAGCTGATGGTGATTTAGGTACCATGTGTGGTCCTCTATTTCCTCCACTATTAGGTCTCCTTTGATCCATATTGGAGTGAGGTTGTTGCAAAGGTCTATGTTCCATTATTTGAGACATGTCAAAATCATGAGGTATCTTGGCTCCACTTTGTGCCATCATGTGTAAGAAGTATTGTCTATCCCTCCTCATTATCTCCTCAATCAGTCGATTGAAATGGGGATTCATAATGGATTCTTCCACATCTGCTGAATGTATTGATAAGTTGTCCAAATTGTCATTGTGTGTAGCATTGTTGTTTAGAGTGTCCATGTTCTCAACATTTGGAATGTTTCTATAAGCCTCCATGTCAGGTAATGTAGTGTGATCAGTATTGAAAAATAAATCATTGTCATACTCATAAGAACTCATGTTTGCAGACTCTTGAGCCTCTTTAGTTTCTCTCCTAGATTTTTGAAGACGGGTTTCAACCATGAACTAGGTATTGACCAAGATGTGTGAGACTAGATGAAAAATGGAAAGAGTATGGAAGACCAAGAGTTGGATGAAATGTAAATGAGTCTGAAGTGTACTTGCAATGTCCAAAGTGTAAGACCAAGTATGTATGTAGTAGAGTAGGTGTGACTTCCAAAGAGGGGATAGTTTCTCTTGATGAGGTAAGCTGACCTTGACCCTAAGTAAGACCAAATGAGACCCAAAGGTAAGAAACCTTGATGAGGGACCACCTAGCAAAGTGTTGTTGTATGTAGTGTGTTGACAAAGTATGATGAGGACAAGCAAGTGACCTTTTGACTCAAGTTTAGACAAATGTGAATGTAATGTAAGGTGTAAAGCAATGATGGACTTTGTGAGACCCAAGGATAGGTTGAATGCTAGATGAAACCTGAAGAAACAACCTAAGAAGCTCAAGTATTCCGAAACTGATTTCCTTTGTTTGTTGGACTCTGAAATTTTCTTGCAATTTTGAACATAGACGTGACTGTATACTTCACAGACGCGGTTTCTAGACACAGACGCTACTCTGTTTAACCCAGACGCGCTTCTACGATTTTCTTGTTTATGTTTGCTGGACTGTAAAGATTTTTGCAGTTCTGGACACAGACGCGACTGTATACTGCACAGACACTCTTATCCAACACAGACGGGTTTATATTCAACACAGACACTGTTAAAAACACAGACGCTATTCTGCCTTTCACAGACGTGCTTATATGACCCAGACGCGGTTAAAACAGACACAGACGTGTTTCAGTAAAATTTGTGCAATTTTTTCCAATCTGTGAAGTCATTTTGTTGTGACCAAATTTGACTGTTTGACTGTTTTTCGTGACAAGAGGACACAATGTTGATGAGGACCCAATGTTTGCAAGTGTTTAGACTGACAATGACTCCAAGAAAAGTGTGTTGTTTGATGTAAAATGTTTTGCATACACTTGAAGACACAAAAGACACAATGTTTTGTTGTTTGGTCTTGAATGTTTTGAATGTTTAACATAAGTCAAGCACAATTCTTATGGTTGGCCAAGACAATAGTTGTTAATCCCACATTGGGTTTTACCCCCGAGGCTATGCTATTCAGAGCGGATACTTAGATGCTTGACCTCACTGGCTCCACCCTCGGCACTCACTTCTCGGGTCAGCCAAGCATCAGTCCCCATGAAAACTCCCCATGGCAAACTTTGTATCTCTACTAAGAACCATATGTGTGTGGGCCGCTACCAGAGGTCCGACCTCCTACCCCAACAACTAGAAGGATTTGGGCCTCTAAAACAAAATGGTGCTAGTAAGGGCATCCGTTCGTGTGGCCATACATGTAGCACTTTCAGCTCTGTAAATACAGAAGGCTCCTAGCTGGTAGGGGTTACGCCCTACAAATGATCAAATAAATTTGATCAAACGGGTTTATGGGGAGACATAGTGTCGGTATGAACTAATCAGCACACGTTATTCATAGTTTTCACCATGAATACATTTGATTATAGTGGTTTGGATGAGGTGGGTTTTCCTCGCTACCACTTGGGTCGTTCTCTTCTCACTAGTAGTCCTAATGACCACACGGGAAGACAGGCCCTCTAAAGATTAAACAAAAAGAGCCTATTGCTCAAGACAAAAAAGACAATGATTCAATTTTAGTGCACCAATGGAAGTGTTTTCTATTCTATGAAAATAAGGCACACAATAAAAATCCAAAACCCTAGCCAAGGACCTGCAACAAAGAGTTGTTAGTAGTTTGGGTTGTTTGAAATAATCACCCCTTCCTGCAAACACACAAGTTAGGTAAATTTTAAAACCCAAAAGACTTTATGAAAATAGGGGCCTTCAACCAAACGATTTAGCTTCCAAGGCAAGTTGCACCAATTGTGTTAGCTAGATCTGAAAGAGTTAGTCCAAAAATAAACCAGATCTGAAACCCTAAATGCAAAAATCTGAAAACTGAATCACTAAAATTTCAAAATTTTGAAACAGTAAATACACAGACGCGATTACTTCCAACACAGACGCGCCTGGAGAACACAGACGCGGTTCTGTGATACCCAGACGCGCTTACAAATCACAGACGCCCCTTTTCGACACAGACACAGGTAAAAATGACACAGACGCGCTTTCCTGGAACCTGCAAAATAAAATTTTGACAAAACACAGACGCGGATCCCGGTGTCGCAGACGCGCCTGAATAGCAAAAACGCGATCCGAAAGTGCGGAGACGCAAAAATACCAAAAATGCTGCCGAAAATGTCCGATCTGCAACTTCAAAAACACAAGATCTGCAACAAGGAGGTTAAATGCAAAGGGACAAGAGTCCCACCGGGCATGCCAAAATGTGTATGAAGAAAATGGATAACAATAATAACAATATTGAAAGGCTAAATGAATTCAACCACAAAACCCTAGCCTAACAATCAACAAAGATCCACCATAACATATGAAGATTACCTAAGACAATGCAAATAAAACAAAATCACAAAGATTATACCATCACATGTCCAATAGGGTTTTGATCTCCATTCTTCCTATCTCCATTGATCTTGCTTGATATATTTGCTTTCAGATTTTATATGCACAAGAGCTCAACAAAGAACGGAATGTGGTTGCAAGTAGGATCGTAGTGTAATCAAAGTCTTCAAGATTGTCGATTAGCCTGAGTGATTAGGGTTTGATAATGAAGGAAGCATCTCCTTAAATAGAAGACACAATATGAAATGGAGGGATAAGATTGAGAGGTGTAAAAGGAGGTCGGCTATGATTAGAGGGTAGGTAAAAGAAATAATAAAATAATGAGAGGGGTAGGTAATGTATGAATTAAGAGATGAGTGACATGTGTCATGGGTAGAAAAGGCTAATGAATTAATTAAATGAATAAAGATTTATTTAATTAATAGAAGAAGTGGGATAATTAAATAAATAAGAATATTTATTTAATTTAGGAAAAGGATAATTTAAATAAATAAATGTATTTATTTAAATGAGAAATAAGGCTAGAAGAGGATAAATGAATTAATTAAATAAATAAAGATTTATTTAATTAATAGAAGAATTAAGCTTAGATAATTAAATAAATAAAATATTTATTTAATTAGACATGACAATTATGAGTGTCTATAATAGCATATACTAGCAACAACTATATCTTTTCAAATTGACCCCTTTGAATCCCCTACTTTACAATTCAAGGTGGCAAATAATTGACATCAAAATAAAATTAACAATAACCATTTACCTATGATGAATACTAAGGGGGGGAGGGTGGGGGGGATGAATTAGTATGCCAAAAAACTTTGTACTTAAACACTTAAACAGTCTGAAGATAAACCGGTAAAACAGTTTAATAGACAGGCCGGTTATCACACATGTAAACCAAAATGCAAATAAAACATTCACCCACAAAAGTAATACAACCATAACACAAGATATTTGACGTGGAAACCCAAATGGGAAAAACCATGGTGAGATGGAACTCACAAGTCACTATCTGCATAATAGAAACCAGACCGGTTAAGGTCTTACAATGTTCTTCACCAGAACAGATCCTGTTAGGAATCTCAATCTCTGTTAGGAGATAAGTCCGATTAAAGACTACCTTGTTAGAGGATTTTAGATTCACAGAAGTGAACCACCTTGTTAGAGGATTTTACAAAAGGCTTTTGGGCCTACCCGGTTAAGGGCTACAAACTTGTCAAAGATGTGAGTAATCAACAAGTATTTGATCTATCTAATAGCACAGACTACTTGGTTAGATCCAGTATAGTTCACTACTAATGCATTCTAGCATTACTTCAGTCTTCTCTATCTCTCTCTCGGATAAGATCGCTCTTACAACAACTTAACAACCACCTTAAACCCTAGTCACAACATAAACCCTTTCAGCAAAAACCT
Source organism: Cryptomeria japonica (assembly GCF_030272615.1). Taxonomy (NCBI): domain Eukaryota; kingdom Viridiplantae; phylum Streptophyta; class Pinopsida; order Cupressales; family Cupressaceae; genus Cryptomeria; species Cryptomeria japonica. The sequence continues at coordinate 219,899,039 of NC_081407.1, read as the reverse complement.
AAGACCCTTGACATGATGTCCTTTTAAAGGAATCTGATTTCATGTCAATCCAATAGGATTACATTACAATTTCCTAGGTTCAATGAATCTAGACATACTCAATAACATGACACAAAAAGCACCGTCAGCGTGTCGACACCGTCAAACAATCGGTGGATTGGTAACTCATCAGAAAATGCTGGTTGGTAACTCATCACAGAGTATTACCGGTTCATAGAAAATACCGGTTGCTAGTTTGACAAAAATGAAGACTCGTAAGAATGTGTTATGCCGCTTTTCTCCCTCGTACCGCTTGAGATCTACGAACCACTTGAGGTCGACATGTCGCTTCAGACCGGGAAACACATTCTGCAAAATCACCAATAGTCTAAAGACTAGAATACAACATACCAGTTGGAATAGATACCGGTTGAGCTCTAGCTCATATATATAAAGGAGATCTCAATGCAAGTGTGTGTCCATCAATGACAATCACAACATAAACATCAAAAATGCCAACAATCTCCCCCTTTGGCATTGATGGCAACACTTAGGAAAATAAAATTTTGACATCTAAGTGTTTTACAACAAAAACATGCCATTAACAAAATTGCTCCCCCTAAGCATATACACTATCCCTTAATCAATACAATGCATAGCAATTTTGCATACAGAGCATAAACATTGAGATATCAGAGCATATAGCATATATCAAAACATATATCAAAATTTTAAAACCAGATACTTCTCCCTATTTGCCTTCAAAAATAGATAGAGGACTTCTCCCCCTTTGCCAACAATGACAAATTACCACTGAGCAACCCTGTTTCCATTTGATATATAAAAAATAATAAAAATTTATGACAACAATGAATAATACTTGTCAAAAATTGATTTATAGTCCTGCAAAAATTGTTTCATGGATAGAGACCAGGACTCAAGTAGGGAGGTGGCCACTTCTTTCTTTGTTTACATCTAGGATACCTGTTCCTCGATGGCATCAACTGTGCTCAGCTCCTGCGTAACTGTCAAGGCATCTAGGTTCAGATAACACTTCTGAAGAATTTGCAGACATGGAAGTAAAACCAGTTGTAGCTCCTACAAATCTCTAGACCATGTACTGATCTCTTGCTCCATTTTGGCTGACTGGATCTAGAACTAGTGAACGGTTTGCCCATAAGTTGCAAAGGAATCATAAGGTGGCTTAAATGTGCTCAAGTAGGATTGTAAGTCCATTTGAAGCTTTTGCTTCTGAGCTAGCACATCATCGCAGAATAGATGGGGTTGACAGATTTTGCTTAGTAGGAAGTTTCCCTCATCCAAAGTGTCCCTTATATCCTTTTGGTCTTTCAGAAGTTCAGACCGGAGCTCATTCAACTTTTTCACCAGAGCAATGTTAAGAGCCTTTTGATGCTCTTTCTTGACATTTTCCTCAGTTGCTTCTTCCAAGCTCTACACCTGATCATTCACTACAGTACATAGTAGTTTGAGTTGTGTTAGTGATGATTCAGTGTTAGGAAGATTGGTACCGTGGATCAAACTGGTAAGGGTGTCTACAACCACTTGAATTATGTCTTGTTACTTTTTCCTTCGTATGATTTCAAGGCGCTCTTGAGAAACCTTGATGCTCTGCATTAGCTCCGACTCACTTGCAGACTGGAGATCGATAGGACTGGAGATATCAGCCAGTTTGGCTTGACTCCCAGTTGCCTTCAGAGTCTCCATCTGTGTGCTCTTCATCACTTCTGCTGCCTTGTCTGCTTCCTCCTTCTTCTTTTTCTCTGCTTCCTTCTTCTTTTCCTCTTCTTTCTTTTCTTCTTCTTCCTTTTTCTTCTTCTCTTCTTCCTTCTTCTTTTCTTCCTCTTCCTTCTTCTTCTTTTCTTCCTTATCCTCTTCTTCTTTCTTCTTCCTATCATCTTCTTGCTTCTTCTTCTCTTCATCTTTTCTTTTCTCCTCTTCCTCTTTTCTCTTCTCTTCCTCTTTCTACTTTTTCTCATCTTCATCCCTCTTCTTTTTCTCTTCTTGTTCCTTAGCCACTTTCTGTCTATCCTCGGCTTGCTCACTGCCCTGTTCGGCTTGTTGCACCTATTCTGTTCCCTCAGAAGGTATGTCCTGAGTGACATCTTCTATGTCCACTGCATCGACATCAATAGTGCCGATTGGTTCTTCAACCAGGTTTCCTTCTTCATCAAAAACTTCATCCGTTTTGGATACAACTGGTTCTTTTTCTAAGGTTGGCCATTCATGCTTTGTGATAATTGATAGCATAATCTATATGCTAATGAGTGTCTTTTTCAACATCATCAATTCTCCCCTCTAACAACCAGAGTCTTCTTCTCCTTGTGAAGAAGAGTCCTTTATTCTGATCCAAAACATCAAATAATTCTAAATTTGAGAGGTTGGGAAAGTACTGTGCAAAGACTTTCTCCCTAATCTCATGTTCTTTTTCAATGGCAATGCGCCATTTGTTATCTAATGCTTTATATAAAGAATCCGGTGTCTGAGATTTAATCTTTGATGGTGATCGGTCATTTTTACACAAATAAATAATGATTTCCTATAATACTTCTTCTTTCTCCTCATCACTAAAATCATCATAATAATCAACTAAATCATGAAGTAATTTTCTCCTAATATTCTTTATTGTCCTCTGATAATGTGTCAAAGGTTTGTATGAGGAGATATCAATATTTACCAGTGCGGATGCTGCCGGTTCATTCTTCTTCATTTTCTTTGTCTGTCTGGCCTTCTTTGGCTTTTCATCAGACTCAATCTCTTTGGAGTCCGGTTCATTTGACTTAGTCTTTCTTTTTCTTTCAAAGACTTTTGCCGGTGCCATTTCAGGTTTCTTCTTTGCAGGTGACCGCTTGGTCACTCTTGGAGTTGCATTAGTAGCTAGTGCCGATGCTGCAAGCACTACCTTTGCTTTCTTTGCAGACGGTTTTTTTCCTTGCTTAACAGAGGGTTCCTCGGCCAGTGCAATCCTCTCCAAATAGGTTCTGGTCCTCTTAGCCTTAGGATCAAGAGGCAAGGCAATAAGGGTTGAGGCATACCCTTCCAGCATATCATACATCACCTCATAGCCCATTGGCTCCACTTCTTCCATTCTAGGCTCAACAGCCTCCATTAAGCATTTGTCCACCTGGATGGTGAAACAGATGTCATCTTCGTATTTCTTAACGATGTCACCTGAGATCCTCACCCTTTGACTCATCTTCCTTCTAAACTCATCAAAATACTTGTTTAGCACATCAGGGTAACTGGTTCCAATGGCTTGAATGCCTTCCTTAATCTGCTTGGTTACCGGTTGGTCAGGGGACCACTGGACATCACCTACTCTAGGAAAGTAGCCTTGGAAATAGAAGAACAACCCAACCAATAGTTGTCCAAACTTGAATCTCAGTGCATTATCCTGTTTAATCAACTTCAAATTAGATAGGAGTTGCCTCTGCATACCGGTGCATAGGTCAAATGATGCATCCTCTTTAATCATCCGGTAAGCGGCATTTACCACTGCAGCAGATACATAATTAATCCTACTGGCTGAGAATGTTCTGTAGCCTATCATCATGCAAGCGTATTTCACCAGATCATCCTTGATAGGATTAACTGTCATACCTCATGAGTCACTTGTTGAACCAGTGAGCTTGGCCATTTCTGTTTCACTTACCGTTCTTAGGGTTGGCACTTCCCCTGTGTTACAAAAACTAGTGACTGCATGAATTGCCTGTGGCGTGATATCATGCGTCCTCTCCAGGTACATCTTGTCACCATGGACTCTGCTCAAAATGATCCTGATATGATCCTCCATAAAATCTTCCAGAAAGTATACTGCATTATGAAGTTTCTTCTTCTCTAGGATACTAAACTCTGGTTTGATTTTCTTGTCCTTGTCGCAAAATAAACCTAACTGGGTGTGAATCGCTAAAGACCCTAGGTCTTCTATTTTGCAATCAATATAATCAGAATTCCCTCTTCAACTATTACTCTAGCCGGAACTTGTGATAAGGCATTATTTTTGGACTTCCTTTGAATGAAACTTTCTGACTCAATGGATGTACTAGAACTGTTATGAGATGCGGAAGCCATTGTAAAGTATTTCAAGAACACGAAAAATACCTTTAAAACGCAAATATAGGGCTTCCTGATTCTGCTTCACTCCACTCTCTGTCGGTTGCCAAATCACCGCTTTGTGTTCTCCACGACCGTTTGCAAACTGAATTTGAATCTCCTTCAAGACTTGTCAATTTCTTGAAATCTTAGCTCAAATCGCCTTTTCTTCACTCTGCACTTTGAAAAACTTTTCTTCGCTCGAAAATAGATAGTGAGAAATAATTTGAAATATGCTTTTATACATGTCTCTCACCTACTGCCATTAATGCTCCTCTATTAGGGTGTAAACCCTAATTTGCCTCTTTTACCATTTCTGGTCTTCTGCCAAGCAACAGGTATTACATATCAGTTAAGGTCTTTTGCGGGTGTAACCGGGGGTTCACAATCATTTTGTCATTTGCTCCCCCTAAGCCTCTTTGGAGCTTAGTTTGCCGGTTCTGATATTTCCACACTAGGTGCAGAAACCGGTTCCTCTTCCAACATTGTTGGTTTTTTCCTCCAGGTTTTGTTCATGTGCGCTTGAACTATTTCAACATCAATTTCTCCTTCCCGAGTGACCGGTATATTATCAGATATACTCTTTTTGCTTTTGCAGAATCTTGCAATGTGACCTAGTTTGTTGCAGTGATAGCAAATCAATCTAGGTGCTCTCCAAGGTCCATTGTTCGTGTTTCTATTCTTCCTTCTGCATGTAACAGCAGTGTGACCATGTCCATGACAAATCCAACAGTTTGATCTCCATCCGATTGCCGGTTGATAACCATTGTTGCCTGAGTGATAATTTTAAGCATTAAACCGGTTAGGGTTCCAGTTCACAAAAGATTCTGGACCAGCTCCTTGGGTCCTCTGAGGATATCTTCCAGTATTGTTCATGACAGACCTGCATTCAGATGCTCTATGCCCAAACTTGTTGCATGCATAACAATGACCATTGAACTTATTGGATCTAGGTACATTTTTGATAAAATAAGAAAAATTATTGTAGGCTTTGCTCCTACATACATTGGCAGTGTGTCCTTCTTTAAGACAGTTAAAGAAAACAGGTTTGAATTTTTGCTTACCTTTTCCTTTGAGTGTCGGTTGCTTCTTTGATGCTTCAGCATTTGTTCCTGAGGATTCTCCTTCCTCATGTCCAGAGAAACCAAGTCCATTGGTATTCTTTACCAGTCTAGATGACTCAAGCTTTTGCTCTAGCTTGACAGTACTTTTGTTGAACTTAGCAAGTATTTCCTTTGACTCAAAGAGTTCTTTGGAAATAGCAGTATTAACTCCATTAGGCTTGCATTTTCAGAGATGGCTATGTTCAGTTCATCTTGTACTCCTTTTTCCATTCTGCTCTCATGAAGGCGAGCAGTTAGTGCACTAATCTCTTGTTTCAACTTGGAGATCTCATGATCTCTGTCCTTTACCAGATCTTCAGCTTTCCTCCAGTTCTCAAGCTCTTGACTAAACCGGATAGTCAGTCCTTCCAACTCCTTTCTCAGATTGGAGTTTGAATCATTTAGCTTATTTACTTCTGCAATCATGGTTTCCATATTTTCTTCATCTTCAGAACTATTTTCAGATAGCTCCATCAGCTTCTCTGCATGTTCTCTCCTTTTAGCTTGAGATGCCTTATATTTGACCATAAGATCATCATAGGCTTGCTCAGACTAAGTGAGACGTTGAGTAAGTTCCCTCAAGGTGTATTCCCCCATATCTCTTTCCAAGTGGTTAAACTTATAGAAAGGTAGGCTCTGATACCAATTGATAAATACTAAGAGGGGGGGGGGTGAATTAGTATGCCAAAAAACTCTGTACTTAAACACTTAAACAATCTGAAGATAAACCGATAAAACAGTTTAATAGACAGACTGGTTATCACACATGCAAACTAAAATGCAAATAAAGCATTCACCCACAAAAGCAATACAACCATAACACAAGATATTTGATGTGGAAACCCAAATGGGAAAAACCACGGTGAGATGGAACTCACAAGTCACTATCTGCAGAATAGAAACCAGTCTGGTTAAGGTCAGACCAGTTAAGGTCTTACAATGTTCTTCACCAGAACAGATCCTGTTAGGAATCTCAATCTCTATTAGGAGATAAGTCTGATTAAAGACTACCTTGTTAGAGGATTTTAGATTCACAGAAGTGAACCACCTTGTTAGAGGATTTTACAAAAGGCTTTTGGGCCTACCCGGTTAAGGGCTACAAACTTGTCAAAGATGTGAGTAATCAACAAGTGTTTGATCTATCTAATAGCACAGACTGCTTGGTTAGATCCAGTATAGTTCACTGCTAATGCATTCCAGCATTACTTCAATCTTCTCTCTCTCTCTCTCTCTCTCTCTCTCTCTCTCTCTCTCTCTCTCTCTCTCTCTCTCTCTCTCTCTCTCTCTCTCTCTCTCTCTCTCTCTCTCTCAGTTACAACTAGATCTTCTCAGATAAGATCGCTCTTACAACAACTTAACAACCACCTTAAACCCTAGTCACAACATAAACCCTTCAGCAACAACCTAAAACCCTTGACATGATGTCCTTTTAAAGGAATCTGATTTCATGTTGGTCCAATAGGATTACATTACAATTTCCTAGGTTCAATGAATCTAGACATACTCAGTAACACGACACAAAAAGCACCGTCAGTGTGTCGGCACCGTCAAACAATCGGTGGATTGGTAACTCATCAGAAAATGTCGGTTGGTAACTCATCACAAAGTATTACCGGTTCATACAAAATACCTGTTGCCGGTTTGACAAATATGAAGACTGGTAAGAATGTGTTATGCCGCTATGCTCCCTCATACCGCTTGAGATCTACGAACCGCTTGGGGTTGACATGACGCTTCTGACCGGGAAACACATTCTGCAAAATCACCAATAGTCTAAAGACTGGAATACAACATACCGGTTGGAACAGATACCAATTGAGCTCTAGCTCATACATATAAAGGGGATCTCAATACAAGTGTGTGTCCATCAATGACAATCACAACATAAACATCAAAAATGCCAGCAACCTAAAGGTGCTCAAATCAAAGCTAGATTGCACTAGCTTAATGTTGGGAATAGATCTTCCAAGGAATTATTTCAAGATCTTAGAGCTCACCACACACTACATGGCATCAAGTAGATCAAGTATGGGAAGAATATTCTTAAAGAGCTTTTAGATATTTTCTAGGATTTTGTTGAGCATTATGAGAAATTTTTAAAGCCCAAGAAAAATCTCTTGAACATGACTAAGCCCTTAAATTTTGTTCCCCATTAACTTTCCTCCATACAATAAGACTTTTATGATCAATTGCTCTCCATTGTTGAACTCAAGGAGATTGTTCATAGAAAAACATTGGCCTCATTGTATATGTAGTAAACCTTATTGTAATACAATAAAGAGAGAAAACTTAGATACACAATAAGTATTAAACCAAATTATAATAAATCACACAAATTCATACACACACACACACACACACTTTCATGGCTTATACATGTATTATAATTAATTCTTCATGCTTTACTCTCACTAATCATCTTTCTTACTCTCACATAGATTTCATTCATATGACTCCTCTTATCTCCCTTAAATTCCTTCTTTACATAGCCTCTTAATTCCTTTTTATAATACATTTCCATTAAATCCTTTCATAATAACACTTATTATCTTATTCTTATGAATTTATCATATTTTAATGATTTAATAGCTTATTTAGGTATATTAGATGTGTTTTTTTAAGCTTATTTAAGAGATATATAAAGGACATATGGATCTAGAAATGACCCATATTATATTTGTGGCGCCTCATATCTTGTTAACATTCTTCACATGCTTGAAAAATTATCATTTCCCCAAGGAAAGTTGATGAAATCAATTGTATCCTTCAAGAGTTAATCACGATTACCTTTCTTGTCATGATTCTTCATATATGTGAATGAAAATTTACAATATTCCTCTTTTTTTTTTTGTGACATGAACTTTCATTTTGTCTTTTTCCTTATTATTTAATTATGGGGTTATATTCTATGAAAACCTTGATTCAACAACATATTCTACTTCAAAATATAGGGAAGTACATTAATCTTTACCTCAATCTTCTATATGAACCTCAATTGTTATGGTCTTGTCTCTCTAGGAATATTTTATTTTAATTTAATGATTGCCAATAGACACGACCTTGTCATTATAATTATTTATCTTTATTTCTTCAATAGAACTTAATGATAGTGGAATTTTCCTTCTAGATATATTCTCCTTTATTTTTTATTTTTTCATTAGAACTTACTTGGTATTGTCTTATCTTTCAATTTTTTATATATTTATTAATCAAGAACCTTTATTCTTGGGTGATGGAATTTTGTTCTATTATTTTAAACTTTAAAATAATTCTTTATGTACATTGTATGGATAGCCATGGGGAATAATACAACTGTTTCTCTCTTTCTACCTTTATTTCCAACTCTCTATGGAAGTTCCTCACGTGAAGTTTCATCCTCTTAGAATTCAATAATATGTAGCTTACTCTATTGTTTTTGTTTTTTGACCATGATTTTGTATCTTTGGAATTATAGTAACCCCTCCCATTCTTCATATTTGGACCCTTAATTGATTTATCTTTATTTCTAGTTAATAAAGTTTTAAGATTGTGTGGAAATATTCTTCTATCTACACTAAATATCTTGTTTTTATTTAATATTCTTCTTTTAAATATCAAGAAAGGGGAATAGGTTGTTTCTCATTATGAATCTTAGTAGCTTCTCCAATTAAGAGTGAGTCCCTGAATTTATTTATGTCCATGTCTATCTCAAAAAAATTAATATTGTCTAGAAATATTCTTCTATATCTTCATTGAATCTATTTCTTTTTATTAATGTCATTGTTTTAGACACTAAGAAATGGGAATAGGTCATTTCTCATGATAAATATTAGTAGCTTCCCTAATTAAGGGTTGATCCCTTAATTAATTTATGTTTATGTTTATCTCATAATTTTTTAATATTATGTATAAATATTCTTCCATCTTCATCAAATATTTTTCCTTTCTTTGATCTTGTTGTATTACATATCGAGAATCTCATGATGAATATTAATTTTTTTCTCAATTCTTTGGTGTGTTGCCATATTAGAGGTTTTAGTACACTATTTCGTTTAAAAAACACCATGTTGCTTAATATTGTCTCTCTTTCTTTTTACTTTAGAAATTACCTTCTCAAGTCATTTTCCTTCTTCTCTTTGTAATGTTTAACATAAATGTCACTAGTGATGGCATATGGTCAATGAGTGTCATTTCCTCATGGGTTCTCCTAATGTAGATGCTCATATTTTTTGAGATTCTTTTACTTTTCTCTTCCAATCTTACTTGATTATATTGCTACTTGCCCCCCCCCCCCCCCCCCCTCTCTCTCTCTCTCTTTATCTCTCTCTTGTTGAACACACACTAGATGCTAAGAGGGGGGGGGGGGTGAATTAGAATAAATTAAATTTCAGAACTCATAAACACAATTAATAATTTTAATCCACTCAACCACACCATAAGAGTTAAACAACAACATGAGCAATTACACAGGAACACCAAAGATTTTGTATGTGGAAAACTCGAACTAGTAAAACCATGATGAGTGTTAACTCACAAGATAATCCACCATATAGAAATGATTACAAAAGGTAGAGCACACTGCTCCAGACTTGCACACCAAGGCTAACTACTCATGGGGCAAGATACAAAGAGGACTTGCAAATCTGAAGCTAAATGTACTCAAGGCAAGATACATAATTACAAATTTCAGAAAAACAACTGTATAGATAGAAGCATCTCCATATGTTGACTATAGTCACTGTTAAAGATCAAACATTGCTCTTACTAAAATATCCAAATTACCAAACCTTCCAGATCACAACACTTACATCCACTATCACTTTTGCACTACAATATCAACACATTGACATCATTATATCAAGTCGTACATGCTTACTGCTAATTTCCACACACACATATCTCACATATTCATTAACATCAAACTTACTCACATCTCTCATGCCCATATCTATTATTTTCAATAAATCATCATATATATATCAAACCAGATAAAAAGCATTCTCACCAAGTCGACCAAAAGATAGATTGTAACATGTACACACTTTTCCAACCTAAGATATACTACCGGGCCAAAAATATAAAGCATGAAACTTAGACCGGTCCTAAAACAACATCCAATGTGCAACACCAGACATACTTTTTCATGGAATTACTAGATCAAACATATATCACTCCAATTTCACTTTATGACCTAAAGCTCACACTAATTATAAAGAGAATGAGTCTAGGCCAAAATAGACAAAACCTGGACCATCCAAAACATGCTTCCAACTGACTTCATCATTAAGAACACGTTGAAACCAACCAAAATGATTTCTTATGTAATCTACCTGTAACCAAACCACGGAACCAATCATATTGACCTCTGATCCAAAACCATATCAACCGATACTCCAACAACTTCTCAACAGTGTACCCAATACAATAGATGTTCAAATGAGAACATATTCGGACCACACTGTGTGACATCCAAACATATTTAGGGCCTTTCTCCCCCTCAAAGGCCATCACACTGAACCATTATCAACACCATGTTGGTATTATGTGAACTAGTATGATGATATAATGATATTGTATGTTGTCATTGATGTCAATATGTGATATGAAGAGAGAACCGACATATGTGAGAACTGATATATATGCCAAATAAAGTGGTATATTTGTTCAAGGTGAACCAGCATGTAGTCATGGGAACCGGCACATGGAAGCATTGTATGACTACCGGTTGGTAGGTAGTTTCCACTTCAGGATTCCGGTTGGAGTACCTCAAGCCTGTGTGACTCAATCGGTGATCTTTGTGTGATGAGTTAGTAGTATAACAAAGAACAGCTCATGTTGCCACATCAGCCTTGTGCGCATGAAGGATCTTGCATGAAGAAGACTATCCCTATCTACCTCGGGAATGTGTGAAGTTTGTAAATGGTGAAAACGCATGATGGATTATCAGCCGCCATGAAATCGGTGGATAATGAACGATGGAGAATGTCTTGAGATTAATTCAAGATCTGTTGCATTCAATACAGTATGATCAACGGTCAGGATTGAACCATTTGAATTCCTTAACCTAACAGGTCTAGGGTTTATGGTTTATGCTACCGACCTATTTGTTGTCCTATAAGGTTGATGTTGTGATTCTTTCATAAGGTGTTGGCAAAAGTTGTGTGTTAGTATCCAAGGGAAGGGATACGTGATTCTTGCCAAACCAGAGGAGAGAAGTGATACCTGCAGAGTGTAAGTGCAGAAGGTGAAGAGGAGCTTAAGCAGATCTGCATTGGCATTGAGTTCTATTACCAGGTCATTGTAATACCTGTTGATCTCTAACCACCTCAATAGTTGGAAAATCCCCTAACAGGGTAGCCTTAACCGGCTTGCTGTAAATCCCTTAATAGGGTAACTCGAAGTTATTGAGATTTGGAAAGATAGAGAGCTCTGGAAATCCTTTAGCTATTGAGTTCTTGAAATCCTCTAACAAGGTACCCTTAACCGGGTATTGTAGCCATCCCTTAACCGGGTGATCTCTAACAGGATCGGTTCCTAGCAGAACCTTTTGTAATGTCTTTAACCGGACAAGGCTCCTAATAGAGCGAACTTCCAAAGAGTTCAAAAACAGCTTGTGGGTATTCATCCCCACCATGGTTTTTCCCAGTTGGGTTTCCACGTGAAAAATATGTGTGTCATGTGTGATGCTTTGTTATTGCCTGTTAAGCATATGATGGTTCTGTGTTTTATGCCTATCAATAAAACATGTTGAACTGGCTGTTGTGAAGATATGATGATAGATTACCTGTTCATGCATAAGGGTGAAATGGTAGTGTAGTTTTGAAATGAGTGGAAAGCTAAGTGAGTAACCAGTTTATGATTGTTTTAATTGTTCCGAGTTTTACCGGTTGCACTCTGTTTCAAACCGATGTCACTGTTTGCTAGTCATTTGGAGTAATTATCGTTGAACCGATTTAGGACAGTATTTTGTCTGTACTGATTAACCCCCCCCCCCTCTCAGTATCGGTTTGGTACTATTTGTTCATCATTGAGTTATCACACAAAAATCATTCAAAATCATTCAGCCAGATATCTTTGAACTGCTTCTTCAATTTGATCATCGAGGCCTTCTAAGCATGAGTAGAAGCATCCAGAATTCTACTCTAACTTCACAAACAATGAATTTATTCACAATATCATCAAATGAATTTATACCCTTGGCAACCTTTTCCACATTCTCTGCTTCCACCAGAAATCTCAAATAAGAAGAAATTTTTAACTCAATGTTAGCCCTCAACTCTCCAAACAATTTTATAAACTCATCTCTCTGTCTCCTTCTTAGATCTAACTTATTATGCAATTCTTGAGCCTTATCCTTTTCTTTTCTATAAATATCAATAGACACTTTATAATTTTTAGCCATTGCAACCAACTAAGATTCAATCCGGTCAGTTTAATGTTTGAACTTCTATGCGGCAATAGGTCACCTTAAATAGAATTTATACAATTTCTCAACCTCTTCAATAGATCTCCTAAAATTCAACAAACTAAGAATTAGCACTTGATGTGCTTTCCTACATTTCTCTATCACCATATTATGCAAATTCGCTTCAGTGAATTCTCCCAATTAGTATCATCTTCAACCATTCTCTCTATTAGCACCTCAACAAGCTCCTTTGAAACACAATCAACAACATATTCTATACCAAATATTTCACAAACATCTTCTCAATAACATCTCGCTCATGACACATAATTATGATATGACTCACAAACATACTTCACACCACTAGGCTTCTCGATCAACTCAAGCACCTTATCCTCTATAAATTCATCATCATCACCATCAAACACTTCTTCAAAACACTCTGCTCCTTTTTTGCTACAACACATTGAATTAATTCTTGTTTTGCCTTTATCTCTTCTTCCACATCATCATTGTCTATATTCATAGATTCAATATCCTTCTTATCTAGAACCCCTTTTCCCTTCTTCTAAACCTTAGAACAAGAAGCGGGGGCATCTCTAGAAAGTCTCCTTGATTTCTTCATTTTCTTCTTCGACTTCATCAATCTGAACCTTTCAAGAATCTCATCCATCATTCCAAAGCTCTCTACACTTTGATCCTTCAACATCTTTAGAATCTTCTCTACTAATTCATACACTCATCTTCAAAAACCTCATAAGGTAACAAAGTTACCCAAAAAACTCTCAGAACCACAACTTCTTAAAAAAAATTTTATCTTTATCGACTAGAAACACAATATTATTTCCATATCAATCTAAAAATTTAAGAGTAATTAGATTCCTCAAGATCAACATACTTATGTGCTTCTCAAGGAAATTATTACACAATTTAGAGCTATCACCCAAACAATCTAAATAACTCTTAATTTGACATCCAATTGACACATCTTCTCTCCATGCAACATTCTCAACACTAGCAAAAGCATGCAAAAAATAGAAAACTAAACAAACAATCAAAGAGCCATACTAGAAATGGGTACATATCACTCTTTGCCATTTTGATAATATTGAATAACTGCCATCATAACATATCACACAAATAATATTCAACATTTTTCCTAACCATCCTATAAGCCACATATACTCCATTAAACATACAAGAACCTTCTCTATTCCTATAATAAAATTCATAAGATATCTCCATCGGTGCATACTTGATGTCTACATCCATAATAGAATCAATTATCAAAGCTCTTCCATCTGATACTACACCGATCAAATGGTTCACCTCAACATTCTTGACAGATTTCAAAATTGGCACTTCACTAGATGCACATAACCCTGTCACAACCTGCAACACTTCCTTCAAAATAAAGTATGGTTTATTAGGCCATATATGCTCACCATGAATCCTTATAATAAAAATTCTAATAATCTCTTCATCTTCAAACATCAGAAAGCTATTCCAAGTATCCAAACCCTTGTACCCTAGGGCATCAAATTCATTTTTCAACCTTTGTGAACTGTCAACCAAATTACTCTGCCTGAAAGCCCTAATCTTCCCATGATCATACTCTTCTAAAGCAACATGAATATACTGACAAACATCTTCCTTATGAATAACTTGACCATCTACACTAGAAAATAGCTCCAACAAGATATATTTCTAATGAAATGAAGGATTTTAACTCATACACAAGCTTAGGTTCATGATTGATACTTACAATTTTCACCATTTCACCAAGCACTGCTCTACAAACTCTTTTTTCACACTTTCACTTGAATTCAATCCTTCACTCTCCTTCGCTTCTCAAACCACAGGTGCACAAATGATCGTAATCACCAAAATAAATACTCATGAATTAGGCCTTCAAAAAGTTTATACGTTGTTTGTTGAACCCTTTAAAAATTACATCTGGACCACAAGATAATCTCAAAACCTCTAGAAAAAAGCTATACACATCAACATCAAACCAAGAGGGGTTGAAAAATATTTTTATTGAAGATCCCCCTAAGACCCTACTATTTGAGTCAATTATCGGAAAAGGGAACTACTTCCACAATGGATGTCAAACCACCTTCAATATTTCCTTTGGTCTTCTCTTTTATTTTATTTACCCATATTGTCTTTCCTTTTTCTTTAGTGTCCACCACATTCTCCAGACAAGCATTCCTTCCTTTACTACTTTTAACAAATTTTGCAATATATCCAATGACATTACAATTATAGCTTATCAAACCATTCTACATCATATTTCATTCACATTCTCTTGAAATTATTATTCCTTCATTCAACAACTTTGTGCCCATGTTTGTTGCAAACATAACAATATCAATTGAAAGATTAGAAATTTTTGTTCATATTCATTTTGCTCCTACATTCACTAGTCTTGTGTCCAAACTTGTTGTAGTAATGACAATTTCCATTGAAAGAATAATTCCTTATCTAATTTTTGCATTCACTCGCTTTGTGCCCTACTTGATTGCATGAAAAATAGTTTCCTTTAAAAGATAAATACCTGGAAGAAATGAGAGGAGGTCTCTGGTCTATCATAGACTTTTGAAAATTTTGATTAGGCATGAAAGTCTTCTTATCCTTAGTAGCATTCTTCATCTCTTTGTCCTTTTATTCATTTTTCTTCAAACATTCACCAAAATCTCCACTATTTTAAAATTGCAAGACAAATTCTTTCAAGCTCAAATCATTATTGATTTGATCTTTAGCATCTTTGAGCTCATTTTTTAGATTTGTCACTTCCTCTTCAAATTTTGAGAATTCCTTAGACTTCTAATCAATATTTGTTTCATATTCATCAATAAATCTCTTTCCTCTGTCCACTAAGTCCCTTATGAAACTAATCTTCTCATCTGCCTTCTTATACTTGTCTCTGCATTCATTCAAATCAGCAAACATAGACCTCAGTTCTTCTTCCATATCAACAAATCCTTTAAAATAATCCCAATAACCTTGATCTAAAGCATCCATATCATTCATCTCTTCTTCAAACAGAGTGTTCAAGACACCAGATCTACCTCAAGCGGTTAAGCTTACTCAAGAGGAACCTTGCTTTGATACCAATTATTGAACACACACCAGATGCTGAAAGCGGGGGCGAATCAACATAAATTAAATTTTGGAACTCAATTAATAAATTTAATCCACTTTACCACACTAGAAGAAATAAACAACAACAACATAAGCAATTACACAGGAACACCAAAGATTTTGTATGTGGAAAACTCAAATTGGGAAAAACAATGGTGAGTGTTAACTCACAAGATTATCCACTATATAAAAATGATTACAAGAGGTAGAGAACACTGCTCTGGACTTGCAAACCAAGGCTAAATACTCATGGGTAAAGATATAAAGAGGACTTACAAACCTGAAGCTAACTGCACATAGGGAAAAATACATAATTACATATTTCAGAAAAAGAATTGTATATATAGAAGCATCTCCATATGTTGATTACAATCATTGTTAAAGCTCAAACGCTGCTCTTACTAAAATATCCAAATTACCAAACCTTTCATATCACAACACTTACATCCACTGTCACTTCTAGACTACAATACCAACACATTGACATCCTTATATCAAGTCGCACATGCTTACTATCAATTTATACACACACATATCTCACATATTCATTATCATCAAACTTACTCACATCTCTCATGACCATATCTATTATTTTCAACAAATCATCATCAACACACACACACACACACACACACACATATATCAAACTAGAAGAAAATAATTCTCACCAAGTATTCCAAAAGATAGATTGTAAAGTGTACACAATTTTCCGACCCAAGATATACAACTGGACCAAAAATATAAAACATGAAACATAGACTCATCCTAAAACAACATCCAATGTGCAACACCGAACCAAAAGAATACTTTTTGCAGAATCATTGGACCAAATATATATCACATCCAATTCCAATATTATGACCTAAATATTGCACCAATTATAAAGAGAAAGAGTCTAAACCAAAACAGGCAAAACCCAAACCATCTAGAAACATGCTTCTAACTAACTTCGTCGTTAAGAACATATTAAGATCAATCAAGTTAATTTCCAATGCAATCTACCCATAACCAAACCACATAACCAATCATATTGACCTCCAGTCAAAAATCATGTCAACCCACACTCCAACAAATTCTCAATGTTGTACCAATACAACAAATGTCCGAACCTAAACATATCCAGACCACACTATTTGACATCAATGACAAAAAAACACATATTTGTAACATCTCTCTCTTTCTCTCTCATTATAAATATATGTCTTGGTTTCCATTGGTTTGGATATGATGAAGAACAGTGGAAGATAGGTATATATGATGCAGGACAATGGAAGATAGGTATGTATGATGCAAAATAGTGGAAGATAGGTATGTATGTATAAAGATGGAAATCCCAGTCATTACAGATGTATTGCGTATATGTTTGTTGCTTCAAAAATGTTTGTTGTTAGTGTGTGGATACATGTTCCTTGGTGTCTGAGGTTTAGTATTGGTTATGGTAATTAATTTTGTGCTTCGGATGTATATGCAATGTTGGTAATACATTCTGGTGATATTCAGTTGACAGTTTTTAGGATTGCAATGCTCTGCAGTTTTGTCTCGTTGCAGATATGATAACATATTTTTAGTATGTTGGTTGTCATTGCTTAATATTTTTGTATTCAAGTTTTGATACTCCGAAAGTCATTCTTTCGATGTTGTGCTCCATAAATATATTTAGTTGTGCAGTGTTTGACAGTTCTATGAGCTCCGTTTTCCTCTGGTTTTTTATTTCTAATGATAATCCTTTAATAGTCCATTGTCCATGTCTTTAATTATCTCTATACTAAGTTTAATCATGTTATTTATGATTCAGTAGCATGTTCTTTCAGATGTTTGAGGATATGTTCATTCCAGGTCAGGCCAACCTTGAATTTTTTTATTGTTGTTTTGATCTGGTGCTTTTAGCATTTGATTGATCATTGGAATATCTTTGGGGAAAGTGTCTTTGAGGATAACTTGATGTAAATTATTATTGGTACACACACACACACACACATGATTAAATAGCTTTGATACCAATAGACAATTGAGAGGGGGGTGAACCCATTGTCTCAAAAACCTAAACAACTTTAAATTTATCTCATATATGATAATTAAGAATGAAAGCATAAATCAACAACACATAAAGAACACATATAACACCAAGATTTTTGATGTGGAAAACCTAGTCAAGGGAAAAATCATGATGGGAATCTACCCACAATATGATGATACTCTATTAGAAGTATTATAAATATTATAATAGGGAATGCACATGCATTCAGGCACACTTCGTAGAGCTCACTGCTAAAAAACAACAAGGGCTACAACCTAGGGAAGACTCGCTATCTTACAAACAGATTTAAATCACATCTGGAAGATCATGAATTAAAAAATATAATCTCCTTAATGCCTAGTTACAGTTCTGGTTAAGCACATAAAAAATTTCTTCTTCTCATACTTCTTCTCTACCTCTGAAAGATGTTTATATTCAGTGCACTTACATTCTAATTCTCATCCATACACACACTCAATTACAAAGACATTAAATTTATTTATACATAACAAATCAACCTTATGAAGATCATCAAGGTTGGCTCAACACCCACTACTTAATTACAAAAATATAACCACACATGCTACAATATCACATGTAGACCAAGCAATATCGGCTAAGACATAGCATAGACCCAAATCTACCACCTCAAACATGTTGCACCTCCAATAATTATACATTGAACATGCGCAACATCCTACACTCATCCGGTCGGGCAAGAATTACGAGCTCAATGATCAATGTGGACCACCAACACAAAAGGCACATGATCCAAAAACATCCACAAGAATCAATAATTACCATAGAAACATTTGTACTAACTCGAATTACTAGAATCATCATCATCACTATACCGAACCTCAGGAACACAAACTACAATGACTGTCAACTCGAAAAAATCACTTGGGGAGATCAAAACCACGAACCAACTGAATTGAAGATAAACATCAATGTCCCAAACATATCTCCAAATCCACAGATCAAGATATTATAATGTGGAGCAATGTAGATCAAAAAACTAACCACTATAATCACTAAACAATAGAAAAACCAGCCACAACACAAATACTCATAACTCATTCAAATCTTCATGCAGACCTCTGAAAATTGAACTGAATCAACTATAGACATACCTATAAAAACCCTTAATCCACAAAATTTGATCATCATCATGCCAAACAAACCAAATCATGTTGAACAAACCAACTCACTAAACTTTACCGCATCATTGTTATAGATAGAGAAATATATTGACATCAATGACAACACCTCTCTCAGATATCTCTCAACCACATATTTGCAACATGCTTCCAATAATCTCCAACAACATATACATGTTATGATAGTGAAGTGATGAGTGGAAAATAAAGTGATGAGAGAGAGAGAGTGAGAGAGTTGATATTTGTGAGTGAAGAAGAAGGTTATAATTAGTGTGACAGTATTTTGGGTGTGAGTGGATTGGAGCAAGCATATAGTGAATAAGTTGCAAAGTTCTTTAACCGGATCTACCACAAGCACTTGATGTAATGTTTGAGCTTAATGCGAACTGATCCTATGCATATGTAGATGTATTTTTTTAGCTCATTCTTATTTTTCTTAGCAGTGAGCCTCCCGATAGTAAGTCATTGTAGTCTGGGTAGTGAGCCCTCTGGTAATGAGACTTTGTAATCCCATATAACTAGCTATATCATCTTTAGAGTTAACCCTCTCCATGGTTTTTCCCATTTGGGTTTTCCAGGTATAAAAAATTGGTGTCTCTCTTACGGTTGTGTATTTTTTGGATTTCATCTCAATTTATTATATTATTTTATGTTAAGGTTAATTGAGATCAAATTAAGTTTTAAAATAACAGAGTGTTATGTTTGGGGAATACTGATTCACACCCCTCTCAATATTTTGGTTTGTTCAATAATTAATAATAGAGGTCAATGCCTTGTTGCTAGCTTAACTGCTTGAGGGAGATCTTGATTTGAATAGATGGATCCTATGGATATGATAGGAGAATACTATTTGGATGAAGAATTGAAGACAACCCTTGAAGATTTGTAGAGTTTGGAATATGAGAATGAAGATTTGAAAGAAACTATTAAGGCAGAAAATGAATGCATGAAGAAGTTGAGAGATCAAAACCGGAAGTTCAAAGAAATGCATAAAGAAGTTAACAAGGAATTAAAACAAGAAAATGAAACTATTGTGAGTCTAAAGCTACAAATTGAAGAAAGAAAGAAAGTGGAAGAATGTCTGAAGGACATAATTAATCAGAAGTCAAAAGCATGTGGGAAACTAGAACAAGAACTATTGAAGATGAAGTCAGAAGCAATGGTTAGTGAAAGTAGTGCATTATTGGATAAACTATTGACCATGCAGAAATATCATAAGGACAAGGAAGGATTAGGATTTTTAAGAGAATGCTCAAATCAAAATGTCAAAAGCAAAGGCAAGGAAAAGGTGGAAGTTGAGAAGAAGACCAAAGATTCAAACAAGGTTCGGAATCCAAGGCCTACTACAAATAGACCTCCAGTTCAACAACCTAATGCTCAGAGGTACCCATCATTCAATGGTTATTGTTTTCAGTGCAAGTTTTTTGGTCATGAAGTTGCAGATTGCAAATGCAAAGTAAATCTCAATACTCAATGCCTAATTTGAGTAATTAAGTCATGAATAGAAGATATAAACCATTTGTGAATGGAGTAAATAGATCACTTATGAATAAACCCTTTCAAGGTTATTGTCACATGTGCTACAGATTTGGTCATAGAGCTAATAAGTGTAGATCTAGAACAATTTTGATGAATTCAGAACAAAGGAATATCAAGTGTTACAATTGCAACAAGTATGGACATTTTGCTAACAAACGCATGAATGCTAATGCTCTGATAAAATAAAATGAACGTAATAAGAAGAATGTTATGGTATGGAGAAAGAAAGAAGCAACTAGGTCTATTGCACCTGAGTCCGGTATGGGAACCTCTTCCTTTAGAAATTGATCCAAGAACTTTGACTTAGGGGGAACTTCAAAGAAAACTCTATTTGTATTCCCTCTCATGAAGGAAATACATGTGATGGCCCGCGCATGCTGGTGTTGATCATGTTGATGTTATGCATTATATACTCTAGTAGATTGCGTATGCAAAAGTACAAAAATTTGTTGACGTTACTATGACAAGAAAGTTTTTGGCAGCAGAACCCTAGGTATATTGAATAAGTTAAATATCTAAATTTTCAAGATCATTTTTCATTATGTGTTAAATATCTTGAAGAGAAGAGTTTTTGAAGAGAAGAAGGAAATTTAGAGCAAAGTTAGCGCAAAAGGTATTTTTTGATAGAATATTAGTGTCACTGAGAGGGGTTGGGGGGTGAATCAATGACAATTTATGTTAACTTTCAATTTTTGAAGGTAAAGAATAGTTGTATATGTCTTAGGTAAAAAATTTAATTTAAAAGATTTAAAGAGCAGTGTTGTACTTCTGTCAAGACCAAATTGGAATTGAGAATTGATCTACAAAGGAAAGTACGAGGACAATTGTGATGAATAAGACAACAACACAATTTTTAGAAGTGAAAAACCCTTAAAGGGTAAAAAACCACTTATTACTTATTCACTATAAAGATGAATCTCACTGATTACAAAATGGCTCACTGATATCATAATAGATGAAGTCTCACTAACTTACAAGTACATCTTGAATTGGAAAAATAAATTATATATAGAAACAGACCTTTGTTTTCTATACAAAGCAACTTTTTCCCTCCCTCTAAATAGATACTTCACTTCAACATCTATCCAGGAATCATTCCTCGAACATTATATCTTCACAAAAATTCATAACAATTTTAAAGTCTAGTACAAAGCCTCTTTTGATAAATACCCACAAAAATATATAAATCGATCCTCACACTTTTCTCAGGATGTCTAAAACATTATATATATTAAGCAGCCAACATCAGGAACATTTGCACCTTTTATACTGCACCAAAAATAATCGCATCTCTCAATTGCAATGTCCTTGACATCAATCATTAATTAGTTACCAAACTAACTACTTCATTTATGAGACCAAGTAACTATCTTTGAACTGTTATTCTCAAACTGAAAAATATCAATTGATCACAAACACAAAGATTCCATTTAAAAATACTTGTAGCAGATTGACCTTCGACAATGTCTTATAATTGTCTCATCAAACTCCAATGTCTCATCGAAACCAACTTTATCGGTGAGAGATATGATTTGAGTTAACGACTTAACATGTCTCATAGAACATTAATGGTTACGCTAAAATCTAGCTTTTTGCCATATCACATTAATTATCTTATCGATATCATAACTTGTCGATAAGAAGAGTAACCTTGGCTACCGGCCTGAAGCATCTTACCAAACTCTAATGTAACAAAAAAATCCATGACGTCACCAAGACCACTCAAATGTCATACTGATATGATAACTCATCAGAGAAAGATGTGTCTTTGGCTTACTACTTGGAGAGTCATCCCAAACTCTGACATCACATCGAAATCCCTTTTCGTGAGGACCACTCCAACGTCTCCCCGAAACAAAAGCTTATTTCCAAGAAATGTGAGTTCGATTAACTGCTCAACACGAATTAGCAAAAACCAAAGTCACACCGAAACAAGTCGTCGCCAAGGTTCATAAATAGCTCATCGACACTGACTCATTGAAGTATATCATGCCTTCTATTCTCGATTTCACCAAGACACTGAATAGTCTTACCAAGAATGCCATCTATGTAACCGCTCATAGAATTTGAATGGTCTTATAAAAAATGCCATCTACTTAGCTACTCACAGGCTTCTTTAATGCATACAAAACAATTACAAAGCATGTGCATACTGGAACTCCAAAAACTCCACAACATATCACACTGATTCAACATGTTTTTGACATCACAATTCCATTATGCCAACATTTTTCATATATTTTCTCTATAGATCCTAAGATGTCTGTTGCAGGAGAATCTAGCAGTAAAAATGTTTAGAAATTTGAAAATGTGCAATTAGAGGAATATAATCATGAGAAGATTAGGAATTTGGAAATTTATTTGTCAGATGTAGAAAATCACATAAAATCAAGGAATTAGAGCGCAAAGGTTTGGATTTTTGGAACGAGTTTATGTGGTTTGCAGACAAGGATTTGATCAAACTTACTTTGAATCTTATTGAGGATGATTTTATGATGTTGGACAAACCCTATATTATTTCGAAGGAAGCGATATCAGCTATTTCTAGTCTTTGTGATGTTGGACCTATTCTAGTGGAGAGATCAGTTAAGAACAAATAATTTGAAACCCTCATTGGTGTCACAGGTGATCAATAGACATTGATAATTGATAAAATCATCAACCTTGTGGTGAGGTATACTTCTTATGTAATTTCTTACAAAATTTATTTAAGAAATAGAGAAGGATCAACTTCGGCGATAGCAGTATATATTGCACACCAAATGGTGAAAGAAAGCAAATTTTTTGATTTGTGTGAGTTATTGCGGACACAATTAGTTTAGAATATTACTATGACAAAAAATGAAGGATATCCTTTCTGATATGGTTCTTTGATCATGTTCTTAATGCTTTACTTCACAAGATCCTTACCATTGAAAGAGAATGTTGTGTAAAAATTGAATGAATATGTCGGAAACCAAATTTACAGGTATCCAGATTGTTTGGTAGAGAAAGATTAGGCTTGCAAGAATCATTTCATGAACCTTCAAAATATGTGGTGCTCTAGTCTGGTTCCTAGCATTATTAGTACTCTTGAGGAGAGTCCTTCCTTCGACAGGAAAAGTTTAAAGAGACTAGGTGATGTGCCTTCTTCAGAACTAATGAAGAAGATGAAAAGTGAAGAAAAGAAAGAGACAATTTCCCTTGATGATCCAGAACCATCTATAGAGGCTAAGGGAAAGTTGGCTTTAGTTGAGAAACAAGAAGGCAGTATGGATGAAGATGGCCCTTGAAAAGTAGAAAACATTTTAAGTTTGCTTGGGGAAGTTGATGGCTTGAAGAAGATTGGAGATTTGTGGCTTAAGAAACCTTCATATGATCAAGATAAGATTGAAGAAGTTTTAGTTGATTATTTGCTTCGAAAAAATATTTCTCTAAACAATATCCCAAATATCCTCTCAGATGTTTTGTTTGAAATACTTGAAGACCATATGAAGCAACCTCAAAGATGAAGTTCAGGAAAATATAGAGAGAAAATGTGCCTATGCTCAAAAGAGATTGTCTAAAATTGTTAAAGATATGAAAGATTGTGTTGGACAAGTAGCTAGAGTGTATAAGTATTGTCTTGGGTGGCTTGCGCCTATAGAACATTTCAAAGCTAAAATTGACTCCATTGAGTCTAAGTTGAATTCCATGGGTAAATCATTTGAATTTTTTAGTGACAAAGATAGTGAACAAAGAAAGAAGATAAAATCTTTACAGCTTGACCTTATATATTTCCAGAGATGGAAAGAAGATGTGGTGAATATTTTTTGGAAAGTGAAGGAGTTAGTTGAAGCTAGATTGGAAGATCTTTCCAGTCTCCTTATTGAAGTAGAAAAGTGTGCACAAAACCCTTCCATCCTGAGTTCTTTATTTGAAGTTGTTGATATGTTGATAGTAAATGATAGTTTAGGTGTGAGTGTTAGTTTGGCCATGATTTCTTGGAAGACCTTTCTTCCAGAAGTCAAAGAGAAGCACAAGAGAATTTTTAAGGCAAAGAATAATTGAAATTTTTTTCTGTAGTGCAGTTTTGGTAAATTTTTTTGTTACCCTTTGTCCTTGATGTCAAAGGGGGATAAATATTGAGAATTAAGAAAAATTAAATAATAATCATCTAAGGAGGAGCTATGACATAAATGTACAACCGATGTATAAAGTAAAGGATAGAGTTTAAGTGTTTTGTCATCAATGACAAAGGGGGAGCTTGTTAGAAATATATGTCTTAGCTGTCATTGATGTCAAACTTGGTGATCTAGATTGGTTTAGATATGATTCAGGACAATAGAAGATAGGTATATATGATGAAAAAAATGTAATATAAGTATGCGTGATGCAAAACGGTGGAAGATAGGTATGTATGTATAAAGATGGAGATCCCAGTTATTGCAAATGTAGTGCATATATGTTTGTTGCTCAAAAAATTTATATTGTCAACATGTGGATATGTGTTCCTTGGTGTCTAAGATTTGGTGTTGGCTGTGGCCATTAGGTTTGTGCTCCGGATGTCTATCCATTGTTGGTAATACAATCTAGTAATATTCGGTTGACATTTTTCAGGATTGCAGTGCTTCGCATTTTTTTCATTGCAAATATGATAGCATATTTTTGATATGTTGGTTGTCATTGCTTAAGATTGTTGTATTAAAGTTTTGGTTCTCTAAAAGAGGTGCTTCATATGTTGCTCTCTAGAAATATATTTTGTTGTGTAGTGTTTAAAATTTCTATGAGCTCCATTTTCCTCCAGTTTTTAATTTCTAATGATAATCTTTTGATGATCCATTATTCATGTATTTAGATGTCTCTATGCTGAGTTAGATCATGTTCTTTATGCTTCAGTAGCATGATCTTGTGGATGTTCAAGGATATGGTCTCTCTAGGTTAGGATGACCTGGAATGTTTTTATTCTTGTTTTTCTTTGGTGCTTGTAGCGTGTGATGTGACCATTGAAATATCTTTGGGGAAAGTGTCTTTGAGGCCAACTTGATGTATATTCTTATCAATACATACACATATATATACATGTACATGTTATGATAGTGAAGAAATGAGTGAAAAAGAAAGTGATGAGCGATAGAGTGAGAGAGTTGATATTTGTGAGTAAAGAAGAAGGACAAAATTAGTGCTACAGTATTTTGAGTGTGAGTGGATTCGAGCAGGTAAATAGTGAATAAGCTGCAAAGTTTCTTAACTAGATCTACTACAAGCAATTGATGTGATGTCTGAGATTAATGAGAACTGATCCTATGCATATGTAGATGCAATTTTATCAGTTCATTCTTATTTTTCTTAACAGTGAGCCTTCCGACAGTAAGTTATTTTAATCTGGGCAATGAGCCCTCTAGAAATGAGCCTTTGTAATCCCATATAAATAGTTATATTATCTTGAGAGTTGACCCTCTCCATGGTTTTTCCCATTTGGGTTTTCCACATATAAAAATATGGTGTCTCTCTTATGGTTGTGTATGTTTTGGATTTCATTTCAATTATTTATATCATTTCATGCTAAGGTTAATTAAGATCAAATTAAGTTTTAGAATATTACAGTGTTATGTTTGGGGAATACTGATTCACCCCACCTCTCAATATTCTAGTTTGTTCAACATCTCTCTCTCTCTCTCTCTCTAAGATTGTATGTTTATTATATAAGGTGTTTCCTCTCTCTCGGTTTTCTCAATAGTTTCCTCATGATCCAACTATTGGCAACAACAATGAAGGAAAACTAAGAGTGGGGGTGTGAATCAGTTTTCACCAAACTTAAGAAAATTAACTTCAGACTTGATCATTAATAGCAAGATCATAGATAAACACCACAACAAAAATACACATAACACACAGATTTTGATGTGGAAAACCCGGTTAAGGGAAAAACCACGGTGGGAACCTACCCACAATATGATAATACTATGTAGTAGTATATGTAAATATTACAATGGGGAATGCACATGCATTTAGGAAAACTTCCTAGATCTCACTACTCAAAACAACAAAGAGATGCAACCCAAGGATGAAAGGAAGGAAGGTTCATTGTCTTACAAAGACTGGACACCAATCCGAATTACATAAACTGAAGGAATAGCATCTTCAAATGCCTGATCATAGTTCAAGTTAAGCACACATTCTGCTCTGCAACTCTCTTATTCACTTCATCACTCTTCTGAAAGATCAAATGCTTGTTCACAAATAAAAAGCCCTCAAAGAACGTAGACAAGCAACTTATATGATTATTACACTTATTTATACAAATCATCAACCTTTATTCCAAGGTCGGATCACTTCATAAGACCAAAGTACAAAATTACATCGCATGATAGATAAATCAATATGCGAAACAATACAATGTCGACAAGGACATAACATGGACCTAAATCAAAACCTCAAAATGCAACACCACCGAATATCTCATCAAGATCATCTGCAACACACAAGAATCATCAAGTTGGTCATAAAGTCGTATAACACGAAGAATACCACCAAACCAATAAAATATTCAATAACGCGCACAACAATCATTGCATACCAGCAACACATATAGAACACAATCTAGAAACATCAAAAAGAAATGTGAATTCCACCACAACAACCGCAACAAATTGTATTACTAGAATCATCATATTTCTACCAGAGCTCAAGAACACCAACACAACTTATTGATAATCTGAAAGATACGCTTGTGAAGTTTTAAATCATGAACCACTCGGACTGAGGACACACATGAGCATCCCAAACACTCTCCCAAATTCACTCAACATAATGAATCAATTCTGGAGCAATACAAACCAGAAATCACAACTCTGCAATACAAAACTAGTCATCACACCAGACCTCATAACTCGATCAAATCACCTTCTAGAGCACTGAAACTCATGTTGAATCAACTGAAGATACTTTTCTCTGAATCCTTAAGTCCGCATCAACATATCTATAATATACCAACCAAACCAACTCTCTACAATACTGAAGCACAAGAATAAATGAATATGTTGACATCAATGACAACAACACATTCCAACAAGTCTAATATAAAAAAATCTCCCCCTTTGGAATTGATGGTATCATATGAATGTGAAAAATAATCAATCAATCAATGCAATGAAAGAAATCGACTCCAACAATCTCCCCCTGAGATCATGCACACATATCTCTCTTCCTTAGATAGATAAGATAGTTTTTCACATGCTTCTCTCCCTCTTTGACATCATTGCAAAAGGCTCTCAAAACTCAATAAATCTCCCCCACACAATCATGAACTGAACCACATATTGACTACTCCATCTAAGTAGCAACATCCACTCATCGATCTAGATATCAAGATAAGACTATGAAGTACACCAGATTGATGCAACTCAATGCATCTAGTTCTCATTAGGAGGGGCAATCACCCCCAACTTCTCTCTGAGATAACAAATGTATCTATAGGCAAAGGCTTAGTATAAATATTTGCATTTTGTTCCTTTGTAGACACATACTCCAATCTGACTTCCCTTACACAGACTTTCTCTCTTAGAAAATGAAAATTAATTGATAAATATTTTGTCTTAGAATGCAACACTAGATTCTTAGAAATATTGATAGCACTTGAATTGTCACAATATATAACGGTAGGCTCATTATAAATAACTCTAATATCCTTCAACATATTTTTCATCCATACTACCTAAGAACAAATACCAACAACATCAATGTATTCATCTTCAACAGTAGATAATGATATAGCATTCTACTTCTTGCTCATCCATGAAACCAACTTTTTCCCTAGAAAGAATGCACCACCACTTGTACTCTTTCGATCATCAACATCACCTGCCCAATTTAAACCAGTATAAGCACTTAAAGTGAAATCGTCATTCTTCAGATACTACAAACCATAATCAACTGTTCCCTTCAAATATATGAATATCCTTTTCACAACAGTAACATGACTTTCTTTAGGATCAACCTAGAATGTTACAACAAGACACATGACATTCATAATGTCTAGTCTAGTCTAAGTCAAATATAATAGTCCACCAATTATAGATCTATACAAAGTCTGATTAGCCTTCGGAGATTCATCATCTCTTTTCATCTTGTATCCTATTACCATAGGAGTTCCAACAAGTTTGGAATCATCTAACCCAAACTTCTTCAACAATTCCTTCACATACTTTGATTGAGACATGAAAATGCCTTTATCAGTCTGTGTAATTTGCAATCCCAAAAAGAATTGCATCTCACCTATCATAGACATCTCAAACTCTTTTTGCATATCATCAACAAACTTCTTACTCAAATCATCATCTCCTCCAAAAATAATGTCATCAACAAAAACTTAAACAATCAAAATGTTATCATTATCAATATTGAAGAATAAATTACTATCAGCAATTGCTTTAGAGAATCCCAACTTCATCAAAATTTGGCATACCAAGCTCTAGGGGCTTGTTTAAGTCCATACAATGCTTTCTTTAATTTGCATACCAAATCTCCTTCATCTGTCAATGAAAATCCATTCGGTTGTTCAATGCAGACTTCTTCTTCCAACTCACCATTCAAAAAGGGTGACTTCACATCCATCTTATATACCTTGAAATTCTTATAAGTAGCATATGCAAGAAATAATCTAACAACTTCAATTCTAGGTACTAGAGAAAAAGTCTCCTCAAAATAAATGCCTTCCATATGTGAATATCCTTTACATACCAGTATTTCTTTGTTTCTAAAAACTTCTCCATCTTCATTCAGTTTATTCCTGAATAGCCATTTAGTACCAATTACATTCTTGTCTTTAGGTCTTGAAACAAGTTCCCATGTATTGTTCTTTTGAATCTGATTTAACTCTTCTTCCATAGCTCTTACCCAATTTTCATCTTTACAAGCTTCAGGAACATCTTTAGGCTCAATCTTAGAAATCAAACATATCTCTTCAGCAATAATTCTTCTCCTAGTCATCAAACCTTTATTTTTATCACCAGTAATTTGATTCTCTGAATGATTTAATCTTACATACTTGGGGGTCTTTTGATTTTTCTATTTTTCAGTCTCTTTAACTTCTTCACCGCCAATTGCATCTTGATATACTGACATTTCTAGATCACTTTGATTTATGCTCTGAGTCTACACTTGCTTTGAATTACTTGAACTAATATCCTGACCATCAGATGCATATCATCATGCTTTTATTTGTTTCTCATGGCACTCATCAACCTTCACATTTGCACTTTCCACTATTTTTCTGAGTCTTTTGTTGTAACACCGGTAGGTCTTTCTCTTAGTAGAATATCCCAAAAATATTCCTTCATCACATCTTGCATCAAATTTTCCTATATCCTCATCTCTTTTGATATAACATTTGCTTCCAAAGATTCTGAAATATCTAACTGTAGGAATATGACCAAACCATAACTCATAAGGGGTCTTACCAGCATCACCTTTTATATGCACATGGTTGAATGTGTACACAATAGTGCTAACAATTTCTCTCCAATAGATATGTGGAACATTTCCTTCAATCATCATAGTCCTACAAACATCCAAAATAGTTCTATTCTTCCTTTCAACAACTCCATTCTATTGAGGGGTCTACAAAGGAGATAATTGACTCCTAATTCCATGCTCTTGACAGTAGGAATTAAACTCACCATAAGTGAATTATCCTCCTCTGTCAGATCTTAGACACTTCATCTTCAACCCTATCTTTGTCTCTACCATAGCTTTGAATATTTTGAATTTCTCCAATGCTTCAGATTTCTTCCTTAGAAAAGTGAACCACATCATTCTAGAATAGTTATCAATCAACAACATTAATTATATGTCACCCTGCAATATTCTCACCCTCGAAGGACCACATAAATCAATATGCACAAATCTAATATCCCATTAGATGTATATTATTTTCTCTTGAATGAAATTATTGTTTTCTTTCCCAATTGACATTCTTTACACACTGGATTAGTAGGCTTCACTATCTTAGGCAGATCTCTAACATCTTGGATAGAACTTATCTTAACCATGCAGTCAAAATTAACATGACACATCCTCTTATGCCACAACCAACTTTCATCAATTTGAGCAATCAAACAACTTTTCTCACCAACATTCAAATGAAAGATATTACATTTAATTTTAGTTCCTGATGCAATTTCTATACTGGAGCTATTCAAGATTTTGCATTTCCCATTCTTGAATTGTAAATCATATCCCTTATCAACCATTTGTCCAACACTCAAACCCTTATGCTTCAAACCCTCAACATAGTAAACATCACCAGTATTATACTAACCATCAAGAGAAATAAAACCTCTACCACAGATTACACAAGCTTTGTTATCTCCAAATCTTACTATACCGCCATTATACATCTCTATATTCACAAATTTACCTTTATCACCTGTCATGTGATGTGAACAACCACTATCAATAACTCATTCATCTTTCTCTTTAATCTTAGCAGCCAAGACTTTCTCTTCAACAATGCAGCTTGTAGAATCAACAGGTACTAGATCATCTTCCTTGATAGCAATGAATACCCACTCATCTTTTTAATTCCCTTTCTTAGACTCATCATCTGTCACACCCCTATCATCAACATAATAACACTTCTTTTGATATCTATACTTATGATTAGGCTTGTAAGGCTTATCATACTTTGACACTCTTTCTGGACACCTAGAGGCAAAATGTCCTATCTTATTGCATGAAAAACATTTCAAAGGTAACTTCCCTTCATACTTACCAGCTCCCTTAGGCAATCTTCTAGCAATAAATGCTTCAAGCTCTTGCAATTATCTTTCATGTTCTTCCATCTCTCTCATCTCCTTCTCATATTTGGAAACCCTAGTTGAACTCTCCCGGATCATAATTTTGCTTCCGAGATAAAGTAGCTTTAAATGCAGTCTCAGTTTTGGCATGTGATTCTCCAAGTTCATTGAATTCAAAAGCAACAAGCTTACCAACCAACATGTCTCTTGTCACAGATTTCACAGTCCAAATCTCATCAATAGCAACAAATTTGTGTCTGTAAGCCGGAGGCAAGGATCTTAACACTTCAGCTACAATCTCATCTTCTTCAATGATTCCACCGACACATATGATGTTCAGTACAAGATAATTCACTTTAAAGCCATAAAGGATGAAATATTATCATCTTCTCCCATTCTTAACAACTCATACTTTCCTTTCAAGATCTGCAACTTAGCAACCTTCACATGTTTGTCTCCTTCATACAAGGTTTCTAACTTCTCCCAAATCTCATGAGAAGTCTGCAATCCCATGACATTAGTCATCTCTGAATTAGCCAGGGCACTCAACAACACTTCTTTGTCTCTTATGTTATGTTCAACATCCTTGATCTTATTTGCAGTAAGAGGACCATTCTAAGGAACATTGTAGACATTCTTTGTGATCTTCCAATAATCTTCTCCAAGACATTTCAAGTGACACTCCATCTGGTTCTTCCATATGGTGTAATTAGTTATATCAAATCTCAGACTCTCCTTCTTGAAAATAACAGTTGCCATCCCAGATCTCCTCAAGCTATCATGCTTCTTCCAGAGCTTCTAGCTTTGATACGAATTGTTGGTAGTAACATTGAAGGAAAATTGAGAGGGGGGTGAATCAGTTTTCACCAAACTTAAGCAAATTAACCACAACTTCAGATCTGATCATTAATAGCAAGAAAAAAGATAAACACCACAACAATAGTACACATAACACACATATTTTGATGTGGAAAACCTGGTTAAGGGAAAAACCACAATGGGAATCTACCCATAATATGATGATACTCTGCAGTAGTATATGTAAATATTACAATGGGGAATGTACATGCATTCATGCACACTATCTAGAGCTCACTACTCAAAACAACAAAGGGCTGAAACCCAAGGAAGGAAGGAAGGAAGGCTCACTATCTTACAAAGATTGGACACCAATCCAGATTACATGAACTAAAGGAATAACATCTTCAAATGCTTGATCACAGTTCCGATTAAGTACACTATCTTCTGTACAACTCTCTTCTTCACTTCATCACTCTTCTGAAAGATCAAATGCTTGTTCACACATACAACACCCTCAAAGAACGTAGACATACAACTTACATGATTATTACACTTATGTATACGAATCATCAACTTTTATTCCAAGGTCGGCTCAACTCATAAGACCTAATTACAAAATTACATCACACAATACATAAATCAATATGCGGGCCAATACAATGTCAGAAAGGACATATCGTGGACCTAAATCAAAACCTCGAGCACACAACACCACCGAATATCTCACCAAGATCATCTCAACACACAAGAATCATTGGGTCGGCTAGAAAGTCGTATAACATGAAGAATACCACCAAACCAAGAAAATATTCAATAATGCTCACAACGATAAATGTGAACCAGCAACACGGATAGAATACGATCTAGAAACATCAACAAGCAATGTGAATTTCACCACAACAACTGCAACAACTTGGATTACTAGAATCATCATCATCTTTCTACCGGAGCTCAAGAACACCAACATAACTTCTTGACAATTTGAAAGGTATGCTTGTGAAGTTTCAAATCATGAATCACTCAGACCGATGACAAACACGAGCATGCCAAACACTCTCCCAAATCCTCTCAACATAATGAATCAATTTCGAAGCAATACAAACTAGAAATCACAGCTCTGCAATATAGAACCAGTAATCACACCAGAACTCATAACTTGATCAAATCACCTTCCAGAGCACTTAAACTCATGTTGAATCAACTGAAGATACTTTTGTTTGAAACCTTAAGTCCGCATCAATATATCTGCAATATACCAACCAAACCAACTCTCTACAATACTGAAGCACAAGAACATAGGAATATGTCGACATCAATGACAATAACACATTCCAACAACTCTAATATCCAACACCAACAATTCTAGGAACCTTTCCTTTTCTCTACATCCATTCAAAAAATAGTCCCTCTTGCACGCTCTAATTTTTTCTCCATATATTTTTCAACCACAACTCTCTCAATTTTCTCTAAATCAATCCTCAAAAAATTCATCATCTTGTATGGGTACTATGGCCTCAATGATTCTCCCAACTAGTGATCTCCTGATATTTTTCTAACTACTTCATTCATTTTTTTTTCTTCCTTTAATTTATTCTCTATATCTCATTATTCTACTAGTTTATTTTTCCTACATTCAAGACTATTCATTTTATTCCCCAATCATTTTCCATAATTTATCTCAACACTAAAGTCTTTCTGAATCTCCTCCCTTTTTATGCCATCACTTTAATGTCATGTTCCCCAAGGCTACTACTTATTATGTATTACCACACCTCTTTATTTTAAATATTGTCAACATGTATAAGTTTTTTTCTTTAAAAAAATCCAAAATTTTCACTTCTCAAAATTTTATTACTACTTTTCTTCTTTGATAGGATATTCCCACTTATGCAACAACAACTAAGGTCCTAGTAATGATATCAAATGTTGGTAGAAAAACCTTGACCAAATTCCAAGGATAAATATTTTATTATACGTTGTAAACCTTGATGTGATGCGATAAAAATGGAGAACTTAGATATGTAATAAGCATAAACCATATTATAATACACCACATACATTTATTCATTCATTCATTCACACACATGCGCACGCGCATGCGCACACACGTACACACACACAGAGAGTCATATAATAGTATAATTTAATGGTATACATGTCTTTAATTAATTCCTCATGCTTTACTCTCACTTATCATCTTCCTTATTCTCGCATATATTTAATTCATATGATTTATTCTTGTATCTCTCACTTTTCTCTTTTTTTATATAACCTCTTAATGCCTTTTCATAATGTCTTTGCATCATCTCCCTTGATAATAACACTTAATTATTTTATTCTCGTGAATTTTCCTTTTTCTTTACAATATTCTATACATTTATAGATTATTTAGGCATATTATAGGTATTTTAGGACTATTTAAGTGGTATATAATAGATATATGGGTCTAGAAATTTCCTAAATTACTTTTTGTGTTTCACAAACTTCTATATCTTGCCAAAACCTTCATTTGTGAATTTTTTATAAGGCCATCTAAATCTATGTTTCTTCACAAGCAATATAATAGCATCCCTCTACATGCATGCACAAAGTCTATCTTGAAGCCTTCCACTCCAAATTATTAGGAGAAGTAATCAATACAAGGAATATTAAATTCATACCTAATTTTGGAGACCCAAAGGATATTTGTAATTAGATCCATAACACCTTGCTCAATGTCTCTTGTAATATATTTACAAAATATTTAGCTCTAAAAGTGGGTCATCTCCTTCCTCAAATTATGAGGCCTAAGAACACTAGTCTCATTAAATCTAGATATATTCTAAATAATATGATTATAATTTGAGAATGCATGGAATGGGCTAGGTACTCTCATAATAAGATAATATTCTTTAAAATTGGTTTTGCTAAGGTCTATGACCATAATGAATGGCCTTTTATCTTGCCCATGCTTCACACTCTAGGATTTGGGTCTCAATTTATAATCAATTAACATGATTTTCGTAGATGTATCAACTTGGATTACTATAAAAGGTCAATAAAATAGTGCCTTTATGCTTTTCAAGTCCATTCAACAAGGTTTCCCCTTGGTTCTAGGTCTCTATGTACTTGTTGTTGAAGGATTTAGTGACCTTCTATCTCACTCTATGTCTCAAGGGATAGCCAAGGTGTAGATTTATCTAATTCCTTAGCTCCGTTTGTAAATGACCACTTAATGGATGAAATTGTTTTAAATATCAATTTCTTAGAAAAGGAGAAAAATATCAAACAATCCCTTAAGAATCTAAATATTTTTTGGCAAATCTTCTGGTTGTACCATTCAATGGCATAAGACTCAATGTTACAAATAATCCTTCCTCCCCATGCCTTCCTAGCTCAACTCCTATAGTTGAAAATAGATTAGTCACAAAGAAGTTTTCATATTTATAAGAATCCAATTTTTCTTTCACAGGTATCCTTATGGCAAGATGTTCTCACTAGAATAAAAAAGGAGTTGGTCTATTGGGTTACCAAAACCCTTTCCTTGCTTTTTTAAAAAGTTTTTTCCAAGATTCTTGCAATAACTCATGTTTATTATTCCTCATGTTGGGCCCCTTCGAAGGCCTATTATATGAAGTTGGAAAAACTTCTTCATGATTTTATTTGTGCTTCTTCAGAAAATCACAAGGGATTTCATAAGGTGGCTTGGGATTTTTGCTACCTCCCTTTATATTTTGGAGGTTTGGAGCTTTTATCCACTCAATGTCCAGGATTGACTCTCTTCACTGAGTGGATCATCTACTACCTTCATAGTTATGAAGCATATCCACTCAATGTCCAGGATTGACTCTCTTCACTGAGTGGATCATCTACTACCTTCATAGTTATGAAGCATATCAAATCCTTGTGCAATGTTGCATTACCTCTAGTCATCCTATTTGGTGACCTACACAAAAGTGGATTGGTCTTGAACCCTTCTCACCATAAAGAATTTGATGTAGATCTAAGGGGATCTCATGATAAAAAATATTTGGAGAGGTTGGGAAGCCATGAAGTTATGACTTCTCTAAAATGGTTTTGGATTTTGTGATGGGCTTTCATTGACTAGAAAAATATATGGTGGTCCCTCATTTTGCAAGATTATGATCACCTATTAGTGAGACTGCTTTCGGCTCCTACCTTGGGATTTCACAAGAAACCTAAGTTAGAACTCTAGAAGATATTTTCTCTATAGATCCACAAGTCTTTTGTTATGGAATGAAACTAAATAGAAATTTCACCTTTCTAATCACGATTGTGAACTTTTTTTATATAGTTATAGGGGAAAATTTGGATTTGATATAATTTACAAAATTGGCATTAATTCTTCTAAGCCTTGGAGGAAATAGTAGAAATGGTCTTTAACACTTTTTTTTAGAATTATAAATTATGGCAAGAATATCTCTTCCTTTCTCACTTGTTACCCTTGGTTCCCACTTTGAATCAAGAATCAATGGTGATATTTGTAATCACAAGTCTCTATTTAGCAACACGTATTTCAAAACCATTTGGTCAACTATTGTGAAGCCCAAATTGACCCAATTTACTTTATGTACTCTATTTCAAGGCCTTTTCATTAGCTTTGGTTATCACATTTGGGGTTTTTAGACCTTAGTTTCCCATTTTGTAGGGAGCCAAAGTCTTCCAAGCACCTATTCTAGTTATGTCCCAAAGACTACAATGTTTGTACCTAGTTCCATGATTTTTTCAATCCCTTCAAATTGAACCTTTTTCATGGCACATAATCCTTTGGTGGATTAGTCTCATATCCCTCACAAATTCAACCAAATCTAACATGCTTTTAGAGTAGAGATTATCTTCAACTTATGGAAAGGTGACGATTTAGCTATTTTTGTTAATTGTATTCATTGACGTTTCACTTGATTATTAGGCTATGATATGCTTAATGTTTTATCACATATTCTAATGCAATAAATTGAATTTTCACTTGAGGTGGCCTAGTTACAAGTACTCCTTGACTAATGGAGCAATCCACCTTATATAGTGGCTAGAGTTCCTTTGTCTCCCTCTTGTTTTTTATACTTTGCGCTTTAGCCCCATGTGGACTTTAGGGATGTGACTTTTTCCACCTACCTTTTTTTGTGAATATGTGATATTATTTTATAAATGATAATCTAGACAGTTATTCATAAAAAAAAAAACCAAAAAAAACCGTCAAAGGTTATTTTAATTAATAGATGGAAAAGAACCCTTATTAAGAGAGGACTTCAAACATAGAAATAATCGTTTATTTACATATGTTGAACTATTTTGAAGTTTAATAATTGTAATCATTTCTAAATATAATTTTGTGATTGTTTTTATCATAAATATTTTAGATTAATTACTTTATAAATGATAAACTTATTGATTTTTAAAAAACTTTAATAATAAAAAACTACCCCAAAATATATCTAAAAACATTAATATTATTCTAAAACTTATTCAATAGAAAAATACGTGATTTTAAATCTCGTTCAATTACACTATTAATAAGATGCAATAATAGAACTAAAAGAAATATTTAAAACCACATAATAATTTTTTGAAAATATCTAGCCAACACTGCAAGCACAAATACAACAGTATTTATTTATTAATTAAAATTCCAAGGACTCACGGGCCATTTTATTTCATCATCTAGAACCACTTTTATTTGAATGGATAACATTTGGATTCTTTGTAAAAGGACTGCTTATCTGACATGAGAAAACCATGACGTGTACATTATTTCTGAACTAAACAGATCCGCCATTAATGAAAGCAGACTCTGTCATGGGCCAGAAAAGGTAGAATGTAGTGAATCCTTCTTTAACATGTGTAAATATTACAGACAATATACTAAAACTATGACTGAAAATCTTCCCCCACTTCAGCCCTCAGACTGGTTTTGATGATCTTCAATTGTCAGGGGCGGCTCGTAATTGGTGAAAAGCTTGTAAGCTGAAATGATGGAGCTCACAACAAAACACACAAGGACAACACTACTTAAGAAAATGGATGTCCTCGCTTTATAACAGAATTTGTCAAACGAAACACAAACTCTACTCCATGTTACTTTGTGATCTCCCTCGTAGCTCAGGAATAAAATCTCCACACCAGTGGCCACCGAAGTTAGGGTTACATATGTCAAAACCTGCATCACATTCGCCTTGTTTCAGAAAGTGAAAACAAATTCTTTGAATTTGGGATTCAACTGTATAGTTTTAGGATCTATGAGTTCATTTTACTATTCAATTAAAGATTTAGAGTATTCATTTGATTGTATAAGAACGCAAGTCTATGGTGATATTTCTTTCATTCAGAATCGAAGACTTAAGATATTAGATTTATGCTGATATTTCTTTGATTCAGAATTAAGGATTTAGGGTATTCATTGGATTGTATAAGAGCATTAGTCTATGGTGATATTTTTTCTACTGGGAATCAAAGACTTAGGGTATTCATTGGATCATTGTTTAGGGCATCATACCTTGTAAAGTTTGAAGTTTGCACTTTGATAGATGATATAATCAAAGAGCATACCATCATGCTCATCAATTGTATCTAACCAATTAAACTATAACCCTTTAGTTTATAAAACATTTTATAATTTATCTATTACCTTTATATTTGATTTAAAAAAGAATCTATTATATTACTACCTGCCCTATAACTTTCCTTCTCAGTAAATTTGGTTTGTCTAAAGGGAGGGAGATAAGTAGGCCCGATTTGGAATAAAACAAGCTTCCACAGACAAGTCACTGAATGGAAGCCATGAAAGAGTTTTGTAATGACTGGTTTGAGTAAGGGAAAGTCTAGAATTATATCTACTGTAACAAAAAATACCCAATAAAGGATTATTCACACGGACTGTAAGATAGAGTTAAATTTAACCACTATTCAAAATGTAGGTCTCAAAATTTTGCATTTTGATCAACACAAAACTATGCAATTGAATTCTACAATTTCTTCCAGAAACATTTTTAAACAAAATTATACAGTTGAATCTTTTGAAGCATTAAGAAAAACTCCATCTGTAACTAGACTTGAGCACAAGATATTACATTTTCCTTTGACATGCTTATCTAGTGATTCAGACTTAGAAACAGTTACTGAGGTTTTTGAAGCCATGTTAGAGCATTTACCTGATCCAAAATAAAGATGATCCACGCTCTAGTTAAGCTCTGAAGACCTGCAAAAAGAGCAGAGTCTATGGCCGACAACAGAGAGTATCCAGCACAGATCCCATTTGTATAGATCAAATACCTTAGAAGAAAGTTACAGTCAGATGGGTAGGAGAAAAATCAGAGATTGAACATGTGAAATGCAAAAAGCACAGTAGTTACTTGAATTGAAAGTTACAATCAAATGGGTACTAGAAAAATCAGAGATTGGGCATGTAAATGCATGAAACAGAGTAATTACTTGAATTGCAAGTTACAATCAGATGGGTATTAAAACATCAGAGATTGAACATGAAAAATGGAAGAAACAGAGTAGATAATTGAATTGAGAGTTACAGTCAGATAAACATTAGAAAAATCAGAGATTGAGGATGTAAATTGGAAGAAACAGAGTAGTTACTTGAATTGAAAGTTAAAATCAGATGGGTATTAAAGAATCAGAGATTGAACATGTAAAATGCAAGAAACAGGGTAGTTAAGTTACTTGAATGCAGCAACATTGGAGTAGTGAAGAGCTCCATAATCATTGGTCTGGCTGTTGTGAAGCATGATGACCATTGCTGCAATACAGAGAGGGAGGGGTAAAGCTCTGAAAAGGAGGTGAAATGTAGTGGCCTGCACAGTCTCCCCATGTGTGTTTTCATCTTCCTGTCTTTCCATTTTTTCAGAGAGTGAGGGCACAATGTGAACTGATATTCTTCGTGTTATAAGCATGTTAATTTATGATGATAGTTAGAAGAACAAATAAAGTTAATGGGTGAAACAGATGAGCTTTGGATTTGTGGTGGGGCTTGCCTTTTCAAAAGTGATTTCAAAACAAGTATAATAGTGGTCGGTGCAATGGTTAGTGCACAGCTGAATGATGTCTTCATTAGACAAGGCACCCATTTTCCCTCTGCTATTATGTATTGAATACGTCAGATGACACACATTATCTTCTAGGTTAAATATCTGCATTTTTCTTCTTTGCGAAGTGGTGGCATTTGTCTTCAAGCTGATTCTGTGAGATGTAATTGTGACTCAATAAATATTCTAGGATCTAATTAATTAAATTATAAGGATGTTAACTTTTATTTAGAATAATAAGCTATGAATAGTAAATTTGAAGAACAGAAATTAAACAAATGATATATAGTCTTTAGTTAGAGTTCACAGGGAGGAATTTGATGCTGAAAATTTTGGGAAGCGGGATTTTAAAGTTTGAAGGGATGAATGTCTCAAAACCTATCAACAAGTACATTATATTATAGTTTAGGTATACACATGTGGAATTGATCTTTATAAGTGTGAAAATGATATGTTGAATGTATTTGAAGTTGAACTCATATAAGTGAACCGATAAGGAATGGATGACTATGACAAGTTCAATTCAGCTCAATGTACACATATATGAAGTGTGATGGTATGTGCAAACGTTGTTTGAGAACTTACTAAGCAAAGTTCATGTTCTTTTTTAATAAAGTTCCTAGGCCTGGATCGATCCAACAATCAATAGACCAAAATTGAAAACAACAAACAAGCATATAATATGCCTAGGATGGTGATGCAATTAGGATGTTCTATGATTATGAGCTATGATGCTCCCATGAATGTCATTGTAATGATTATAAGGTGGTTTCAAAATGATGAATGAATGTTCATTAAATACTTGACCACTCAACACATAAATGTGTGTTAGGTCAACTGACAACAACTATATTATTACTTAAATTTTTAAATTTTAGGGTCCAAATCCACAACTATGGAAATGGCCTAGGTAAATTCCACTCTCAATGATTTGATCTAGGGTAGAGAACTGGAGATCTAAGGATCATCAAGTTATGGGCTGAATGATGATGGGATCCAGATAGAATAATGTCATAAACCAAATTCACATAAGAATATACTGATGAACTTATAAGGCACTGAGAAGGGGGGGGTGAATCAGTGATAGTAAAAACAATACAAAACCGAATATCAATTTTACCAACTTAAAAATCAATAGACATGTATGAAATATCACCAAGTATGCAATCACCACATAAAGCATAAACCACATGACACAAGAGTTTATACGTGGAAAACTCAAATGGGAAAAACCATGGTGGGAGTTAGTACCCACAAGATCCACTATCTGCAGTATAGAGATTTGACCGGTTAAGGTCTACGAGTGAAAGCATAGTGTTGTGTCGCAGTTTTAGCTAAGTGCAAGTGAAAAATAAATCCTACTCGACTGAGTACGACTAAGCCGAGACTGCATGGCGCCTACATGGAGGACGGGTGGCGAGGTATAATTGGTCGAGTACTACTCGACCCTACATATACCTGCCGACTGCACTTAGCCCCCCATTTGCACAGTCCAAAATTACTAGAGCGGGGGGGGGGGGGGGGTTAAGAAGACTTTCGACCGAGCAAGGTAGGGCCGAAAGGCTTTTCTTAATTTTTAATTATTATTTTTAATTGTTTTAATAATTTATATGTATATTTTTTTTTTTTAAATTGTTTTATTAATTTATATATATAGATTTTTAATTTTTTAATTATTTTAATAATAATATATGCATATATATTATTTTAATTACATATAATTAAAAACATATACAACCAAAAAAACATATAATTACAAACAATATAAGAGAATATAATTTACAAACAATCTCTCTAATTACATTCAGGCATCCATGTATACTTTCCAAGAGTTTAGGAGATCTTTTAGTTTCATGGAGTACCAAAGAATATCATATTTAATAAAGGTAAGTTTGATAAGATCATATTTGAGACACCTGGATAATGTCAAGGTTTCGGAAAAACATACACATAATTGGGAAGTAAATTGGACTATAGATCAACCCATCACCTTAAGATTGATCAACAAAAAGAGATTGAACCAAATTCTTGAGGACTTGTGAACAAAAAGATGGGAACTTACCATTAATTGAGTTTGCATATGATAACACTAATCATAAACACACTTCTCATTTCTTCATTGGAGGTTCGTAAGCTCAAGTATTGTATGCTTAACAAATAGGCTCAGACATGGTAGTTGTGGATGCAAATGAACTAGAAAAGATGAAAGACCAAACTTAGATTGATTAGCAATTGGGAAATGTAGTGGATTTTAAAAAAATATATAAATGACAAAAGTATATACATCAAAATAATCATGTATCAGAGAGAGTGTTTCTAATAAATTAGCCATTGACAAGCTTGATTAATTTTTGTCTTCCAAACTTGCATATCACTTTGTGGAACTTTTTGAGATCCTAGAACCTTTTGGTGCAATAAATACTATATAGTGAGCTTCATCATTTCAACTTCTAATTATAACTTTAGTTATTTAAGTCTTGGCTCCATATATCCCCTACTTCTCTCAAGTTCTACCCCCAAATCATGATTCTAAATGTTGGTTCCCTCCCATTAATCATTATTTTGATTAGAATTCTTAGAACATTTTAATAGCTTCATTGACATTTCCTAAATATTTTTGGTCCTTTGATCTTTGGTTCAATCTTTTTGTGTGATCTTTGGTTAAACTAGATTAACAAGATTAAATTTTACACTAATGAATTTGCTTATAAAAGCAAAATGAAAACCCCAGATAAAGTAAAAGGAATGTAATTAATGATTTATTAATAAATTAGGTGATTGTCTATTTTACTCCAACATTATATACCTATTACAAAATTTTATATTTGAAGTACAATTATGCTAGAATGATTATTACTATTGATATTTGGCGTACCTTTCTAGTTTAATAAAATGATCTCATAATCATTATCTATAATGGTGTAGTCGCATATGCATATTATAATTTTTATGTTAAATAAGTTCATGTGTATGTTCATGTAATTTGTTTTGCAATGTAATCTTTAAGTTGCAATGTCTATAGGTCGCAGTTCATTTGATTCTTTTTGTTTAAAATGTTTAACTCAAGTGCATATTTGTACAATGTTTTATCTTGTTTGTGGCATATATTGTATATGAACTTGTTTTTAATTCAATTTAGTATATACATGCAGATTCACACACGTATATATATTCATACATTTCACATCACATCTAAATATGGCTTCTAGTGGTTCAAATCATTTTTCTTCTGAGCAGAGTGTGCATCCTGATCCTCAGCAGACCTCACGTAGGTCTGAGACTCCTGAGAGTACTCCTGAGAATTCAAAGACTGCTCGTACTGAGACTATTTTGAGAATGCAGTCCTCTCTAGCATAGTTACAAAAGACTTTAAATAACACTTTTGTGCTGGCCAATAGAGATAAATTAGAATGTATTAGAGATGAGCTGATGCGTATAATTGAGCTTGCTCAATCATACAACCCATATCATGACCCTCACATTGAGCATTTTTATAGGACTTTATCTCACATTGTCTATGGCACGGTTAAATGGAACAATAGATAGAGATTCTTCTGCAGTGAATGTGAAATCCATGTTCCCATTTTACATGGAAATGGTTGTGGTTAGAAGATATCGGGTCACTAGATGTGAGGATCCTATTGTCACACCATTCATATATCCTAGATGGTTGGTGACATATCATAGGTGGCCGCAGAAGGATGAGCTGCCACAATATTTCTGCAAACAATTGTATGCAAAATTTCATCTAGGATATGATGTTGATTACATAGACTTTCCACGATATGCTGGGCAGGGTAGGGGTAGATTTGCAGATAGATTTAGACACCATGATACACAACCCCCTAGTAAGAGGGCAATGATGGGTCAAAACCTTTTGGTTTTTCTAAAAGGTTTGGATTTGGTCATAGGTGGTGCTGGTGATATGACAGCTGAGGAGGCACGCATTGACATGTATTCTAGCATTGCCAACATTGCTACTCAGGTTGATGAGATGACTTCTGAATGCGTGGGGAGATATATGTTGTGTTCTCGTACTGCCCCTATTGTTGATGAGACAGATCCATTTTATGACCCATATATTCGTTATGAGCTACCGTTGCCTGTAGAGATCACATGTTTACTGGAGGATTGTCTGTGCCAGATGAGCTCCTATTTAGTGAGTGATCTTGTGGATGCTTATCAGGATCTCTCTACATTCCATGGGATCACTCCTAAGCAACTGCTTGAGTTCATTAGACAAGTACTTCATATATCCTCGACTAGTACTAGCCATGATGGAAGAGATTCAGAGCTTGGTAGTTCCAGGCAGGAGGATATTTCAATACCTCCTACAACTCCCGATACTACAATGCATCCTACACCACAAACTCTAGGAGTTCGGTGATGATGTTTTTCATCTCTTCTTATGGATGACTTTATTGATCCAGATGTTGCGTCATTACACTCTTCGGAGGTATCTAGCATTGGGCGTGCATTCGAGGAGAGGAATAAGGTAAGAAACTAGAAATTTTGATTTTAACTTAGTTGTATATATAAATTTTTAATGTATTCACTACCATTGACATATTTTTTTAATTTTAAATATATATTACATGAGATTATGACGGACGCGAGATATGGAGATTTGCAGGCACTTGGTGATCCT
This sequence comes from Cryptomeria japonica, assembly GCF_030272615.1. Classification (NCBI taxonomy): domain Eukaryota; kingdom Viridiplantae; phylum Streptophyta; class Pinopsida; order Cupressales; family Cupressaceae; genus Cryptomeria; species Cryptomeria japonica. The sequence goes on along the minus strand of NC_081407.1, from coordinate 219,854,364 downwards.
ATTCACTAGGATACACAGGTAAATTTATATTTAAATTGATGTGTCTTACTTTTTTCCTATTCATCACTATATATATAATTTTTTTAACAAGGAAACTGTGTACACAATGTAGGCCCTTGGAGCAGGTGACAGATCAGATCGGGGATCGGGATAGGACATGACATAGCTCATTATATTGTTATATATACATGCTTTCTTCTTTTATTATGTATATCTGAATTTTCTATTAAACATTTTGTGGACATTTATATTATACATGTTGTGAACATTATATTTCTGTTATGCACTCGATTTCTATTATACATGTTGTGGACATTTAGATATTATACATGAACTATGGACATTGCATTTTTATCCTTATTTTAGACATTATACCTCGACATTTCATACATGTTACATGTTTATCTAGACATTTCATGTGTTACATGTTTATATCTACATTTCATGTGTTGTGCATGTTTATTTTATGTGTTACAATGAGCTCTCACTCTGAATTAGGTGCACACTAGATCACTCTCCTAATTCATCAACACCTTTTCTTAATATTTATAATTTATTATTTAGTGCATAATTTAGTTGAGAAAGAATGTCTTAAGGGGATCATAATACATGCTAAATTAGTATTCAATTTCTTCAAACTCATTATTATTGAACTTGTCTACTTAGTTGTGTTACGTGTTTATAGAATTTTCATAATTCCGAGTTACATGTTTATTTTATGTGTTACAATGTTCAAATTTCATGTGTTACATTTCAGTTAGATTGATATTCAAATCATTTCTACATTTAAGTTAGATTGATATGCAAATGATATATACTAGGTTTTATGGTTGGTATTGGTATTGGTATTTATATAGGTTTATGGATCATTTTAGTAGGTTGTGGAAATATTATTAGCAATATTACATGTTGTGTTTGTTGTAACACTTAACATTTAATGGCGATGACCACAAGTAGTATGAGATGCTTTCTTTTCTTCACAACTAGTACTGAAGTAAGAGCTAAGTTTGATATTAATCTAGAGTTTAACATTATTTAAGACTACATCCTAGGGCTATACCTAGCTTTTCTTAAGGGGATGTCAATGAAAAATCAAAATATATTTCCTAAATTTTAAGTAATATAAATAATCACTAATAATCTAATGTAACAAACGAAGGAATTTACATGTGTGTGAACTCATGAAAAATTGAATAACAATGCATATATATATATATATATATATATATATATATATATATATATATATATATATATATATATATATATATATATATATATATATATATATATATATATATATATATATATATATATAATCTAGCATACTTAGTTCATAAGGGGATCTAAAATTAGGACCTATTAGGATGTCTTAAGGGGATTTCCAAAGAGGATGTCTTAAGGGGATGGCCAAAGAGGATGTCTTAAGGGGATGTATAACATAAAAGAATACATTTAAAATATTTTCAACCAAGCATGTATATGTAACAATTTATATAATTTAGCATACTTCATATAAGGGGATCTAAAGTTAGGACCTATTAGGATGTCTTAAAGGGATGTCCAAAGATGATGTCTTAAGGGGATGTCCAAAGCGCATGTTTGAAGGGGATGTATATCACATGTATGTATGTAATTGAAGAATACATAAAATCATAAATATAAAAGCATTTCAACCTTGAGCATGCATAACAATATATGAAAACCATTGTTCACCATGTCAAAAAAAACAAACTAGATATGATCCAATATTAAAAAATCATCTCTAAGTTTTAATATGGTCCAAAAATATATATATCCAGACCTAGTTCAAATTAAACATGAGTTCAAACTCTAGTTCAAATATAAAAGTATTCAAGCTACAAAAACAAGTTAGAAAGCCTAAGTTAGCTCCTGATACATATAGTCTAGATCCTCTCTATCTTTTGTTATCTCCAAAAAAAATTCATGTTCTTCAAAAGGTAATCTCCACTTTTGGTTGCCACGTCATTTTTTTGGAAATGTCTCATATTGAAGCTTTGTCGCTATAACCAAGCAACTGCAATGTAGAATTGTTTTTCTAGGCATGTATTCAATAAATTGAGCACCATTTTTGTTTATCTTAGTTTGCTGATAATAGGTGCCTTCTATAACAACTAAACCAGTTGGATATGACTGTCCATCACTATCTACAGTTACTTCTGGCAATTTGAATTTTGCTTTCGTGCATCTTAGTAGATAATAATCTACACCTTCCACATTGTCAGGATCCGCAACCACAACAAAAATATCACCTACATGTATGTACATCCAGATGACACCATATAAATTTAAAACAAAAGTAAGATGTATCTATAAAATTTGAACATGTCACTACATGATCTAAATTAAAACTAAATAAAAGAACATGTATGTACTGTTAGAGTATTCAGGTATTTACTTGATTAATTAAACATTCTTTGTTTAATTATTTAAGTTCCCTTTATCTCTTTTACACTTAAGCTAACTTTAGGTGCATATAATTAATTGTTTTTATGTGCAAACCTAGGTTTTCCCTTTTTAGGGTTTCTTGACCTATTAAAGGTTGAGTTCTTTCTTTTCATTGTAAGAATCACATTACATATTTTTGTGAATATTGAGCTCTCTCTTTTTGAGCATATTCTCTGTGTTTTTTATGTTCTTCAGATTTTGCTTCATTGCTTCTCCTTGTAACAGGTTATTCGGCTTGCAGAAGATCTTCAGGCTCCTGTGGTGTTGTATTTTCTCAACTCCTATATGGTATCAGAGCATGAAGACTCTGCAAACTCTGTCGAAGAATAACTGCTGATCTGAAGAACATCCACTGAATTAGAACATGACCAGGTAGAGAAGACTGCCTCCTGATTCAAGTAGTGTCATTTGAGGGCACTCATGCAGATTACAGTCTTCTCTACCTGGTCATGTTCTAATTCAGTGGATGTTCTTCAGATCAACAATTATTCTTCGACAGAGTTTGCAGGGTCTTCATGCTCTGATACCATATAGGAGTTGAGAAAATACAACACCACAGGAGCCTGAAGATCTTCTGTAAGCCGAATAACCTGTTACAAGGAGAAGCAATGAAGCAAAATCTGAAGAACATACAAAACACAGAGAATATGCTCAAAAAGAGAGAGCTCAATATTCACAAAAATATGTAATGTGATTCTTACAATGAAAAGAAAGAACTCAACCTTTAATAGGTCAAGAAACCCTAAAAAGGGAAAACCTAGGTTTGCACATAATAATTAATTAAAACAATTAATTATATGCACCTAAAGTTAACTTAAGTGTAAAAGAAGTCGTTTTTACACTTAAGGGTTTTGTTTTTTGGCCCTATCTTGGGCATACGAAGTCGTTTTTTCGAGAACGAATAGGCGTCGGAAAGCTGGTTCCGAGGCCGACCTCATGGTGTTGGTAATTTTTTCCAATTTTGCTGTTTGACTTTGTTTTTTTACAGTCAAAGTGAGGTCTCTTTTTTGCACTCCGGGAGACGTAGAATGAGCATCCGACCTCCGTTTTTTGAAAAATTTATATTTTCGAAAAGCGTGTTCTGTGTACTTTCCAGATATATGAGTTTTATTCCTAGATTCTGCTCCATGCATATTTTATTCAGTTTTTTGCTTTTCAGCACTCTGGTGGATATCGTGGTTGTTTCAGGTCCTGGGATCTCTTTTCTGAGTAGGGTGTCTCTGTTTTGATTCTCGTTTCTATTTCGAGTCTTCTTATCATTGTAGCTTGTAATTATGCAAACGCACTAAGATCAAGTGCCATCATGCATTGTCTACTTGGAATCTTGCATATCTTGTGTCTTGTTGTACATGCACTGTTGATCAAGTGCCATGAGGGGGTTGATGTTTGCCTTTGTTTGCCATCTTCCTTTGTCAAGTGAGTGTTCCTTCCACGACATTCACCTCATGATGATGTGTCTCAGCACCTTTGATGTTCTTGGTTCTTTGTCATGCAGTTGTTTTTGGTTGTCCTTTTCCGTGTTCCTGTCCCTCTCCCACTTCCGCATTATGGGGAGGTTTATCCTGTTGGTTCTAATGCTTCCGTGGTTCGATTGATCAGCTCTTTAGGCTTTGGTTTCTCATGCCATCTGTATCTTCGATTTCAGTTGTTTTACCTTGTTTGCCTCCTGATTCGAGTAGTGTCATTTGAGGGCACTCATGCAGATTACAGTCTTCTCTACCTGGTCATGTTCTAATTCAGTGGATGTTCTTCAGATCAGCAGTTATTCTTCGACAGAGTTTGCAGGGTCTTCATGCTTCAGTGATATTTTTTCCATCTCTTTTTGGAGTAGAGTTTTGTTCCCACGTGGTTTTCTCTATTTCTCCAGTTCATAGAGATTTCATTGTATTTGGGTACCTGATAAGGCCTTGTTGCCGGGACCCATCTTTATTGCTTTCAGTAGCTGTTCTAGGTTTTAGCTTCTCCCTAAGTCTAGCTTAGGGGGGGTGTTAGAGTATTCGGGTATTTACTTGATTAATTAAACATTCTTTGTTTAATTATTTAAGTTCCCTTTATCTCTTTTACACTTAAGCTAACTTTAGGTGCATATAATTAATTGTTTTAATTAATTATTATGTGCAAACCTAGGTTTTCCCTTTTTAGGGTTTCTTGACCTATTAAAGGTTGAGTTCTTTCTTTTCATTGTAAGAATCACATTACATATTTTTGTGAATATTGAGCTCTCTCTTTTTGAGCATATTCTCTGTGTTTTGTATGTTCTTCAGATTTTGCTTCATTGCCTCTCCTTGTAACAGGTTATTCGGCTTGCAGAAGATCTTCACGCTCCTGTGGTGTTGTATTTTCTCAACTCCTATATGTACACATGCACCTGAAACGACTAAATCATAAACATGTTCATAATCAGCTGAATATATAGGATCATGAATGTCTATGTCATTTTTATCATCTTCATAAGGAGGCATTCTGATTAACTCTTTCATATCCCATTGTGAGACATATCCATTTGCATATTCTCGCATTGACTCATTGGATTGTCCTCAACATAATCAACACAAAAGCATGATTTTTCTCATACTGGAATCAATGGAGGCTTGTGGTGTCCTGTAGTCATCACTTGATGTAAACTTCTAATACCAATAATTTTTTGACAATTGTAAGGATTAGATCGATCAATACCTGTTACAAATTCGAAATGAAATTTGCACATTTTAAGATCAACTACTTTAGGATAAAAGTGAAATGCAGAGTTGATGAATTTTTTTAAGAATTCTTGAGAACAAAAATATTTTACCTTTCACTTCCCAAAAATAACATTTGTTGTATGGCGTGTCCCGACTAGCAAAATGACTTTGACACCATTCAACAATTTTGTTTGCATTCTCTATGCTATTACCTACATAAAAAAACTTAGAGATGTTGTTATGTGCACTTATTTTTAAATGAAAATATATTAAGAAATAGATACAAACAAATTGAAAACAAAATTAACAGTACCTGCAAGTTCATGTTGGCGAAGTGCACGCTTCACACATGCTCCTGCTCCACCATGCTCTCCTTTTCCATGTCCACTTTCCAAGAAGTTCCACAAAAACAACATTGTGTCTAGCATGTTGCATGGATAGCCAATTAAAGGCTTTTGCAGATTTAAATTGTCCCGCTCCATAATGTTGTATGTCATGTACATGTACAATTGAACATTTAAAATAAAATTTATCAAATTGAAATCAAATACAAATTTACATATAAATTAAAATGAATTAAAAGTTGAAACTTATGTACTCACTTGCACAACCATCCGACCAAATCCAGTGTTGTGAAACATTTATCCTACGATTTGCAAGATCTTTAGAAAACATTGTAAAACAATGAGCTACATAGCTCCTATCATGAACCTTATCATTGTTGATATAGAAACGAACCTCCTTGATGATAATGCGTTCATTTGGATCAATACAGTTTTCCACCCCATCCACATCAAATTGTGCATGTCTATAGGTCACTTGCACAAATATTGCAACTTGATCAGAATGATAATATTGAGCTTGAATCTGCGATTGAGGGGCAAATGTATAGTTCTCGGAGAAATCTACAATTGAAAGAATACGACCAGGTGGAAAACAATTTTTGGAATCACGAAATTGTTTAGCTTGCCATCGTGCACCATGACAATGCTGGATATGTGGATAAATCATAGTACAAAATCTATTCATAAATTCAAGGTAGGGAAATTCACTCTCCTTCAATGCAATTTTTTTTAATTCATCTCCTGACTTAGTTCAATATGTCTCATATTGGCATCTCTTCCACAAAACTAGCATTGAAACATCAATATTCTCAATTTGAAATGGAAATTTTTGCAAATCTCCATAATCAATGCATGTACTTTTTATACACTATACATTGAAGTCATCTATGTTAGGATTCCCAAAGATACTGAGAAGGGGGGGGGGTGAATTAGTATCTAACCAATTAATGGATTTACAAAACTTATTAAACAAAATGCATTTCAAAACAATGTACCGGTAAACCAGAATTAATGTAGTAAATAAGAACAATAAGCACAACATGAAAAGCACACCATAACACAATATTTTTAATGAGGAAGCCCGATGTGGGAAAAAACTCGGTGGGATTTGTGACCCACAATATTCACTTACTGGCCAATAAGTGAATATTGCTTACAAAATGGGGGCCTGCACATGCAGGAAGACCAAGTGCCTAGAGCTCACTACTCAGTTACAAAAGAAGTCTTAGTGACTTAGAAAAATGGATTATACAAATCCAAGATGATGTAATGCTACAAAAGGGCATCTTCTATGCCAGATCCAGTACCGGTTTAAGCTCTGCAATAATCATAAACCTTACTTTACAATCTACCTGAATATTCGCACATGATATCCATCTACATATCCTATATTTAAATGTTCTACAAGATCTCATACTTATATATGAGCCTTATTACAATATGCCTTGTTGACTTACAAAAAGATATTAAAATTAATTACAAAATACAATAAACAAAATCTTGTCGGCCAGGGTGCCGCTAATCAATCTTTTCAGTGCCGGTGAACTGTATGCTGGTGTACAGTCTGCCAGTGCCGGTGCCTGGCGGAGTCATATGATTGTAAGGTTGCCATCAATGAAAATACCTTCAATCACCTACAATTTCTCATTGGAGTGTGCATTTGCCAACAATCTAAATCCTCTGATTTATCACATAAAATTAATTTCACAAATTGTGTTGTACTTCTAGGGATGACCATATATGGATTAAGTACTACCATAGATTTTTTATATGACTCTAAGTATAGATGAAACTCAACATGATTTCGACAACAACAAGTTTCACGTACCTTATTTATGCATACAAAGCAAGGGCGCAACCTCTCAAACATTTTCTGACATATTTTCACATCTGAAAATTCTTCCTTGAATGCTTCAAATAATTCACTTTGTGTTGTATCTATAAAATGTTTAGGATGTGAAATATTCATACCAATCTCTTCATCTTTCATCTGTATAGTGTCCCTTCTATTGGAAGAAAAATGGGAGTGGATGGTCCAATATTCGATGACCAGTCTTCTTACATCTTCAAAAATTCTGTCTTTTCGAGGAAGTCTACAAATATTTACCCAATTCATTTCAATGTTTTCATTTAACATATTTCTCCTCCTAATATATCTTTGAACAATTTTTCTAGATATATGCAGTAATTCAAAAATCTGTAACTTGTCTTTTATGTGACAACCTCTTACTAGAAATCGTAGTCATCAACACTCTACGTGCATCACTTGAATCAACTCCTCAACTTGTGGTATCAATAAGGTTCAATGCATCTTGCAAATTTTCAACTATTGTTTCTTTTACATGACCTTATGAGCTTTTGCTATTATCGACACCCAACAAATCCAAAACATGAGTCATTTCTCTTTTCCTGAATAACTTTACAAATAATTGTGCTCTCCCAACCATAGATTTTTTTTCAAAATATTCCTCCCACATGTTTTTGCAATGCAATTTAATTGTGCTCTTAGGTACCATATGTTCAGATAAAATTTGACTGAAAAGAGAATCCTCATTCATCTCCATCAAATTTATCATGACAGAAGAAAAAATTGTACCTTGACAAGTACTAATTTCTTCTGCTACTTCAGTTGCATCATCTTCAACATCAACAGGTTGCTCTTGATTACGTTTTGTATGACCTTTCTTTGAATCATCCCTTATACGATCATATTTTTTTGCTCTATTTCTTTTATTCCCCATTATGTACAAAGTGTTGAAATTTTCTTTCCTAAAATCGCAAGTGAATACTCCTTAAGAAAAAAATCAACTCCTTTGCCAAAAATCACCTCCTTCAAAAAAATCATCTCCTTCCTTGACAAAATTCAACTTCCTAGAAATTTTTTTGAAGATTTTATGAATTCTTTTTTGTTTTTTGTTTTTAAAAAATTTAAAAAATACCTCAATAATAAATGAGGGAAAAGGTGGGGAAGCAAGCGGTCGCTTCCCCACGCAACCACTCGCGAAGGGTCTTGTCGCTTGGGGATTACTCGGTTGAGTTTGCCTATGTGGCATCCCACATGGTAGCCTACTCAACAAAACCCCCCCAATTTGCAGAACTTTCAAGTTCTGCTAAGAATTTGACCATCAAATTTTATTTTAAAAAAAAACTAAAAATACCCTTTTCGAGAGCTCAGAGTGAGGAATGTTGACATGTAATTTTTATAGAATTAGTATATTAAAATGACAAAATACTATAGGTAGGTATATTAACATTCAAGAAGACTTTGATTCAGAAAGACAAAAAAAATAGTAAATCATATCAGAAAAATTTAAAAATTATATATAACACTAGAGGAGAGAGTCCTCTTCAAGAATATTAAAGTGTTTTTGGGATTGCTTTAGTTTTGATAGGGGAAATTTGGTGGGAGATGAAAACTATCGATTTCGGGAAACTTCAACTTTGAATTGTTATAACGGTGAAAATATACATCGAAATCAGATTTTTTTTTTTTTTTTGCACTAGCTATGGATATCATCTAAAACATATTTCAAAATCAGAGGAAAACAAGATTATTTACATATAGTTTTGTGGTGGGAGGTGAAACCCCTGATTTGCAGTATTTTTCAATAATTGAAAAAATGACTTTAATAATTAAAAAAACATATCAATTCTTGTTCCAACTTTTTTTTTTAAATAATAGGCATAAACTTCATCCAGTTTTACACATTTCATCAGTTTACATCATCTTCAAATACCAAATAGAAATATCACTTTTGTGCCATTGAAGTTGAATTGTTTTGTTGTTGTTAGCCTTTTCCTTTATAAAAGTGAGACACAAGTTTGTACTTTTACCCCTACAAAACCTGGTTACGGGCACACACTGTTAGGAGTGTCTAAGCCCGATTAAGAGATTTACAAAAAGGCCTGTAAGGACCAGCCTTGTTAGGAGCTACCCAAGTAACTGGGATTTGCAAACACAAGTTAATGTGTCACTTGGTTAGAGGATTTAATGATCAGAACTATTAGGATCTGACTGCACCCTATTAGGAGTGACCTTGTAAGAGGATTTTCTTGTTGCAACTATTAGGAAGACACCAAGTACAAATGATCTTAGTATGATAAGATCCTCTTCAGAACATTACACCATCACAAAGACTTCATCTCTCAACTCCTCTGATTGTCGCACTATATGAAATACACAATTCACTCATCATCTTTCACACTATCAAGCTCATGTATATATATATTTTCATACCTCATCACACAATTAAAATTATCATAAGGTCGACTAGAACCTTGTTATAATTCCCTAGGTTCAATGCATCTAGACAATCTTGCATTGTACACTTTAGTTATGTCAGCCACCGACATAACAAATCCAGTTCTGTGTCATTTCACCGATCTAAGTGATTTTCATCACTACTAGTTAAGTCTCCATCAACTAATTTGTTTTGTCAAACAAATCTCGTACACCTGATCGATTCAACATGTGTGGTCACAAACATATCTTCATTTGATAGTTTTCAATGCTGCTACACAACCACATCATCTTAATCTTCATGATTTTCATGTATCGGTTGTCGGCATGTAACACTGTCTATCATTTACTGGTTGAAGTCCTAACTACCGATTTTGATAAAAATTGTCTCTGCTTTACCAGTCAAGTCTATCCGATTGAATTATAGGACTTAGATGACTTAAAGAAACATAGTTGCCATCAATGACAACATACAAAATAGTCCTCATACACAAATCTAATCTCTATGCACAACAAACATATACTAGTTGCATCAAGCAAATACACATTACCAGTTTAGTACAAATGATCAAATGCCAGCATATACCACTCTTAGACAAACTTAATTGCATAAAATACACTCCAATCAAAGTGGGATCAAAACATAAGGGAAAAGGCCATCAATATGTAATTTTTAACTTTTACAATCAAACCCCCTGCCCCCCGCACCTCCCACCCCCCAACCCCCTCCCCTCACTTTGAGGGTAAGTGCACAAAGGTGGGTGACCAAAAAGTGGCCACTCCACTTCTTGGCCCCTTAGATACCATAATGCCAACAAGTTATAGTGCACTCACATTATAACATACTCATGTTATTGTTTCAATTGACTAAGCCTCAAGCTTAACCAATTGAGACCATAATTCAGTAATGGTATAATGCACTCACATTATTGTATTGAGATCATAATGTGAGTGTGTTATAAAATGCTTAGGTTATGGTTTGTTGACCATACAAACAAGAAAACTTGAACTATGGAGGGAAAGGAAGGGAGGGAGGGAGAGAGACGAAGGGTGGAAGAGAGGGAGTGGGAGGATGTAGAGGGGGTAAGGAGGGGTAGAGGGTTAGGTAGACCCTCAACCCTCCATTATCCACTGTAAACCCTAAGCCTTGAATACTAAACTCTAAACCCTAGACCCTGAACCATTGGCCCTAAACCCTAAACACTATACACAAAACCCTAATTCCTATGCTCTAATCCCTAAACATAAATTACATCCTAGAAAAAAATCTTGAATTGTAGAAAGAAAGGTAGAGAGGGAGGAAAGGACTGATAGAGAGGAAAGGAGGGAGGGAGGGAGAGGTAGACCCTCAAACCTCCATCATCAATTGTAATCCCTAAACCAGAATAACTATACAGTGAAGCCTAAACCTTAGGCTCTAAACCCTAACCCCTAGAATTTAGAGAGGGGTAAGGAAGGATGGAGGGATAGGTAGAGAGAGGAGAGACCTAGAGAGAAGAGAGAGGTGAGAGAGAGAGAGGGCGGGATGGGGTAAGGATGGAGGGAAGGAGAGGTAGACCCTCAACTCTCCATCATCAATTATCAATCATATACCATAAACCCTAAAACATATGCCCTAAATCCTAAATCGTAGGCCCTAAATTGAAAACCATGAATAATTTAGAGAGAGAGGAAGAGAGGAAGAGGGAGGGTTGATATAAAGTAGGCAAGGAGGGAGGGGGGAGAGACTTAGAGAGAGAGGGGTAGGAGGAAGAAGTAATTACCTAGAGAGGAGAGAGAGAGAAGAGGAGAGGAAGAGAGATAGACCTAGAGAAGGGAGAGTGAGAGGTGAGAGAGAGAAGAGAGGGAGAGAGAGGGGGCAGGATCAACAAAGAGGGAAGGAGGGAGAGAGGGGGGAGAGGTAGACCCTCAACCCTCCACCATCAATTGTAAAACCTAAATCCTAAACCATAGGCACCAAACCTTAAACCCTATGCCCTAAATATTAAATGATGAATATTTTAGAGAGAGAGAGGAAGAGAGGGAGAGGGAGAGAGGTATAGAGAGAGATGAGGTAAAGGAGGGAGGGAGGGAGATGTAGAGCCTCAATAATCCATCATCAATCATCAATCATAAAACCTAAACCCTAAATAATAAACCATATTTTTGAGAGGGGAGATAGAGTAAAGTAGAGAGGGAAGGAGGGAGGGAAGTGAAAGGAAGCTAAGGTGTAGATAACACTTCCTAACACTAATCTAATAGGGAGATAACACAAATTTTCTTGTAAATATTAAACTGTTATAAAATTAGAAACACATACAGAAGGAAATATACATAATCTAATAGGGAGATAACACAAATTTTCTTGTAAATATTAAACTGTTATAAAATTAGAAACACATACAGAAGGAAATATACATATAAATATATTAATTAACAGTAAACACAAGATATATCATGGGCAAAATCCTTCTCAAAGAAAAAGTCCAAAAGCTACACAATATATTATTCAGAAGCCAACATAAAAATACAATATAATTCCAAGGAAAGCTTCTCATAGGATTATTACCAACCAAAGATCTGGAGGTAACTCAATAGCTATAAGAATATTACACACAAACTCCTTCTCACACATCCAATATATATGATATACAATACATGAAACCGTCAAACAATATTACAAAACCATGAGCTAAAACGAACCACAAAGTGGCTCCCAACTTATGTCTAGTCCAAGATACCCTATGTTGTGTCAAAACATACACCAATGCATGCAGGCCCCTTTTACAACTCATTTATGTATCCAACACTTTTTTATATTTCCTATTTGTTGGTAAACAAATTTGTCCCTTTTCTGAAATCTTAATAATTATCTTCCTTAAGCAAAGATATAACTCTGTTTCGCCCTTTATAAAAACAAACAAATTAAACAGTTGGATGAATTGATTAAAATTCAACCTCTACATTAGAGGGCAACTCCTTGTATGATTTGCAATGAATTTATTATATAAATGAAACACTAATACTTTTTACCAGAAAGCATTGAAAGGCTTCAACATTCATCCATCAACACAAATAAATGCCTCCAAACTAAGATAAAATATATTTTTTTAAAGAATTTAATGAGAGCTCATAGACTCCGATTCACAGACATGCTCACTGTATAAATTCAAAGCATAGCAGAAGCTCAACAATACTGAAGGTTGATCGATACTCTCTCGTGCCTCACAGGGCAAGGGGGATCAAGAAAAAAAATATGTATGAGTCTTCTAACAACTAATGATAACCATGAATTGAGAAAAACACAGAGATAACTGATCATATAATGATACCGTGCCCATAGCAATTTACTCAAGAAAGATTACTAATCTTCAAACACATAGATTCAAAGACTGCATAACATAGCACTTTATTGATAATCAGTCATTCTATTTTTAGACAATTCATACAAAAACCAAAATATTATCTGCTGCACCAAAAAAAAATCACAGTTTTTTGGAACCCTTACAAAGACAAGCTTTTCAGCTTAAGTAGCCTCCAACCTTATAGTTTTACATAACAAAATTACATTTTACTTTAACCAAAGTTAAAGAAACCATTTACTATAACAGAAAAGAAAACTAAATGAACAACCACTGTGAGGCTGACACCTCATTTTTGGATTAACTATGCTTCCACTGTGGCAGAAGAGGTTATGGATCTGTCCTGCTTTGCTGTAGAGCTATGCCATTCTAGGTGCACTTGTAGGCTCTTTAGGTGGAGGAGTTGTCTGTATATCGGGTGAAGTGATAACAACCATGGTGTTCATGGGGTCTTGTCAGCTTTCCTCTTCCTTGCTCGTGTCCATTTCCTGCATTTCAAGTTCATCCAGATTTTGTGGATCCATTTTTTCCTCTATCTCTTCACTAGGCTCTAGGTCTACAACAACCTGTTTCAATATGGGCTCCCTACTCTTCTTCTTACTCCTGGACCGAGTTACTCAAGCAACTGCGAGACCTGATGGTGACTTCTTTGACCTCCTAGGTTGGATTTTTTCAACAATATGGCTTGAAACACCTACAACATTAACAATTTCATTAGTGGAAGAAATGGGAGATTGAATCACAATGTGTGAATCAATTCTTAGTTCACGCGAGGACATGTGATATCCCTCCTTAAACTTTTGGTTTCTCAACCATCTTTTTGTTCTTCTCACAACACTGAAGGTTCTAGTTTGAATATTGCCATCCTCCTTTTTATTCCAATTAATTTATGGAATTGGTTTTCCTTGAACCTCCGTGTTGAACTCAAGATCTAGGACATCTTCCCCTGTATCTTCTGATACTCCAGATATATTAATCGGAAGCTTCATGGTAATTATTTGTTGCAAAGTGAACCTTGACCATAGTCTTTTCCTTACCCCATATTCATCATTGCAATTCTCCCAGTAATCCTCTAACTGAGGCTCATGGCAAAAATAGTTATCTACCTTTAGGTTTTCAATGGCATAACCTCTACTATCAAACTTTCACCTTGCCACATATGGCTTCAGGTTCATCCTCTTGAATTCTAATTCCAGATTCAGGGCATCAACCACAAATTTGTAGCTATAGTATCCAAGCTCAACAGGGAACACTACTCTAGACTCGCCCTTTGTTCCCAATCTCTTATCAATGTGAGCTAGCTGCCTTCTCACCTTTATAAGTACATAGCTATCGAAAGCATACCTAGGCAGCTTGAATGGTTGACCCTCAAAACCACCTACCCATAGGTAAGTAAACCTGCGAAATTAAATAAAGAAACTACTATATATACTTATGAACTCCATTGCTTCAAAGAACATTCTCATGTTCACATTCCCCTGGAGCTCAAAAGCAAGTCTTCCCGCGAAGAATCCATTCCATCTATCAATTTGGTCAACATGTCTCTGCTGCTGTAATAGGGGATAAAAATTATACACCCTCATCCCATCTACCAAAGGTTCATCGGGCAAACCAGACCAATCCCTTGTACAAGCTAGTATGTAGAAAAGATAAGAAGACATATAAAAACCCGACATTCCCACAAAATTACTCAACCCTTCATGAAGTCTTTCTACAATTACCTGAGACCAATCGAGATACCTATCACCAGATAACACCACCTGGACAAAAAAGTACATCCAATCTTCCCAATAGAAATAATGTGAGTTTCCCTTCACCCTGTTTAGTAGTATCACAATATCTTGCACTTTTGTGATGAAGTGCTCTCTAGTCAGGGGTTCTGGCAGCCGTGACCCTCCTTTCTGAAATTTTAGGAGCCAATTCCTAGCAATCACACTCCTGTACTTATTCTTCTTTTTTGAGAAATAGGCATACGAGTTCCCAATGGTCTAGTCCTCATATTTGTCCTTGTGTGGAATTTCCATTGTCGCCATTACCGTTTCTTTGTTGATATTGACTAGTAGTTCACTATTACTAGTTCTGATGCATCTATTCTTTGTATCATACCTATTCATGCAAGCCATCACCAAATCCGAACATGGCATGACAAGCGGAAAGGCAACAACTTCAACAAGACTGCTTTTCACTATTTTCTCTATCATTGAACCGGTTTGAGGGTTCTTGGCTCTCTCTAAGAAATACCCTAAATCAACATGAACCAAGGAAGTGTCTTCTAGCTCTGGTAAAATGCTTACTAGACATGAGGTCTGACCAAGCTTCAACAATATTGGCCTCATATTTCCTATTTATACTTCTAACCAAGAAATTCTAAAACAAGGCAGAATTCTACTCCAACAATTTAGAGATTTTCTTCCTATACTGATAAATCTTTAGAATTTAAAGAAATACGGCTTAGGAGGATTCATTTGAACTTACCCGTTACCACCATGAAAACTAGAAACTTCCTCAGGAAATTAGAGCTGGTTTTACCTTCGGTGCCTCCAATTTGCTCAAGTATGGCAGCTGCAACCCTTACAAACTATGGAAATAAATTCATACCTTCTTTTTTATCAGATGGGAAAATATCTATAAGACCACACACGCTTCATAATGATTTACTTAAGCATGCAAAGTAACAGTGAAATTACTAAAATCTGACACCTTCTTAATTATCCATCACTTCGGCACAAGTAGTTGATGCACTCATGATTACTTTCCATATTTTGAATTTTAAACTATTGAATGAGGGAATATTCCTTCTTGCTGTGCCACTTTCATTATCATCAAAAAGCCTTAGAGTTAGTTTTGAAGTGAACTCATGAACCTTGAACCATTTGACCAAATGTTCAATGGTTCAAGTTCATTTAGGAAGTACATCAATGAATGAGTGGCACACAACAATACCGGGAATGAGCATCAACAATGATTATTAAGCAGAAGCCTTGACCCATTTGTACCACTTGAGATTTGGTTCAAAGTTCAAGGTCAAAAAGTAACTTAAAACATATAGACACTGTTGTCATTTTTGATGATTATGTTGTGATTGTCATTGATGGACACACACTTGCTTTGGGAACACCTTTTGTATATATGAGTTATGCTCAACCGGTATTTGTTCCAAACCAGTATTGTGTTATAGTCTTTAGGATATCAATGTTTTGCAGAAAGTGTTTACCGATCTCAAGCAGTATGGAGACCTCAAGCGGTTTGAGGATCTCAAGCGGAGTAAAGAAACTTAAGTGACAGTTATCATTTTCCCAGTCTTCATTTTTGACAACTGGTAATCGGCTTAATGTTTGAACCGGTATTACTCTGTGATGAGTTACCAACCAGTAATCGGTAAAGTTGTATGAACCGGTAATACTCAGTGATGAGTTACCAACCGGTATTTTTGTGATGAGTTACCATCCACAGACACTTTGATGGTGATTTTGTGTCGTGTTATCAAATGTGTCTAGATGCAATGAACCTAGGAACTTGCAATGTAATCCTATTGGACCAACATGAAATCGGATTCCTTTTTTTAAGCACATCATGTCTAGGGTTTTAGAAGATGAAGCTATTAGGGTTTTTGGTGGTTGATGAGTTTTTGTACGTGTGATCTTAGAAGAGAAGATCGAGTGTGTGTCCTGTAACAGAGTGTGGATTTACTCGAGACTGAAGTAATGCTGAAATGCATTAGCAATGAGCTATCATGGATCTAACCAAGCAGACTGTGCTATTTGCTAGATCATTTACTTGTTGATTACTCACATCTTCGACAAGTCTGAAACCCTTAACCGGGTAGGCCCTGAAAAGCCTTTGTAAATCCTCTAACAAGGTGGTTCACATCTATGGATCAAAAATCCTTTCACAAGGTAGTCTTTAATCGGACTTATCTCCTAACAGAGATTGAGATTCCTAACAGGATCTGTTTTAGTGAAGAACATTGTATGACCTTAACCGGTCTGACCTTAACCGGTCTGGTTACTATTCTACAGACAGTTACTTGTGAGTTTCATCTCACCATGGTTTTTCCCATTTGGGTTTCCAAGTCAAAATCTCTTGTGTTATGGTGATTGCGCTTCTGTCGGTGAATCCTTTTTTGTTGTCTGGTTTGCATTTGTGTTAACTGGTTTGTTAGTAAAACTATTATACCAGTTTACTGCTAAAT
Source organism: Cryptomeria japonica (assembly GCF_030272615.1). NCBI lineage: Eukaryota > Viridiplantae > Streptophyta > Pinopsida > Cupressales > Cupressaceae > Cryptomeria > Cryptomeria japonica. The sequence goes on along the minus strand of NC_081407.1, from coordinate 219,837,097 downwards.
TGTTTAAGTGTTTAAGTTCAGTATTCTTTTGTATACTAATTCACCCCCCCTCTTAGTAGTCATCAATTGGTATCAAAGCCAACCTTTCTATAAGTTTAACCACTTGGAAAGAGATATGGGGGAATACACTGTGAGGGAACTTACTCATCGGCTCACTCAGAGTGAGAAAGCTTATGATGAACTCAAAGTCAAGTATAAGGCCTCTCTGAAAAAAAGGAGAGAGCATGCTGAGAAACTGATGGAACTAACTGAAAATAGTTCCTCTGATGAAGCGGACATGGAAGCCCTAGTTGAAGAAGTTGAAAAACTGAATGAGTCTAATGTCAACCTAAGAAGGGAATTGGAAGGATTGACTATCAAGATGTGTCAAGAACTTGAGAACCGAAGGAAAGTTGAAGATCTGGAAAAAGACAAAGATCATGAGATCTCTAGGCTGAAGCAAGAAATCAGTGCACTTACCGCTCATCTCCAAGAAAGCAAAGTATAAAAAAAAGATATGCAAGGTGAACTTAACTTGGCTATTTCTAAGAATGCAACTCACTGAGTCAAAGGAAATACTTGCCAAATTCAATAAGAGCACTGTTAAGCTAGAACAAAAGCTTGAATAAGAAAAAAACTGGTAAAGAATACCACTGGACTTGGTTTCTCTGAATATGAGGAAGGTGAGACCTCTGGAGGAAGAAATGTAGCATCAAAGAAGCAACCGACATCAAAGGATAAAGGTAAGAAATTTTTTAAACCTGTTTGCTTTAATTGTCTCAAGGAAGGACATATTACTAATGTATGTAGAAATAAGGCTTACAATAGCTTCCCTTACTTTCTAAACAATAAGCCTAGACATATAGATTCAATGGAAATTGTTATGCATGCAACAAGTTTGGGCATAGAGCATTTGAATGCAGGTCTGTCATGCACAGCACTGGAAGGTACCCTCAAAGGAGTCAAGGAGTTTTTCCTGAACCTTCTGGGAACCAGAATCCTAACCGGTTTAATACCTATAATCATCAATCAGGTAGTGGTGGCTATCAAGCGGCAATCGGATGGAGAGCAACCTATTTGATTTGTCATGGTAGTGGTCACATTGCTGCAACATGCAAAAGGAAGAATGGAAACATGAATAAAGGACCTTGGAGAGCACTTGGAATGGTTTGCTATCATTGCAACAAATCGGGTCATAAAGCAAGATTCTGTAGGATGAGAAAGAATATATCGGATGATATACTGATCACTTCGGAAGGAAAGATTGATGTTGAAACTATTCAAGAGAGTATGAAGAAAACCTGGAAAAAGAAGCCAGAAGAAGTGTTTCCAGAAGAACTGGTTTCTGCACCTGGTGTGGAAATCTTTGAATCGGCAAACTAAGCTACAGGAAAGCTTAGGGGGAAACAAATCGGTAAAATATTTTGAACCCCCGGTTTACATCGGTAAAAGACCTTAACCGGTATGTGATACCTGTCAATTGGCGGAAGACCGGAAATGGTAAAAGGCAAATTAGGGTTTACGCCCTAATGGTGGAGAATTTATTATGGTAGGTGGAGAATTCATTTAAAAGGGATTTTCAAGTCATTTTCACTTATCAATTTTTGAGCAAAGAAGTTTTCAAGTGCAGAGCAACAAAAGATGATTTGTCTTGCAATTCGGAGAGATTTCAAAACCTTGAAGAAGAATATGAAGATAACATCAATCGGTCTAGTGTATAACTCAAAGCGGTACCCCAACAACTAAAGTAGTGAGTGGCGAAGCAGAATTTGCAAGCCCTAAATCTCAATTTTTGAAGGTATTTTTTGAGTTTTTCTATTTATCATGGCTTCAACATCGCACTCTAGTTCTAGTGCACCTGTTGATTCAGTTGATTTCATCCAATGGAAGGCAAAATATAATGCACTATCCCAAATACTCGCTGGTGTTATAGTAGAGGAAGGTATTTCAGATTATATTGACTGTAAAATTGAAGACCTAGGATCTCTAGTGATCCATTCTTAGTTGAGTTTGTTCTGTGAGAAGGACAAGAAGATCAAACCGGAATTTAGCATCTTGGAAAAGAAGAAGCTTCACAATGCGGTCTATTTCCTTGAAGAATTCATAGATGATCACATCTGCATCATTCTAAGCAGAGTGCACAGTGACAAAATGTATTTGGAGCAGACACATGACATGACATCAGAAGCGATTCATGTTGTCACTGGTTTCTGTAACATTGGAGAAGTGCCAGCCCTAAGGAAGATCAACAAGACCGATATGACCAAACTCACCAGTTCTGTGAGCGACCAATGGGGAATGACCATCAATACCATCAAGGATGATCTGGTCAAGTATGTGTGCATGGTGATAGGTTACCAGACATTCTATGCTAGCAGGATCAACTCTATCTCTACTACAGCGGTAAATGCTGGCTACAGGATGATCATGGAAGATGCCTCGTTTGATTTATGCACCTATATGCAAAGGCAGCTACTAGTGAACCTGAAGTCAATCAAACATGACAATGCCTTGAGATTTAAATTTGGACAACTGTTGGTCGGATTGTTCTTCTAATTCCAAGGCTACTTCCTAGGAGTCGGTGATATTCAGTGGTTGACCAACCAGTTACAAAGCAAATCAGGTAAAGTCTTCAAGTGGTTGGAACCGGTTATCCTGAAGTCCTGAACAAATACTTTGATGAGTTCAGATGCAAGATGAGCCAAAGGGTGAGAATATCTGGTGACATTGTCAAGAAGTATGAAGAGGACATCTGCTTCACCATCAAAGTAGATGAGTCCTTAATGGAGGCTGTTGAGCCCAGAAAGGAAGAAGTGGAGCCTATGGGTTATGAGGTGATGTACGATATGCTAGATGGGTATACTTCTACCCTACTTGCCTCACCACTTGACCCTAAGAAGAAGAGAACCGACACCTATCTGGAAAGGGTTACACCGATTGAAGAACCCTCAATGAGGAAAGGAAAGGCAGTGCCATCTGTATCGGCACCGGTTAGTTTAGCAAGTCTTAAAGTGACTAAGCAGTCACTGACAAAGAAGAAACTGGAAGTTGCACCCGCCAAAGTATTTGAGAGAAAGCGGAAGACAAAAGGCAACATACCGGACTCAGAAGATACAGATTCTGAAGAACAACCTAAGAAGACTAGGCAGACAAGAAAGAAGACAAAGACAACCAACAATGAACCGACATCACCAGCACCAGTAAATATTGATATTTCCTCTTACAAACCTTTGACACATTGTCAAAGAACTATTAAAAAATATTAGGAGAAAAGTATTTGGTAGATTATTTTGATGATTTCAATAATAATGAGACGGAGGAAGTAGAACAGGAATTCATTCAATATTTATGTATTAATGACTGGTCGCCATCAGAAATTAAATCTGTGACATTGGATTCTTTATATAATTCTTTAGACAACAAATGGCGCATTGCCATAGAAAAGGAACAAGAGATAAGAGAGGAAATATTTGCTCAATATTTTCCTGATGTATCTAATTCCAAACTTTATGAAGTTATGGAAAAATATAAAGGCCTCTTCTTTATGCAAGGAAGGAGACTCTTGTTGCTAGAAGGGAAAGTCCCTAAGGTGGTAAAAGATACCCACTCTCATGCCCAAGCTACTCTGAAGTTGCATCAAGTGTCTGAAGCCAACAAGAAGGCTGAACAAGAACCAAAAATTGCAAAACCGGATGAGGTGTATAACAGTGAAGGAGAATAAGTCACTAAGCAAATGGACCCTATTGATGTTGATGCCTTGGATGGTGAAGATGTTACTCTGGATACACCAACAGAAATGGTAGGATAGGAGAAATAGGATGAGGAAAAGAGAAAGGAGGAAGAGAAGAGGAAATAGGCAGAAGAAGAGAAGAAGCAAAAGGAAGAGGAGAAGAGAAATGAAGAGGAGAAGAGAAAAGAGGAAGAGAAGAGAAAAGAGGAAGAGAAGAGAAATGAAGAGGAGAAGAGAAAACAGGAAGAGAAGAGAAAAGAAGAGGAGAAGAGAAAACAGGAAGAGGAGAAGAAGAAGAAGGAAGAAGATAAGAAACAGGAAGAGGAGACGAAGAAGAAGGAAGAGGAGAAGAAACAGGAAGAGGAGAAGAAGAAGAAGGAAGATGAGAGGAAAGAAGAAGAGAAGTAGAAAGAAGAAGAAAGGAAGAAGGAAGAAGAGAAAAGAAAGAAAGACGCTGAGGAGTAGAAGAAGGCAGAAGAAGATAAGCAAAAAGCCAAGGAAAAGGAGGAAGCGGCAAAGAGTGTACATGCAGAGACCCCAAAGGCAACCGGTGGTAAAGCCAAACCGGCTGACATCACCAGTCCCATTGACCTCCAATCTGCAAATGAAACAAAGCTAATGCAGAGAATTAAGCTTTCTCAAGAGTGACTGGAAGCACTAAGGAGGAAAATGTTAGGTCCCGGAGACAACTGAGAGGGGGGGGGTGAATCAGTTGTCTAATAAATTTAAACCAAAAACAACTTAATCAACTTTCTGCTTAATATCGGTGAAACAATCTTTTATACTGGTGGATAGTTTTATCAGATAATTGCAATACTGGTAAAGATTAATGCATAAAACAAAAGGACAAAGTCATCCACAACACATAACACCAATATTTGTATGTGGAAACCCTGTAAGGGGAAAAACCACGGTGGGAAACCTTACCTACAATCAGATGATACTACTACAGATAGTAAGTGTATACAAATGGGGTCTCCACATGTAGAAAGGCCAAGCACCTAGAGCTCACTACTCAAACACAAAATGGGAGTCACACTGACTAAATTTGGATGGTTAAATCCAATAAGAATGTATTGCTCAAAATAGCATCTTCATATGCTGGATTCAGTACCGGTGTAGTTTTGATTGTCTTCACAAAAACCCTCCTTCAACCTTCAAATGATGTCTGCATGTATAGCTCTGCTTATTCTCACATATACCTTCACACACTCCTTTTCGCATTCCACACACTTGATCTTAAAAATAAGATCTTACATTTATACCATAACCTAGGACCAATTTTAGTAGGTCGGCTCTACAAGATATTACAATAAAATTAATTTACAAATTAATTAATACCCGATGCAATAACCGATTCAACATGTCGACTTAATGCATTTACAACAATAATAAGTCATCTCCATAGTGTGCCATGCTGATCTGGAGAAGATAAACCTGCTGGTGTAACCTAGACCTATTTGTCGGTAACAACAAATATGTAAATACAAATATACCTGTAGACACCTAAAATTGTCATGTCTAATTAAATAAATATTTTATTTATTTAATTATCTAAGCTTAATTCTTCTATTAATTAAATAAATCTTTATTTATTTAATTAATTCATTTATCCTCTTCTAGCCTTATTTCTCATTTAAATAAATACATTTATTTATTTAAATTATCCTTTTCCTAAATTAAATAAATATCTTATTTATTTAATTGATCCCACTTCTTCTATTAATTAAATAAATCTTTATTTATTTAATTAATTCATTAACCTTTTCTACCCATGACACATGTCATTCATCTCTTAATTCATACACTACCTACCCCTTTAATTATTTTATTATTTCTTTTACCTACCCTCTAATCATAGCCGACCTCCTTTTACACCTCTCAATCTTATCCCTCCATTTCATATAGTGTCTTCTATATAAGAGGATACTTCCTTCATTATCAACCCTGGCTAATCAATTTATGCACTTGACTACACTACGCTTTTGACATATACGATCCTACTTGCAACCACATTCCATTCTTTGTTGAGCTCTTGTGCACATAAAATCTGAGAGCAAATATATCAAGCAAGATCAATGGAGATAGGAAGAATGGAGATTCAAACCCTATTGGACATGTGATGGTATAATCTTTGTGATTTTGTTTGATTTGCATTGTCTTAGGTAATCTTCATATGTTATGGTGGATCTTTGTTGTTGTTAGGCTAGGGTTTTGTGGTTGAATTCATTTAGCCTTTCGATATTATTGATATCTATTTTCACCATAAACAATACCAATAAACAAAACTTCAAGACAAGGTGTCCATACGATGTCTTTGACATAACCAATTATTTTCCATATCATTCCAAGTGTCGGTGAGCATTATATCTTGTCGGTGTACCAAATGCCAGTGACTATGCATAAGTCACTTGCTTGCCGGTGAATGTTGCCGATACTCCAAAGTGCCAGAGTTGATAAGTGTTTAGTGGGTGTTGACATCAATGACAAAACCATACCAAAATACCAACAATCTCCCCCTTTGGAATTGATGGCAACACAAGATGGAAAAACCATCAAAGTGCCAAAACAGAAATGCCAAATACCAAAAACCAACAATCTCCAAAAAAAGATTATAACCAGAAATAAAAATACAGATACAGAGAGTAATAATCTCTCCTAAATAACAATCTCTCCCCCTGGGAGAAACATGTGTTTTCCTTGTGTTTTTCCATACCAATCTCTCCCCCTTTGACATCAAGTGCCAAAGTTATTACCAAGCCAAGTTCATATACAAAATACCAATCAATTTAGTATACCAACTACTCCCCCTGAGAAGTAGCTTCCTTATCAAAGCCGGAGTAAAAGATTTCTCTGTTATTTCTGCCGGTTGATGACAAACATCAACTTCCTAAGTCTCTACCGGTGGGGGTATGACCCCAAGCTAGTCTCTGAGATATTCAAAAGTCTCCTTAGGCAGAGGTTTAGTGAAGATATCCACAATCTACTCTTAGTATTCACATAAACCAGTTTTATTTCCTTTGCTTCAACATTTTCCCTTAGAAAATTCAGTTTGATAGAAACATGTTTGGTTTTAGAATGTAATACCGGATTCTTAGATATATCAATTGCTGCAGTGTTATCACAATAGATAGTAATAGGTTCCTTGCATTTTACCTTTATGTCTTTCAACATTTGCTTAAGCCATAGTACCTGTGTACAGTTAGTTGCTACTGCAACATATTCTGATTCTGCTATTGATAAAGATGTACAACTTTGTTTCTTACTCAATCAAGAAACTAGTCTGTTTCCAAGAAAGAATGCTCAGTTGGTGGTGCTTTTTCTATCATCCACATCTCCTACCCAATTTGCATCTGTGTATGCACATAATTCAAAGTTTTCATCTCTAGGATACCATAATCCAAGATTTATAGTGCCTTGTAAGTACCGAAAAATCCTTTTTACTGCTGATTCATGATTTTCTCTAGGATTACTCTGAAATCTTGAGACAATACATACTGCATTCATAATATCAGGTCTGGTTTGTGTCAAATATAGTAAACCTCCTATCATAGATTTGTATCTAGTTGGATTTACAGGTGTAGATTCATCCCTTAGTGATAGTTTGTCATTTGTAGTCATAGGTGTGCTTACCAGTTTAGAGTTCTCCATCCCAAATTTCTTTAGTAACTCTTTTAAGTACTTGGATTGACTCAAGAATATACCTTTATCAGTCTATGAAATCTGCAATCCTAAAAAGAATTGTATTTCTCCAATCATAGACATTTCAAATTCTTGCTGCATTTTAATAGAAAATTCTTTACATAATCCATCTTCTCCTCCAAAGATTATATCATCAACAAAAACTTCTATAACCAAGATGTCATCGTTAGTCACTTTATAGTATAAGTTGTTGTCAGCATTACCTTTAGAAAAGCCAATCTTTAAAAGATACTTATCCAATTTTGCATACCAAGCTCTTGGAGCTTGCTTTAATCCATACAAAGCTTTCCTTAACCTGCAGACCATATCTTTGTTATCTGTCAAAGAAAATCCACCAGGTTGTTCAATGTAAACTTCCTCTTCAAGATCTCCATTCAGAAATGCACATTTAATAGCCATTTGATATACTTTGTAGTTCTTATGTGTTGCAAAAGCCAAAAACAATCTATTTGCCTGAATTCTAGCTATCAGTGCAAAGGTTTCATTGTAATCAATTCCTTCTTTCTAAGAATATCCCTTACACACTAGTCTTGCTTTATTTCTGATAACCTTACCATCTTCATTTAGTTTGTTTCTGAATACCCATTTGGTTCCAATTAGATTTTTATCTTTAGGCTGGGAAACTAATGTCCAAGTGTTAATCTTCTCAATTTGTTCCAATTCTTCTTCCATAGCTTTAATCCAATATTTATCTTCACATGCCTCATTAACTGATGATGGTTCAATTTGAGAAATAAGACATACCTCTTCATTTGCCAATCTTCCTCTTGTCATAACTCCTTTATACTTGTTTCCAATTATCTGATCTTCAGAATGATTCAGTCTTACATACTGGGGTGTCTTTGTTTGATGTTGTTCTTTGGTTACTGTGGAATTTTCAGATGATACCGGTGTAACTAGATCTTCATTCTGTACCAGTGGATTTAGTGTAGGTTCATTTGTCAAATTTTCTATTGCCGGTTCAAAGTCTATATACCTTGAAGTTCCTTTGAATTGTTCATCAATCTTTACATTTGTACTTTCAACAATTTTCTGCAATCTTTTGTTAAAACATCTATATGCCTTGCTCTTAGATGAATAACCAAGAAATATTCCTTCATCACTTCTAGGATCAAATTTGCCAATATACTCATCTCTTCTGATATAACATTTACTTCCAAAAATTCTGAAATATTTAAGAGTAGGAGTAATACCAAACCATAGTTCATGAGGGGTCTTACCGGTTTCACCTTTAACGTGAACTTTGTTGAATGTATAGACTGCTGTACTGACTGCCTCTCTTCAATATACATGTGGTAGGTTTGCTTCTGATAACATACTTCTTGCTGCATCCAAGATAGTTCTGTTTTTCCTTTCAACAACTCCATTCTTCTATGGTGTTCGAGGTGTTGATAGCTGTCTTCTGATTCCATTTACTTCACAGAATGTATTAAATTCCTTAGATGTAAATTCTCCTCCTTGATCTGATCTTAGACATTTGATTTTCTTATCGGTTTCATTTTCTACCATAGCTTTGAACAGTTTGAACTTTCCAAGTGCTTCTGATTTTTCTCTGAGAAAAGTAACCCAACACATTCTACAATAGTTATCAATGATTAACATGAAATATCTATCACCTTGTAAGCTTTTAGTTCTAGCTGGACCACATAAATCAGTATGAATTAAATCAAGAGCATTATTGGATTTTTCTAGAATACTTTTGAAACTAGCTCTAACTTGTTTTCCAAATTGACATTCCTTACATACTGTATTGTGAGGTTTGACAATTTTAGGTAAATCTCTAACTACCTTAGTAGTACTGATTTTCACCATGCAATCAAAGTTTACATGACAAAGTCTCTTATGCCATAGCCAATTTTCATCAATATGTGCAATTAAGCATGTCTTTGCATTGTTATTTAAATGAAAGATATTGCCTCTAGTCTGATTACCGGTTGCAATTTCCAAACCAGTTCTATTCATTATTTTGCATTTTCCATTTTTGAATTGTAACTGAAATCATTTCTCAACTAATTGACCAACACTCAAAAGATTATGCTTTAATCCTTCAACATAGTAAACATTTTCAGTGTTATGCTTACCATCAAGAGATATTGTACCCTTACCTTTGATCAAACAAGCTTTATCATCTCCAAATCTTACTAAGCCTCCATTGTATTCTTGAAAGTTCAAGAATTTACCTTTATCTCCTGTCATATGATGTGAGCATCCTGAATCAATGATCCACTCATCCTTTACTTCAACTTTAGCTGCCAAGGCCTATTCTACCGATTGAGTAGTAGGTGCCGGTTGATCTTCTGTTAAAGCAACAAAAACCCATCCATTGTCTGCTGGATCCTCATCAGAATCATCAGTCACTTCTTCATCAGCAATGTAACAAGATTTGTCTTTATTCTTCTTAAATCTGTATCTTTGATATTCAGGATTAGGTTTGTATGTTCTTCTAGCTTCTTCTCTTAGTATAGCATGTCTATCAGGGCATCTTGAAGCCATATGACCAATCTTATTGCAGTTAAAACATTTAAAGGGTGCTTTACCTTCATACTTACTTCCAACTGGGCCTTTAGACATTTTCCTTGCAAATAGTGCTTCAAGTTCTTCAAGTTCTTCATTTTATTTCCTGCTTTCTTCAAGTTCTCTTGCATAAAAGGCTTTCCAATCTGATTTATTAAATGATGGTGCAGATGATGTAGATGCTTTAAAGGCTAAATCTGTCTTTATAGTAGCAACAAGACCAAATTCTTCAATTTCAAAAGTTGAAAGTTTTCCAATCAATGTATCCCTAGTTACTGATGTATTAGGCATTGTTCTTAACTCATTTATAGCAGTGACTTTCATTTTATATGCCGGTGGCAATCCTCTTAAAACTTTTGAAACAATTTCATCCTCACTTAAGGTTCCTCCACAACATTTAATACCTAAAACAATCTCATTTACTCTTTCCATAAAAGAAGAAATCCTTTCATCTTCTTCCATTTTCAAATGTCCATACCTGACCTGGAAGCTTTCAAGTTTTGCAATTTTGACTATGGAATCTCGTTCATTCAGTGTTTCCAAATTATCCCAAATAGCTTTAGCAGTAGACCTATTTGATAATCCCATGATTTGTTAATTTGATAATGCACTCAAAAGTGCTTCTCTTGCTTTGCAATCATTTTCTTCATCCTTTCCCAAGGTAGGTGGATTAGGTTGACCAGGAGTAGGAGTAGTATAACCATTCTTTGTAACATCCCAAATATCCTTTCCAATGCAATTTAAATGTGTCTCTATTCTGATCTTCCATATGCCATAGTTGGTTCCATGAAGTTTAGGATTGTCCTTCCTGAAATAGTTAGTAGACATTGGATCTCCTCAAGCTGTTAAACTTCTGCAAAAGAGGACTAGGATCTGATACCAATTGTTAGGTCCCAGAGACAACTAAGAGGGGGGGAGGGGGGTGAATAAGTTGTCTAATAAATTTAAACCAAAACAACTTAATCAACTTTCTGCTTAATACCGGTGAAACAGTCTTTTATACCGGTGGACAGTTTCATCAGATAATTGCAATACCGGTAAAGATTAATGCATGAAACAAAAGGACAAAGTCATCCACAACACATAACACCAATATTTGTATGTGGAAATCCTATAAGGGGCAAAACCACAGTGGGAAACCTTACCCACAATCAGATTATACTACTACAGATAGTAAGTGTATACAAATGGGGTTTGCACATGCAGAAAGTCCAAGCGCCTAGAGCTCACTGCTCAAACACAAAATGGGAGTCACACTGACTACAATTGGATGGCTAAATCCAATAAGAATGTACTACTCAAAATAACATCTTCATATACTGGATTCAGTACTGGTGTAGTTCTGATTGTCTTCACAAAAATCCTCCTTCAACCTTTAAATGATGTATGCGTGTATAGCTCTGCTTATTCTTGCATATACCTTCACAAACTCCTTTTCACATTATTTATACCATAACCTAAGACCAATTTTAGTAGGTCGGCTCTACAAGATATTACAATAAAATTAATTTACAAATTAATTAATACCCAATGCAATAACCGATTCAACATGTCGGCTTAATGCATTTACAACAATAATAGGTCATCTCCATAGTGTGCCATGCTGATTTGGAGAAGATAAACCTGTCGGTGTAAACTGGACCTATTTGCTGGTAACAACAAATATGTAAATATGAATATACCAATAAACAAAACTTAAATACAAGGTGTCCATACGATGTCTTCGACATAACCAAGTGTTTTCCATATCATTCCAAGTGTCGGTGATCATTATATCCTGCCGGTGTACTAGATACTGGTGACTGTGCATAAGTCACTTGCTTGCCGATGAATGTTGCTAATACTCCAAAGTGCCAGAGTTGATAAGTGTTTAGTGGGTGTTGATATCAATAACAAAACCACACCAAAATACCAACAGAAAAAGGAGGAAGATGTGATTCAAACTGCGGTGGAAACTCTCACCAGTTTGATTCCCGATACCAGTCACCCAAGTACTGATTCCTCTCTAGCTCAATTGAAGCTTCTATGCACAGTTGTAGAGGACCAAGTGCAATGTCTGAAAGATGTTGTTGAAGCCAATGCAAAAAAGAAGCATCAAAAGGCTCTGAACACTGCCATGGTGAAGAAGTTGAATGAGCTCCGGTCTGAACTTCAGAAGGCACAGAAGGACATAAGAGATGCTCTGGATGAGGGGAATCTGCTGCTCAGTAAGATATGTCAACCTAAACTATTCTGTGATGATGTGCTTGCTCAGAAAGACAAACTACAAACTGATTTGTAGACGTTCATAAGCACCTTCAAGACGCCCTATGATTCCTTCACCAATTCTGGGAAAATCGTTCACCGGTTTCAACTTCAGGCTACAAGAATAGAGATAGAGATCAGCAATCGGACCAGAGATTTGCAGGAACTTCAACTAGTTTTACTACCAAGACTGCAAATACTTCAGAAATGCTATCTCAATCTAGATGCCTTAACGGTCAGTCAAGAGATGAGTACCTTGGATGCCATGGAGGAATAGGTATCCCAGATGCAAACGAAGAGTGAGGTTGCTACCTCATTGCTTGAGTCATGGTTTGTATCCATGAAGACATTTATCCAAGACTTTAAATTAGTTTTTGACAAGTTTCACTCTTTATTGTCATAAACACTTATTATTTTAATGATAATGAAATAGGAGTTATTCAGCTGTACTTTGTCATTGTTGGCAAAGGGGGAGTAGTATTCTGTATTTAAAATTTTGATGCATGTTATGTATACTTTCATGTTTATCTCTGTAAGGGAGTAGTATACATAGTATTTTCTGCAAAAGGGATAGTGTATATGCTCAGGGGGAGTAATTTTGATTATGGCATATTTTTTTATTGTAAAACACTTAAATGTTAGAATTTTCCTAAGTGTTGCCATCAATGCCAAAGGGGGAGATTGTTGGTATTTTTGATGATTATGTTGTGATTGTCATTGATGGACACACACTTGCTTTGGGAACACCTTTTGTATGTATGAGTTATGCTTAATCGGTATTTGTTCCAAACCGGTATTGTGTTATAGTCTTTAGGCTATCGGTGTTTTGCAGAAAGTGTTTACCGATCTCAAGTGGTATGGAGACCCCAAGCGGTTCGAGGATCTCAAGTGGAGGAAAGAAACTTAAGCAGTAGTTATCATTTTCCCAGTCTTCATTTTTGACAATCGGTAATTGGTTTAATGTTTGAACCGGTATTACTCTGTGATGAGTTACCAACCGGTAATCGGTAAAGTTGTATGAACCGGTAATACTCTATGATGAGTTACCAACCGGTATTTTTGTGATGATTTACCATCCACTGACACTTTGACGGTGATTTTGTGCCGTGTTATCAAATATGTCTAGATGCAATGAACCTAGGAACTTTCCATGTAATCTTATTGGACCGACATGAAATCAGATTCCTTTTTTTAAGGACATCATGTCTAGGGTTTTAGAAGATGAAGCTGTTAGGGTTTTTGGTGGTTGGTGAGTTTTTGTATGTGCGATCTTAGAAGAGAAGATCGAGTCTATGTGTTGTAACTGAGTGTGGATTTACTGGAGACTGAAGTAATGCTGAAATGCATTAGCAATGAGCTATCATGGATCTAACCAAGCAGACTGTGCTATTTGCTAGATCATTAACTTGTTGATTACTCACATCTTCGACAAGTCTGAAACCCTTAACCGAGTAGGCCCTGAAAAGCCTTTGTAAATCCTCTAACAAGGTGGTTCACATCTATGGATCAGAAATCCTTTCACAAGGTAGTCTTTAATCAGACTTATCTCCTAACAAAGATTGAGATTCCTAACAGGATCTGTTCTGGTGAAGAACATTGTATGACCTTAACCGGTCTGGTTACTATTCAGTAGATAGTTACTTGTGAGTTTCATCTCACCATGGTTTTTCCCATTTGGGTTTCCACGTCAAAATCTCTTGTGTTATGGTGATTGTGCTTCTGTGGGTGAATGCCTTTTTTGCTGTCTAGTTTGCATTTGTGTTAACCGGTTTGTTAGTAAAACTGTTATACCGGTTTACTGCTAAACTGTTTAAGTGTTTAAGTTTAGTATTCTTTTGTATACTAATTCACCCGCCCCTCTTAGTAGTCATCAGACATGTGCTCGTTATACAACAATACAATGCCATGTCTCACAAAAGACATTTTGAACCTTGAACCAATTAAGGTTCACAGGTTCAAAACTCAAGACGTAAAACAAAAATGCACTTGCTCTCACGAAAAAAAAGACCACTAATGACTTAAACGCACTTTGAACCTTGAACCTATTGAACTTTTACAAAGATTTCAATGGTTCATGTATGAAGGAGAGCAAAAGACCTGACGGAACTAAAGGCACAATAAGGCAACCCACAAGTATGAACATAAAAAGGGAAAATTGCATGGGGGACTAACATTGACTCTGACTGGGGACTAGAACTGTGAAGGAACTAGAAATCAACTCCAAAATATTTGGTTTTGTAAGCAGACTTTATTTAAAGACCTAAACAGAAAGAAAAATAGAAAAGACACAAAATTGTCGATCAACCAAACACTATATACAAAACCACAAGGGACTCTCATTTACAGTTGATATAATTTCAAATCTTGACCATTATAGGTCAGAGGAAGAGCAGTACCATCCATATATGCAATTTTGAGGTCCTTTTACCTCATGAATCAAGAACGGTCCTTTCCAGAGCGATTCAAACTTTGCATGTGCCCCTTTGGGTTCCCTTTCTATGTCCCAAAGTAGTACCTGATCGCCTAGCATGAACTTCTACGTTCTTGCCTGCTTGTCAAATATCTTCTTCACCTTCTTTTGGTGCTTTGTTATCTGGTCCACTAATTTATCCCTTTCTTCATCAATTCTCATCAAATGCATAATCTGCTTTTCTAGAGAATTCTGAAAATAAGCGTCTTCAATGACAGTTCATAACCTAGTAGCTGCCAGTTCCAAAAGAAGTGCTACCTGAGAACCTACACCATAGACCAGTTCAAACGGTGACATCCCGATAGCCTGCTTTGGTGATGTACAATAAGCCCAAAGGGCTTCATACAACTTTTTATGCCAATCCTTGAAGTTTTCATTCACTAATTTTTTCATGATATTTATGAGGTTTTTATTACTGGATTCAACTTGACAGTTTCCCTAAGGATAATAATCAGAAGAGTGAGCAAGAGAGATTCCATGGTCATAGAAAAATAAAGAAATCTCGGCAGAAGAGAAATTAGTAGCATTGTCTGCCATAATTTTTAGTGGGACCCCAAATCGAACCAGGATGTTCTCTTTTAGAAAGTTACAAACAACCTCTGAGGATGTCTTCCGTATTGGGATGACCTCAACCCATTTAGTAAAATAGTCTATAGCTATCAATATATGGGTGTGTCCCACACTAGAAGTAGGTGTCAGAGGGCCAGTAAAATCCAAACCCTATTGCTTGAAGGGTTCATCCACAACCACGAGTCGGAGTGGTAATGCTGCAAGCTGTGGCTTACCTGTGAACAACTTACATTTTTCACACTTGGCCACCCATGCACACGCATCCCTGAACATCCATAGCCAGTAATAACAATTCCTTAAAATTTTGTAGGCAGTCACCGTTGAAGAGAAATGGCCACCGTAGGCTTCGTCGTGAAATGTTTTCAACAGAGACTCCTAAAGCAATTTATCGACATAGTGCAAGAAGGTCCCATCCAATCCCCTCTTATATAATACATCATACATACTTAGCAGCTTTTAATCTCAAGTTCCTCTTCTTTTTTGAAGAATGATGTTCTAGGCAGTCCCCATACGTCAAGTAATAAGCGACATCTGCAAACCAGAAATCCTGAAGAGCAACAAATAGGACTAAGGGCAATTCCTCTATCACTTCCTCTTTACTCTTAGCAATTAGCTTGCACAAACCCTGCCCTCTTACCAATTTTGTGGGCCTAATACCTAAATGGAACTCCTGGATTTTTGACACCCAGGAGGCTCTATTATTCATCCCTATGTCTTGTTGTGTCAATATACTCTCGACTACTGAATGAGGCACATAAACGATTGCGTAGGAATGGAGAATATAATACCTGAACTGCTTTACAGCCTTCACAACCGCATATGCTTGCTTTTCCATTATTGAATACTTAAATTCATGCTTTTTCAGTGGTACACTCCTGAATGATATTGGGACTTCATCATTATCCTTATTCTTCTGTAATAAAATTCCTGACATAGTGTGCTCTGAGGCATAACAGTAGATAACAAAATCTTTACTAAAATTAGGATTAACTAGAATAGGTGCATGACCAATAGCATTCTTTATCGAGTCGAACGCTTTCGTCCCTTCCTCATTCCATTTAAAAGGTTGTTTTTCACTCATGAAATTCACGATATACCTGGTAGTCTCCGCAAAAACTGGGATGAACCTCCTTAGAAAATTTACCTGTCCAAAGAAGGATCTAACGACATTCCTACTTGATGGTAGAGTTAGCTATTAAATTTCTCTTACCCTGTCAAGATCTATTTTCAACCCTTCCTTAGAAACAATATGACCAAGAAACTTACCCTCTGTGACTCCAAACATCGACTTCTTTGGGTTCAAGGATACCCCATGCTCGCGGCACCTTTGTAACACTTGTCTCAGGTCTCGCGGGTGATGCTTTCTTCTTTTTGGGAATACTATTAAGTCATCCAGATATACAACAATAATCTTATCCTTTAAGTGACTGAAGGACAAATCCATAGCACGCTGAAATTTCGCTCCTGCATTAATCAAACTGAAAGGCATTCGGTTATAGGAAAATGTGCCCCAGGGAGTAATAAAGGCAGTTTTATGTTGATCATCATCCTGAACACTGATTTGATTATATCTCAAAAATCCATCAAGCATGAAAATCATCTCTGATCCTGAAACTATTTGTATAATGTGGTCCATGGCTGGTAATGGATAGTTATCTTTTAGGCTAGCCTGATTTAGATTTCTAAAATCTACACAAATCCTTATTTCTCTATTTTTTTTTCTAACAGGTACGATATTAGCTATCCATGTAGAATGATGGATGGGATATATAATCCTGGATTTTAACATCTTATCCAATTCTTGAAATATAGCCTCAACTACTTTTGGATTGAAGCTTCTAAGCTTTTTCCATAAAGGACTTACTCCAAGTTTCAGGGGAATTTGATGTTGGAATTTTCCCTCTAAAATTTTTAAGATCGTCATAGCACCAAGAAAACACATCCTTGAACTCCAACATTAGACTAACTAACCTCTCCTTTTCTGTAGGCATACAACACTTTCCTAGATTGATGTATTTAGGTTCATCCTTAGTACCGATGTTGATCTTTTCGTAACCCCCAATATCTTGAACCTCCGAGGATTTATCACCTTTGTTCTTTTTGTAGGCATTGTGATGATCAAATATACGCTCCAATGAAACCAACCCTTTAGGGATCTTGTTTCATTTCAACTGCATGATTCCATCAGGAAACTCCTTGGCTCGTTTTGGTGTGAATTCTTTGCATTTTGCATCCGAACCTTCAAAATATATGGTAGAAAACATGTCTACACTTTGCATAAAGTTATTGATTTGTTTGTCACTTTCAAATACCTGCCAAAACTCAGAGTTGTCTAAGACACTAGGCCGATATATCAACTCTACCCTGTAAATATCATCAATAAATTCAGGATGTGGGACAAGTAATGAAGTTGAGACTACTAATGAATTTGATTTTGAATTCAGTTCCCTGGGTATTGCTTCAATGGAAAATGCATCAAAATCTTTGATTTCATCCCAAACCCTATTCCAATAGTGTTTCAATCTTTCATTTTTAACATTAAAAAAACCTCTAACCTATTTTACAATCAGTTCAACATCTCCTTTAACCCGCAGGAGTTTCACCCCCAATCTCTTAGCTTCGGCTAAACCTAACAACAAAGCCTCATACTTAGATGTATTGTTGGTATTTTTGAATTCTAATTTAAAAGAGAAAGGAATATGGTTGCCAGAAGATGGGATTAACACTACCCCTACACCTGAACCTAACGCTGCACAACTACCATCAAACTCCATTAACCACAAGCTTTCTTCTCCCTCGGGTTGTGATGGACCTTCCACTACCTCATTATCAGACAAAATCATGTAGTTTCCAAATTGACAATCATGATATAGAATTTGAGCTCTTGGGTCATCAGAAGGGAAAATAGTGAATTTAGACTTCGGTTCAGGCTACAGAATGACTCACTGTTTTCCAAAGGGGATTGTAGCTTGAGACCAATTCATTTTAATTTCACCACCTAAATCCCTACAGAAAGTACGACTTAGTGCATGCCATAGCTAGCTGAGATGTCAGCAATCAGAATAGTCAACTTAATTCTTTTATTTGGGTGGGAAGCAAGAACTACTTGAGGATCCCTAATTTGACCTAGCAAAACCATAGAATAGCATCTGCCAAAAGTTTTTGTCAAGGACAACCCTAATGCTTTAGCCATTGCAGAAGGCATATTATTGTCAGATGCACCTGGATTTATAATACAATTATTCAACTTGTTACCATTTATGAATAATGATATGTAAAAGGGTTTTGGTTTTGACTCAAGGGTAGGTATAGAATCATCTGTTTGAAGAGCAGTTATTTCAAGCATCTTTTCATGAGCTATAGGGTGAACTAATTCATTACAATGTGAGGGAAATGTGGCATTTACTAATTCTTGTGTCCCATTGGCCCGTTGTACATTATTCCCTTTTACAAACTATATGAGCCTGTCTAGTTCTTTAGGATTTAGCTTAAGGTACTCGGCAGGTGTAATTTGAATTTGAGGAGATTTGCAAAATTCTACAATATCAAATGAACTTTCTTTTTCAACAGAATTTAAAAATGTAGGTTCTTGCAATTTTTTATCATTGATATGAAATTTTGGGTCAATCCCCTTACCTTTGAAAGCCACAGCTGATGATGAAGAATCACCCTGAGGTTTTACATTTTTTTGATTTCTTGTGAGCACAACACATGAAGGATCTTCTAAAGTAACCAAAATATCACCTCCTCTTTTCGAATCTGACTCCTACTCAAGGAAATGGATTTCAGAGTCGCCAGGTTGCTTTAAAGATTCTTTTTCACCTCACTCATTTGAGGTATCTGTAAAATTTATAAAGTGTGCATAACACACCATTTTAGGACATGAACTACCATCATGTTCATCAATGAGATGAAAAACACACATACTCCCTTTAGGTGGCGGTGCCTCAATTGCTAATCTTTGTTGAGCAGGGGGTAATTGCAGAGTCTTGTTCCCATAGCCCAAAGACTAATTTGTATTCCTCCTAGGTACGTCTTGATAGAGAGATGGGTATGAGGTACTTTCTTTAAGCAATTGTCTTTTAAGAGTAATCACATCATTCATTATTCACTAGATTACAGGGTCAGAAGAAGTAGAAGGTTGAGCAATGGGTGTCTGTACTTCTATTTTCCATTTACCTTCCATGATTAAATAATCTTCCAACTCAACTGCAAGTGTTTTGGCAGCACTTAAATCTAAAACTCTTTGCCTGCGAATCAGGAAACCTATTTCTGAAGGCCAATTGAGCCAAGACCCCGGAATTTCTTTCTTTAACTGGGCCAATTGAGCCAAGAGAGAATGTTCATCTTTATCCACTTTGAATCTTGCCTCAAACCTCATTTTCAGATCTTGCCAAGTTATTATCACACTATTTGGTAGGTGATAGAACCAATCTGTTGTTACTGCAGTTAGTGTCTGGACAAACAATCTTACAGCAACATCTTCATGTTGAACTTGTTGGCATATTTTTGATGATGATGTTGTGATTGTCATTGATGGACACACACTTGCTTTGAGATCACTTTTTGTATGTATAATTTATGCTCAATTGGTATTTGTTCCAACCGGTATTATATATTATAGTCTTTAGACTATCGGTGTTTTGCAGAAAGTGTTTACCAATCTCAAGAAGTATGAAGACCCAAAGCGGTATGAAGACCCAAAGCAGTATGAAGACCCAAAGCAGTATGAAGACCTCAAGCAGTTCGAGGATCTCAAGCGGTACGAAGGAACTAAAGCGGTAGTTATCATTTTCCCTGTCTTCATTTTGACAACCGGTAATCAGTTAAAAGTATGAACTGGTATTACTCTGTGATGAGTTATCATCCACCGATACTTTGGCGGTGATTCTGTGTCGTGTTACCAAATGTATCTAGATGCACCAAACCTAGGAACTTGCAATGTAATCCTATTGGACTGACATGAAATCAGATTCCTTTATAAGGACATCATGTCTAGGGTTTTAGGAGTCAAGGTTTTTAGAGAAGGAAGGGTTTTAGAAGTGTATGAGGTTTTTGCATGTGCCATCATAGAAGAGAAGATTAGGTCTATGTGAAGAAATAGAGTGTGGATATATTGAAGATTGAAGTAATGCTCAAATGCATTAAGAATGAGCTATCATGGATCTAACTAAGCAGATAGTACTATTTGCTAGATCACTCACTTGTTGATTACTCACATCTTCGGCAAGTCTGAAACCCTTAACTGGGTAGGCCCTGAAAAGCCTTTTTAAATCCTCTAACAAGGTGGTTCACAACTGTGGATCTGAAATCCTCTCACAAGGTAGTCTTTAATCAGACTTAACTCCTAACAGAGATTGAGATTCCTAACAGGATCTGTTCTAGTGAAGAACATTGTATGACCTTAACCGGTCTGGTTTCTATTCTATACATAGTTACTTGTGAGTTTCAGCTCACCGTGGTTTTTCCCATTTGGGTTTCCACATCAAAACCTCTTGTGTTATGGTGATCGTGCTCTTGTGGGTGAATCCTTTATTTGCTATTTGGTTTGCATTTGTATTAATTGGTTTGTTAATAAATGTGTTATATTGGTTTACTACTAAACTGTTTAAGTGTTTGAGTTCAATATTTATTGGTATACTAATTCACCCCCCCACTCTTAGTATTCATCAATTGGTATCAGAGAAAACCTTTCTATAAGTCTAACCACTTGGAAGGAGATATGGGGGAATATACTATGAGGGAACTTACTCATCGGCTCACTCAGACTGAGAAAGCCTATGATGAACTCAAAGTCAAATATAAAGCCTCTCTAGCCAAAAGAAGAGAGCATGCTGAGAAACTGATGGAGCTTACTGAAAACAATTCTTCTGATGAAGTAGACATGGAAGCCCTAGTTGAAGAAATTGAAAAATTGAATGAGTCTAATGCCAACCTTAGAAGGGAACTGGAAGGACTGACTATCAGAATGTGTCAAGAGCTTGAGAACCGGAGCAAAGCTGAAGATTTGGTAAAAGACAAAGATCTTGAGATCTCCAAACTGAAGCAAGAAATCAGTGCCCTTACCACTCATCTCCAAGGGAGTAAAGTGGAAAAAGAAGAAATGCAAGGTGAAATAAACATGGCTATTTCTGAGAATGCAACCTTGAAGGAATCCAATGCTACTATTTCCAAAGAACTCACTGAGTCAAAGGAAATACTTGCCAAATTCAATCAGAGTGCTGCTAAGTTAGAGAAAAAATTTGAATCAGCCAAACCGGTAAAGAATACAAATGAACTTGGTTTCTCTAGTTATGAGGAAGGTGAGACCTCTGGAGAAAAAGATGTAGCATCAAAGAAGCAACTGGCATCAAAGGATAAAGGTAAGCAAAAGTTCAAACCTATTTTCTTTAATTGTCTCAAGGAAGGACACACTACCAATGTATGTAGAAGTAAGGCTTACAATAATTTTCCTTATTTTCTAAACAATAAGCCTAGATCTAATAGATTTAATGGTAATTGTTATGCATGCAATAAGTTTGGGCATAAATAATTTGAATGCAGGTCTGTCATGCACAACAATGGAAGATATCCTCAAAGGACTCAAGGAATTTTTTCTAAATCCTCTGTGAACCGAAATCCAAACCGGTATAATGCCTATGACCATCAGTCGGGTGGTGGCGGCTATCAAGCGACAACCGGTTGGAGAACAACCTGTTTGATCTGTCATGGTAGAGGTCACACTGCTTCAACATGCAAGAGGAATAATGGTAGAATGAACAATGGACCATGGAGAACACCTATAATGGTAGCTATCATTGCAACAAACCGGGACACCCTGCTAGAATCTGCAGAATGAGAAAGAACATATCAGATGACATATCGGTCACTCTGGAAGGAAAGATTGATGTTGAAACTGTTCGAGTAGATATGAAGAAAACCTAGAAAAAGAAACCAAAAGAAGTGTCACAAGAAGAACCGGTTTCTGCACCTAGTGTGGAAATCTTTGAACCGGCAAACTAAGCTACAGAAAAGCTTAGGGGGAGCGAATCGGTGAAATTTTTTGAACCCTTGGTTTACACCGGTAAAAGACCTTAACCGATGTGTGTTACCCATCAATCGATAGAAGATCGGAAATGGTAAAAGGAAAAATTAGGGTTTATGCCCTAATGGTGGAGCATTTATTGTGGTAGGTGAAGAATTCATTTAAATGGGATTTTCAAGGCATTTTCACTTATCAATTTGTGAGCGAATAAATTCTCAAATGCAGAGCAACCAAAGGCGATTTGTTTTGTGATTTAGAGTGAATTGAAATGTAGCAGAAGAATTATGAGATATTTGCAACCTATTAGTGAAGAACAACTAAGCGGTGTTGCAAGTGACCGAAGTGGTGTGTTGCTAGCTACAGTATTAAAGCCCTAAATCTCGATTCGTGAAGGTATTTTTTGAGTTTTCTTTGTTTGTTATAGCTTCTTCTTTGCACTCTAGTTCAAGTACACCTATTGATTCAACGGATTTCATACAAAGGAAGATGAAATACAATGCCCTATCCCAGATACCCACTGGTGTTATAGTTGAGGAAGGTATTTTAGATTATATTGATTGCAAAATTGAAGACCTAGGCTCCCTAGTGATCCATTCTTAGTTAGGTTTATTCTGCAGGGATGACAAGAAGATCAAGCCTAAATACAACATCCTGGAAAGGAAGAAACTTAACAATGCGGTCTATTTTCTTGAAGAATTTATAGATGATCGTATCCACATCATCCTAAGCAGAGTGCACAGTGACAAAATGTATCTTGAGCGAACACATGACATCACACTAGAAGCGATTCATGTTGTCACTAGTTTCTGTAACGTTGGAGAAGTGCCAGCCCTAGGGAAAGTCATTAAGATGGAAATGACCAAGCTCACCGATTTTGTGAGTGACCAACAAGGAATGACTGTTAACACCATCAAGGATGATCTAGTCAAGTATGCCTGCATGGTGATCGGATACTAGACATTCTATGCCAGCAGAATTAACTTTGCCTCTGTTGCTGCAATTAATGCTGCCTACAGAATGATCATGGAAGATGCATCATTTGATCTATGCACCTGTATGCAAAGGCAACTTTTGGTAAACCTGAAGTCTATTAAACAGGACAATGCCTTAAGATTTAAATTTGGACAACTATTGGTAGGATTGTTTTTCTACTTTCAAGGCTATTTTCTGGGAGTTGGTGATATTCAATTGTCTGCTGACCAACCGGTTACCAAACAGATCAGAGAAAGTCTTCAAGGGATGGGAACCAGTTATCCTAAAGTCCTGAACAAATACTTTGATGAGTTCAGATAGAAAATGAGCCAGAGGATGAGGATATCTGGCGATATTGTCAAGTATGAAGAGGACTTCTGCTTTACCATCAGAGTAGATGAGTGCATAATGGAGGCAGTTGAGCCTAGAAAGGAAGAAGTGGAGCCCATGGGATATGAGGTGATGTATGACATGCTTGATGGATATGCCTCTACCCTACTTGCCTCACCTCTTGATCCAAAGAAGAAGAGAACTAACACCTAATTGGAAAGGGTAACACCAGTTGAAGAGCCCTTAGTGAAGAAGGGAAAGGCAGTGCCATCGGTATCGACACCGGTTACTTTAGCAAGTCCTAAAGTGACCAAGCGGTCACTGGCCAAGAAGAAACTGAAAGTTGCACCTGCCAAGGTTTTTGAAAGAAAGAGGAAAACTAAGAGCAACTCACCAGATTCTGAAGATACAGAACCTGAAGTGTAGCCTAAAAAGACTAGGCAAACAAGGAAGAAGACAAAGACAACTAGCAATGAACTGACATCATCAACACCGGTAAATATAGACATTTCCTCTTACAAACCATTGACACATTGTCAAAGAACAATCAAGAATATTAGGAGAAAAGTGCTAAGTGATCTAATAGATCATTTTGATGATTTTAATGACAATTAAAAGGAGGAAGTTGAATGGGAAGTTATTCAATATTTATGTATTAATGACCGATCGCCATTAGAAATTAGATCTGTGACACCAGATTCTTTATATAATTCTTTAGATAACAAATGGTGCATTGCCATAGAAAAGGAACAAGAAATAAGAGAGGAAATTTTTGCACAATATTTTCCTGATGTGTCAAATTCAGAGCTATATGAAATTATGGATAAGTACAAAGGCCTCTTCTTCATGAGAAGAAGAAGACTCTTGTTACTGGAAGGCAAAGTCCCTAAAGTGGTGAAAGACACACACTCACATGCCAAAGCCGCTCTAAAATTGCACCAAGTGTCTGAAGCCAACAAGAAGGCTGAACAAGAACCCAAAACCGGAAAAACGGATGAAGTATATGACAGTGAAGGAGAACCGATTACTGCACAAATGGACACTATTGACGTTGATGCTTTGGATGGTGAAAATGTCACTCCGGATGCAACAAAGGAAAAGGATGATAAAGAGAGAGTGGACAAGGAAACACAAGACAAAGAAAAGGCTGACAAAGTGCAAGCAGAGAAAGAGAAAAAGAAAGATGAAGAGAAGAGGAAACAAGCAGAAGAGGAGAAGAAGAAATAGGAAGAGGAGAAGAGAAAAGAAGAAGAGAAAAGGAAATAAGAAGAGGAAAAGAGAAAACAGGAAGAAGGAAAGAAGAAAAAGGAAGAGGAGAAGAGGAAACAAGAAGAGGAGAAGAAAAAGGAAGAAGAGAAGAGGAAACAAGAAGAGGAGAAGAAGAAAGAGGAAGAGAAGCAGAAGGAAGAAGAAAGGAAGAAGGATGAAGAGATGAAAAAGAAAGAAGTAGAGGAACAAAAGAAGGCAGAAGAGGACAAGCAAAGAGCTGAAGCAAAGAAGGAAGCGGCAAAGAGCACACACATGGAGACACCAAAGGCAACCAGTAGTCAAGCCAAACCGACTGACATTACCAGTCATATTGACCTCCAATTTGCAAATGAATCGAAGTTGCTCCAAAGCATTAAGCTTTCTCAAGAGCGACTAGAAGCATTAAGGAGGAAAAAGGAGCAAGATGTTATTCAAAATGCGGTGGATACACTTACCCGTTTGATTCCTTATACTAACCTCCCCAGTATCGATTCCTCTTTGGCCCAGCTAAAACTTCTATGCACAGTTATGGAGGACTAGGTACAAAGCCTGGAAGAGGTTGTTGAAGCTAACACACAGAAGAAGCATCAAAAGGCACTAAACACTGCCTTAGTGAAGAAATTGAATGAGCTCTGGTGTGAACTTCAGAAAGAGCAGAAAGACATAAGAGATGCTATGGATGAGGGGAAACTACTACTCAGTAAGATAAACCAACCCAATCTATTTTGTGATGATGTGCTTGGTCAGAAGGAAAAACTGCAATTTGATTTGTAGGCATATATAAGCAACTTTAAGATGCCCTATGATTCCTTCACTACATATGGGCAAAACGTTCACCAGTTTTTGCTCCAGCCTACGAGAATTGAGTTGGAGATCAACAACCAGACCCGAGATTTGTAGGAACTCTATTATCCCAAAAGCCACATTGAATGCATTCAGGTGCTATTCAATGGTGATTTTTCCATCCCCACTAAATTTTGGCAGGTAAATCTCTAGCACCTTTGGGTGAGGGATTGAGATTTAAACCTAAGTTCAATGGACCTACAAAAGCCCCCCAAGAATTATTTACTGCCATTGGAAGTATGATATTGAGTGGAGTCAAGTTGATTATATTTGGTAAAGCAATACCATGCAAGGTCAGAGCTTGACAAACTGAGGACACAGGAGATGATGGTGATGGGGAAGGAGGCCTACTTCTTACTCTTCTTTGAGGTGAAAAAGTGGGTTGAAAATTTAGGTTCTATAATTCCTAAAAGACAGAATCAACTTCCCCCTCCCTTCTTTGGGACCTAGTATATCTCTTTGACTCTAGTCTTGCAATTAGGCGACCAGTCTTATAATTCGACTCCCCAACAGAGTCGCCAAAAATTTGTTGGTAAACACATTTGTCCCTTTTCTGAAATCTTAATAATTATCTTCCTTAAGCAAAGATATAACTCTATTTTGCCCTTTATAAAAAGAAACAAACTACCAATAGTTGGATGAATTGATTAAAATTCAACCTCTACATTAGAGGGTAGCTCATCGTATGATTTGCAATGAATTTATTATATAAATGAAACACTAATAATTTTTACCAGAAAGCATTGAAATGCTTCAGCATTCATCCATCAACACAAAAAAATGCCTCCAAACTAAGAGCAAAGATTTTTTTAAAAATAATTTAATGAGAGCCCACAGACTCCGATCCACAAACATGCTCACTGTCTAAATTCAAAGCATAGCATAAGCTCAACAATACTGAAGGTTGATCGATACTCTCTTGTGCCTCAAAGTGCAAGGGGGATCAAAGAAATCAATATGTATCAGTCTTCTAGAAACTAATGATAACCATGAATTGAGAAAAACACAGAGATACCTGATCATAGAATGATACCATGCCCATAGCAATTTACTCAAGAAAGATTACTAATCTTCAAACACACAGATTCAAAGACTGCATAACGTAGCACTTTATTCATAATCAGTCATTCTGTTTTCAAACAATTCATAGAAAAACAAAAATATTATCTGTTGCACCAAAAAAATATCACAGTTTTTCAGAACCCTTACAAAGACAAGCTTTTCAGCTTAAGTAGTGTCCAGGCTTATAGTTTTACATAACAAAATTAAATTTTACTTTAACCAAAGTTAAAGAAACCGTTTACTATAACAGGAAAGAAAAATAAATGAACAACCACTGTGAGGTTGACACCTCATTTTTGGATTAACTATGCTTCCACTGTGGCAGAAGAGGTTATGGATCTATCCTGCTTTACCACAGAGCCACGCCATTATAGGTGTGCTTGTAGGCTCTTTAGGTGGAGGAGTTGTCTGTATATCGGGTGAAGTGACAACAACTGTGGTGTTCATGGGGTATTGTCGGCTTTCCTCTTCCTTGCTCATGTCCATTTCTTGCATTTCATGTTCATCCAGATTTTGTGGATCCATTGTTTCCTCTATCTCCTCAGTAGGGTCTAGGTCTACAACAACTTGTTTCAATATGGGCTCCCTACTCTTCTTCTTACTCCTGGACCAAGTTACTCGAGCAACTGTGAGACTTGATGGTGACTTCTTTGACCTCCTAGGTTGGATTTTTTCAACAATAGGGCTTGAAACTCCTACAACATTAACAATTTCATTAGTGGAAGAAATGGGAGATTAAGTCACAATGTGTGAATCAATTCTTAGTTCATGCGAGGACATGTGAGATCCCTCCTTAAACTTTTGGTTTCTCAACCATCTTTATGTTCTTCTCACAACATCGAAGGTTCTAGTTTGAATATTGTCATCCTCCTTTTTATTCCAATCAATTTCTAGAATTGGTTTTTCTTGAACCTTTGTTTCAAACTCAGGATCTAGGACATCTTCCCTTGTATCTTCTGATACTCTAGATATATTAATCGGAAGCTTCATAGTAATTATTTGTTGCAAAGTGAACCTTGACCACAGTCTTTTCCTTACCTCATATTCATCATTGCAATTCTCCCAGCAATCCTCCAACTGAGACTCATGGCAAAAATAGTTATCTACATTTAGGTTTTCAATGGCATAACCTCTACTGTCAAACTTTCACCTTGCCACATATGGCTACAGGTTCATCCTCTTGATTTCTAATTCCAGATTTAGGGCATCAGACACAAATTTACAACTATAGTGTCTGAGTTCAACATGGATCACTACTCTAGACTCGCCCTTTGTTCCCAATCTCTTATTAATGTGAGCTAGCTGCCTGCTCACCTCTATAAGTACATAGCTGTCGAAAGCATACCTAGGAAGCTTGAATGGTTGACCCTCAAAACCACCTACCCGTAGGTAAGTAAATCTGGGAAATTGAATAAAGAAACTACCATATATGCTTATGAACTCCATTGCTTCAACAAACATTCTCTTGTTCACATTCACCTGGAGCTCAAAAGCAAGTCTTCCTGCAAAGACTCCATTCAATCTATCAATTTACTCAACATGTCTCTCCTACTGTAATCGAGGATAAAAATTATAAACCCTCATCCCATCTACCAAAGGTTCATTAGGCAAACCAGGCCAATCCCTTGTACAAGCTAGTATGTAGAAAAGATAAGAAGACATATAAAAACCCAACATTCCCACAAAATTACTCAACCCTTCATGAAGTCATTTTGCAATTACCTGAGACCAATCAAGATACCTGTTACCAGATAACACCACCTAGATGAAAAATTACATCCAATCTTCCCAGTAGAAAGAATGTGAGTTTCCCTTCACCCTGTCCAGTAGTATCATAATATCTCACACTTCTGTGATGAATTCCTCTCTAGTCAAGGGTTTTGGCAGCCATGACCCTCCTTTCTGAATTTTTAGGAGCTAATTCCTAGCAATCACGCTCATGTACTTATTCTTCTTTTATGAGAAATAGGCATACGAGTTCCCAATGGTCTAGTCCTCATATTTGTCCTTGTGTGGAATTCCCTTTGTCGCCATTACTGTTTCTCTGTTGATATTGATTAGCAGTTCACCATTACTAGTTCTGATGCATCTATTCTCTGTATCATACCTATTCATGCAAGACATCACCAAATCCGGACATGGTGTGACAAGTGGAAAGGCAACAGCTTCAACAAGACCGCTTTTCACTATTTTCTCCATCGTTGAACCGGTTAGAGGGTTCTTGGCTTTCTCTAAGAAATCCCCTAAATCAACATGAACCAAGGAAGTGTCTTCTAGATCTGGTAATATACTCACTAGACACGAGGTTTGACTAAGCTTCGGTAATATTGGCCTCATATTGCCTATCTATACTTCTAACCAAGAAATTCTAAAACAAGGCAAAATTCTACTCCAGCAATTTAGAGATTTTCTTCCTATACTAATAAATCTTCATAACTTAAAGAAACACAACTTAGGAGGAGTCGTCTGAACTTACCCGTTACCACCATGAAAATTGGAAACTTCCTCAAGAAATCAGAGCTGGTTTTACCTTCGGCGCCTCCAATTTGCTCAGGTATGGTAGTTGCAACCCTTACAAACTATGGAAATAAATTCATACCTTCTTTTTTATCAGACGGGAAGATATATATAAGGCCACACATGCTTCATAATGATTTAATCAAGCGTGTGAAGTAATAGTGAAATGACTAAAATCTGACACCTTCTTAATTATCCATCACTTCCGCACAAGTAGTTGATGCACTCATGATTACTTTCCATATTTTGAATTTTAAACTATTGAATGAGGGAATATTCCTTCTTGTTGTGCCACTTTCATTATCATCAAAAAGTCTTAGAGTTGGTGTTGAAGTGAACTCATGAACCGTTTGACCAAAAGTTCAACGGTTCAAGTTCGTTTAGGAAGTATATCAATCAATGAGTGGCACACAACAATACCAGGAACGAGCATCAACAATGATTATTAAGCAGAAGCCTTGACCCATTTGAACCACTTGAGATTTGGTTCAAAGTTCAAGGTCTGAAACTAACTTAAAACATATAGACACGTTCTTGTTATACAACAATACAATGTCGCGACTCACAAAAGACATTTTGAACCTTGAACCAATTAAAGTTCACAGGTTCAAAACTCAAGACGTAAAACAAAAAAATGCTTGCTCTCATGAAGACAAAGTCCACTAATGACTTAAACACGCTTTGAACCTTGAACCTATTGAACTTTTAGAAAGAGTTCAATGGTTCAAGTATGAAGGAGAACAAAATACCCAACGGAACTAAGGGCACAATAATCAACCCGCAAGTATGAACATCAAAAGGGAAAATTGCAGGGGGGACTAACACTATTTTAGGAGACCCAACTTATGGAGGCCATAAATTTTGAATTGGGTGTTTGATTGACAAACTATTTGAAGTGTTGGAAAGCTTGTGACATGCTCTATCTAGCTATAATCAGCTACACTCCTTAAAAATACTTTTAGGTCATTTTAAAGCCTCTAAGGTCTTCAAAATTGACTTTAAAACTTTTGTTTACAACTTTAAAAAATGGAAACTTTAATATGTTCAAATCTAGACATGATCTTGCAATGAAAATTTACTGGCATGCCTATCTAGCCAATCCAAAGCTTTTTGGAAAATTTTAGACCAGTTTGTTTTCAAATGAAAATCTACTATAAATAGTAACCTTATGTAAATACAAGGTTGAGACACCATTTTCCTAATAGGAAGGAAATGTTGAGAGGGTAGGGAGAGGAAGATATGGATGAAGTTAGAGAGAGAAGATAGAGAGAAGTAGAGAGAGGAGGGAGGGAAGGAGATATTTATAGGAGAGGGAGGGGAGAGGGTGGATGGGAGGAAAGGATGGAGTGAGAGAGTTAGAGGGTGGGAGGGGCAAAGGGAGATTTAGGTAAAGAGAGGGCATGAGAGAGGGAAGGAGATGTTTAGTGGAGAGGGAGAGAGAAGGGAGGGAGGGAGAGGTAGATATAGATATCCAATGGGGAGAGAGAGAGAGAGAGAGAGAGAGCGAGAGAGAGAGAGAGAGAGAGAGAGAGAGAGAGAGAGAGAGAGAGAGAGAGAGAGAGAGAGAGAGAGAGAGAGAGAGAGAGAGAGAGAGAGAGAGAGAGAGAGAGAGAGAGAGAGAGAGAGAGAGAGATGATTTTCCTTCAAAAAAATGTGCTAGCATTATAGCGCAATTGTATTATTATTATTTTTGGGAATTTCCAATCCTTTGGGTTGGATTTTCCTTGGGCATCAAATCTCAAGGGTTGGATAAACATTTCAATACCCAAAGATGTTTTTTCTCAAATTATGAAAAAAAAACTAACACAATCTCGAGCATGCTCTCTGTATCTAGGGGTAAAATAAGTGTAAATTGCATAATCAGATATCAAAGAGAGAATCAAAACTCTAATCTAATTAATATTACTCCTAAATTACAACGAAAATGATGCAAAATCAATTCAAATGAAAGAAATATGTATCTATAACTTCCACAATTGACATAGCAAGGCTTCCATTTCTCTTCTCTGTTATTGTTGATGTAGGTGGCTCTCAGGTATTGCATTGATTTCCTACATAAGATGGACAATATCTTTGAAGACTATGATTCTCTAGCTTGAATTGGGAAAATGAGGTTGAATTTATAGATTTTCAACACAAAAGGGGTGAGAAATAGAACTCAAGTGTTGATTGATAGATAACTGATTTAAATTGATCAGTTAACAAAGTTGATTGATTTGTCAACTCAATAGATTGGAGAGTGAACTAAATATATTGGCTAGTGAACTCAATTGATTGATTAGTAGACTGAATTGACTAGCTAGTTGACTGAATTGATTAGGGAGATGACTGATTAGATGGATTAGTCAGAAAAAAGGTGACTGAGAGTTAAAAAGGATGATTGATGAGTTAACTGATTAGATAACTGATTTGATCAATGTTATGATTTTAGCATGTGATGTAGGATTTTGAAATTGAATTTGTTTTTCATTTTCAATTTGGATTTGAACTTGGTCTTTCGAATGCTAAAATGCACATGAAATTAACTGAAATTCAGATTTGATGAAATATGAATTTGGTGATTTGGAATTAAGTGAAATTCAAATTTGGGAGAATGTGAAATGAAATTAGATGAAATTAATTGGAACTATAATTTGGGGATTGGAAGAATTAAATTAATTAATTAAATAATTTAAATGAAATTATTTAATCATAGGAAATGAAATTAATTCAATAATAAAGATTATTTAACTAAGGACTAAGTCACAATTAATTAAATAAATAAGATTTAATTAATAATATATATAGGATTAATTGAATAAATGACGAATTGATAGAAATACGAATAATTAATAATGGTCAAGGGTGATGATTAGAAGAAATAATTAATTTAATCAAATAATTACAAAATTACTTAATTAAATAGACGAATAATTAGTGTAGAATCAATGAGACATTTTTAGGTGTCTACACTCTCCATTAGGTTTGTAGGTGTTTCAATGTAAGGACAAAAAGTGACATATCAACATTGAGCTCTCTCTTAGATTTCTAACCATGTAATTTTTTTCATGTTACAATTATGTTAAGGTTTTGAACTTTATTTTCTTTGGCTAGTGTTTCCATTTTTTGTTAATACCCTATTTATGGTGTTTTTGGTCTCATTTTTTACCCATTCATAAAAATTTGAAACAAATTACATTAAATTTTGAAACTAGACTCTATTCTACACAAATTCAAAAAATTGATTTTTGTTTATTGTCCAAAAAAATTAAGGGGACGCACACTCAATTTTTATTTTTTAGGATGTGTCTGATGGTATGATGAATCAATAAGGATCCGATAAACTACTGAGGGGGGGGGGGGGGTGAATCGGTAGATATAAAATTGACATAATTTTTTCACCAAACAAAAACAACCTCTCAAGACAAACTCAGAACTGACTGGTTTAAACATCGAACTACAAATTGCAATATCACTGTCAAGTAAACTGGTTGACTATCATAACAGAATAGCAGTAAAACAACTCTGAAACTCTCAAAACCTTTTAACCAAAATATCCAAAAACTTTACTGACAAAAGTAAAGGCTCATTTCAGATTGCTATCGATCATCATATCATATCTAAGTGGATTTAGTTGTTAAGAAAATTAACCATATCAAACATAACCACAAAAACATTCACCACTTGACACAATGATTTTGATGTGGAAACCCAAATGGGAAAAACCATGGTGGGGATGAATACCCACAAGTATTCTGAACTCTTCTGAAGTTCACCCTATTAGGAGCCAAGCCTGTTAAAGCTTTACAATAAGTCATGTTAAGAACATATCCTGTTAGGGACCACCCGGTTAAGGGATTGACTATAATGCCCTATTGGAAGAAATACCATGTTAGGAGTAACCTTGGTAGAGGGTTTGAAATCCAAGCTAATGGATCACCTGGTTAGAGGATTTAAATAACACTAAGTCTGTTAGAGATTACCCGGTTAAGGGATTTGACTGTTGTAATTGTTAGAGAACAACAAGGATTTGTTGATCTGGTGAATAGCACTACTCTGCTTGATCAGATCCTTTTCATGCTCCTATCTGCCTTTACACATACTACAGATACATCATCTGGTTTGGCAACCAATCACTCTTACATTCAACCAAAATTTTCAACACTACAACAAAATAATTCATCGACCTTATAAACAAAACAATAGGTCGGTAACACATCACAAACCTAAGATCTCATAGAGATTACAAACAAATCGGTTCAAGTATGACCATTGGATTACATAGAAATCACTGCACATCTTTCAAGACAACCTCGACCACTCCTTGATCACCACTTCATCGATCTTTGTAACTCATCACATAGTTTCCATTACATGCAATGAACTTGCTCATTCCTAAGATAAAAATCGTTACCTCTACGTGCAAAAAATCATTTGAAACTCTTCTCATACAACATGCATACATGGTATAATCATTACCACTCATCATTTAATCATAAACCAATACAACCAATTCACCAAGCTCCATTAGTTAGGGTTTAGCATATCAACAGGCATGGTTTACCAGTTGAACTCACTTCTTCTCTAGTAATATCGGTTTCCTTCACAAGCTCTCCTACCAGTTGCAAAACAACATTATTACAACATCATTACCAATTATAATTGACATCAATGACAACATAAAATTTCATTAATGCAATCTTCATACAAGTGCCAACAGTGTCCACTTTTAAAATTAGTAAAAAAAACATTTATTTATTAAAAAAAAAGAAAAAAAGGCATAAACTACTTGGTGTAAACTATTTTTTTAATGTCAAAACATTTTTTGAAATAGTAAAAAGAAGTTGACATTTTAGGGGGACAACACCTTTTTTTTTAATTAGTAATAATAAGTATATTTTAAATTAAAAATTTTCATTAATTACATCAACAAGTATAATTTTTGGTGGGTGTTGTTTTGGGGGTCGGTGTATGCGTTTGTGGGGTGGTGTGTGGTGTGTGGGGATGGTGAGGGTCCAAAGTTTGAAGCTGCCCTTCCCTTTTTCTTTTTTTTTCTTGTCATGGCATCCAGTGCTCCTGCTGGTTTCTTTTGTTTATTTGGTGTCTTGTTTTTTGTGAGTTGCTAGTTGGAGGCAGGGTGTGCTAGGGTTCAAAGGCCCAAGGCCTTCATTTTGTCTCATTTGGGGGTTTTTCCTTCTTCGGGGAGATTGTTCCATTCTGAATACCTAGATCAGAGGATGGCTGAGACCATGGATGTCTCAAATCCATCTTCAACAATGCATGTAAGGGCTAAGGAGTTTGGAGAACAAAACCCTCCGGGTGGTGGATCTGAATCCTCAAGGGGCTTATCTGGGTTAAAGAAAGTTAATGCTTTTTTGGAGAGGAGCCAAGATCGTCCATTTTTTATTATCCAGTCTAATTCAATCTTAGAGGATGTGACATATTGGATAAATCATGCCCTCTTCTGCAAGTTTATGGGATTGAAACTTTCTCTACCAGTTCTGGAATCTTGGGCCCAACGGACCTAGAATCCTGAGGGGGAAATGGAGATTTTATTGGTTGCAAATAATTATTTTATGGTGGTGTTCTCTTGCATGGCGAATATAAATAGAGCCTTTGAAGGAGGTCCTTATTTCTTCAATTAGGTAAGCCTTTTCATTAAGACCTAGCACATGGGATTCAATTATGTGGAGGAGCTTCCTTCTAGGGTCCCTGTCTAGGTTGTCCACCTTCCAAGGTTGCCGTTGGAATTCAGGAAGCATGATATTCTTCACTCGATTATGCTCTTTCTTGGCAAACTAGTTGGATCTTCTACTCAAACCCAAGATAGAAAGGTAATCTCTTTAGCTTGTATCTGTGTTGAAATTGATTTGAGAAAACCTCTGTCAGATTCTATAGAGTTATGCCTAGGTTCCTCCTCCTAGATTCAACCATTGGATTATGAAACCATCCCCTTTAGATTTAGAATCTGTCATGAGTATGGGAATTTGTAGAGGAAATTCCCTTGTTCTAATTCATCTTTGGCAACATCTAATGCTCCTTCTAGGCTTGACACTAGGGTAGATAAGAGAAAAAAGCCTATGGCTGATGTAAATGCAAATAAGGAGGGCTTCATCTCGGTTAATCCTTGAAATAAGGGGAGAGGGAAAAACAAAACTTGGATAGACAAACAAAGTGATTTGAGATTTAACAAGTTTTATGTCTTGAATGATCTCACTCAAGAAGAAGGAATTCCTATGGAGCTATCTGCTAGGGCTGCTTTGGATACCTAGGTGCCTTCTCTGTCAGCCTTGGGATTATAGCAATTTTTTTTTTTTAAAGGGTCTTTGGAGAAACCCTTGAGGATAGGTCATAAGACAGACAAGAGAAGGTAAAGTTAATTGGGGATACTTTAGTGGAATCTAGGTCAGTGAAAACCATTGACTCTCACTTCTCCCAATCCTAGAAATGATAATTCTCTTTTGGAATGTGAGGGGTATGAACATCATCCCTAGATAAAATGTTGTTTGATATTTAATTGATACATATTGCCCTAATGTGGTTTTAATTCAAGAAATAAATTTGACTGTAGATGGTATGTTGGAGAGAGATCCTAGCATCTGGTCTCATGGGTTGTGTCAGTTTATTGGATCTTAAGGTAATCTGGGTGGTTTGGCCTACTTATAGGATCCATAGAATATTACCCCCCTTGGATGGATGACTTACCATTCTTCTATTTCTTTGGTTGTTTCCAATTTGGTCTTTGGTGAAGTTTGTCTTTTAACGAATGTTTATGCTCCTACATATTTCCTCACTAAATATCGCATTTGGGAGCATATTAGATATGTCCATTCCTTAATGCTCTATCTGTCATGGATTATGGTTGGTGATTTCATTGCAGTTTACAACTTGGGGGAGAAAAGAGGAGGTGCATATGGCTTGACTCTTCTCACCTTCTCAATACAAATATTGAACTCTTGAACCTTATTGATGTGAAGCCAAATAATGGTAGGTTCACTTGTAATAATAGAAGATATAGCGAGGATGCGATCTCAGAGAGGCTTAATAGATTACTTGTATCTTGCTTCTCGATTAGCAACAAATGGACTACTAGCTTAGAAATCCTGGATTGGAGGGGTTTGGATCACTGGCTAATTAAGCTTTTTGTGGAGGCTTTTATAGCTCTTAGGAATACCTCCTTTAAGTTCCAACTAATGTGGTTCAGGGACCTTTCTCTCCATGATCTAATGTCATTTTGGTGGGATCTAGGAAAACTGGCTCATGGTAGAGCCATGTACTCCTTTATCAAAAGATTTCAATTTGTGAAATTTAAGCTTAAGAGATGGAATAAGCAGAGATTTGGCAAACTTCACTCAAGAAAAATGGCAACTCAAGCTCGAATTGATGGTATTACTCACCTAATTAGGGATTAGGGCATGACCAGGGAGTTGAGTAGAGAGGAATCATTAGATGTTAAGGAGTTAGAATAATGGGAGCTTTGAGAAGAGATTTTATGGAAACGAAAGTCCTGTACTGATTGGCTTTAGGAAGGGGATAGGAATATAGATTTCTTTCATAACTCTGTGAAGGCATGAAGGAATGAAAATTTAATTACATATTTAGTGTCTTCAGAAGGAATTTCTTATCTTCAAAAGATGATATATCTTAGGAGGCCTCTCGACATTTTGTTGCTTTGTTTACAGAGGACTCTCCCCTAACATTTGAGAAGGAATCTACAATTTGGGATTTCATACTGCCACTGGTTTCTCAGGAGATGAATGAGACTATTATTTGAGCTATTACTATACAAGAGTTGGAAGATGTTGTGTTTTACATGAAGAGAAGTAAAGCTCGGGGCCCTGATGGCTTCCCTATTGAGTTTTTTCAAGAGTTATGAGAGATTATCAAACTTGATCTTTTAGAGGTGGTTCATGAATCTCACATAAATAAGTAGATGTTGTGGGCTATGAATGCTACATTTTGGGCCCTTATTCCAAAAAATGAGAGTGCTAATATATTAGATCAGTTTAGACCTATTGTGCTTTATAATATGGTTTATAAAATTATTACTAAACTTAGACTGATCGTCTCAAGGTGTGTCTCACTATTTTGATCTTTGAGGAGCAGGGAGGTTTTCTTGAAGGTAGACAAATTATGGATGAGATTGTGATTGTTGTGGAGGTCATTCATTCCATGGGAATACCAATGGAGAAGGCCATGTTTAATAAACTTGATATGGCAACAACTTATGATAGGGTCAAATGGGCATTTTTAAGAAATTTTTTGTCTGTCTTTGGATTTGTGAATGAAGGTATTGACTAGATCATGAGTTGTGTTTTCTCTACATCTTTCTCAGTTCTCAATAATGGTGAACCTTCTGAGTTATGCAGTGCCTTTAGAGGTCTTTGACAAGTGGACCCTCTCTCCCCATATTTATTCATCATTTTGGTAGAAGGGCTTGGTAGATGTATTAAATCTTGGGTTCAACAAGCATTTATTCAAGACTGGAGATGGAGTAGTGACTTTCTCCCTTCCTCTCACCTCTAGTTTCTTGATGATACTAATTTGAAGGGATTTGCTAGAATTAATGAAGCAACCAATTTTAGGAGAACTTTAGACACTTATTTGGATACTTCATGTCAAATAATTAATGAGACCAAGTCTTCCATCTTGTTCTTTAATACTCCTCGTCCCATTCAAGGTAGAATTGCTTGTATTCTTATATTTCAGATTGGTGCCCTTCCTTTTTTGTATTTAGGGATTCCTCTTGGTCTAGGATCACAACGTAGAGAGGTGTGGTAGGAAATTTTGGATAAGTTTCACAAGAAGGTTAGCCACTGAACCTTGTGTTGGCTCTCTTTAGTGGGTAGGGTGACTCTGTTGAAGTTAGTTCTCTAGGCCCTCCCCTTGTATAGATTTTTTGTGCAAATTTCCCCCTCAAGTTTTGTAAAGGAATTGGATGCTTTGTCACAATGATTTATTTGGTTGGGCAATTTTCTCTCGACCTCGTGGAGTCTGGTTAAGTAGGAATATGTATGTAGACCCAAGTAGGAAGGAGGGTTTCAGCTTTGCTCAAATAGAATAAATAATCTGGCTTTATCTACCATGGGGGCTTCACCCACTAACCAATATGATATCACATGCATTCATATTGGGGGGTTTATTATCCTAAAAATTCAAAGCAATATATTGAAGAAATATTAAGGACGCAGGGGTTTTCTAAATGGATATCTCAAATATGAATATTCAAAGGTATTTTTTATTAGTCAAATGGCAAAAGCAGGGGCTAGTGGTTTTCTAAATTCAAATGCGAGCTTCGTTTTGCTGAGTATATTTCACTTAGAATTAGGGGCAAAAAGCAAGAACAATTTGAACATAGCCACAAATTGGTGCCACAAAGGACAAGTTGGATGCAGTAAATGCATAAATGAATTTAGAAAATATTAATTTTGAGTCAAACAATGTTCATTTAGAAGGCGGGAAGTAAACCTCACGGAAACCTACAACTGCAAGCCATTATCAAGATTTACAGTCAAAGAGGACCGAGGAACAATACTTAATCGGGTATTTATAAAAAACCTTGTACCCTTCATTGAACTATTATTCCCATTAATCTATTTTAACTTAGTAATGTCAACCATGGAAAGAACTATTCCGTCTATGAAAATAATTAGTAAACTAGGGTGAAGAACACATGAAGAACCATCATTTGATTTGTAACCAAGAACTAGTGAATAGTGATTATAGTTTACAATATCTAACAATACCAATAGAAAAACACTAGAAAAAATGCCCATGAGCGAGTATGGAGACCTCAAATAGAGAAAAAGAAATTGTCACAACAACATAATATATTAGAAAACTATAAAGTTTGTTTTACATAAGTACTACCATAAGCGGGTAGCTCCCATATGTTCAAAACTAGAAAACAAGTACATAGATATTAAGAGGAGGGACACCACAAGGACACAAGGGGGATCATTGATAAGAGGGGGGACACAGGGGTGATTAGTGGTATAGAAAACTAATCCCCTTTCCAATAATTTTAAACCTTTCTATGATCTCTTCAGGGAACATATCGCCATGAGAACTCATGAAGGCCTCAAACTCATCCAAGTTGTATTTCTAGCCTACACCAACTTTGAATAACTTCCATGCTTTAGCCTTTTTGGTATTTTTGCCTTATGGATTAAGATAAAAGAAACAAAGAATGATCTTTGAATGTGGTACAATCTCAAGGGTCTTGAGTGCAATCTTCACACCATGAGTATTCTCCTCCTTCCCCGTGCGATGCACAATACCATAGGCATTAAGGGCATATCCCAAAATTTGGACGATGAGGGAGAAAAGTTTCCCATAAACAATTTCATCATGTACATGCCCATTAGCCCATAAATCCATCCCTAAGATGTTTATCATAAACATCTTCTCCTCATCATTCCATTTGTTGAATAGGCGGGCAATCTGCTCCTCTAGGGATTCTCTAAGATTTTTTTGTGCTCTCACATAAACACTTAAGACTAAAGGAATCTGCCATTTTCTATATACAGTATTGATGAAGGAATCACTACTTTATAGAATTCATAGCCTTCATATCCTAATGATAGAAATAAATCTCATAATAAAGATTTTTAGGATTTATTTATGAAATTATTGCCCAAATCTTTAGTTTGTTGTAGATCGCCATCATTTTGTTGAAAAGGATAAAACCCTTTCATCCATCTACCACCTGTTATGTTAAAACCTACATTTTGTACCTTTGACTATAAAAATAGATAACAATTGGATAATTTTATCAATTACTTTTCAGTTTTGGCAGAAAATCAACTCATCGAGATCACATCGAGCTCCAATGTGATCTTTGTTTTATCATTTCTATGGCCTCACAAATGACAGACTCTGCCACCAAAAGGGAGATTTGTAATCTTAAAGAATGCTATTTTAGTTCCATGTGAAACCATGTCATTCTGTCCAAGTAATAAATGTTGATTTACACTTATCTGAAACTAGAAGATCTCATAAATCATGCCTCGGTAACCCCAATTGGAATAGAAAGGACAAGAAATAGTTACTCGGGGCAATTGCCAAGGAAAACAAACACCTTCATTCACTCTTAATTTTCCCATTTCTAAATTAACCCCTTCATGTATAAATTTGACTTTGTTTTTTTATTTAGTTATGGATGCACCTGGGTGAAAATACACATCATTTCATAGCAATATTATAACTAGACTTTTGAATTTTTTATTATAATTTTATCCATTACTTAACCAATCGATAGGTACATGTGAAAAATAATGCAGATGGATTCAATTGTAAATATGGAATGTGTAATTGTTACCGGTGAATAAAATTATGATGTTGGCATAGTCATTTGTCAAAAAGGTAGTACACTTGTTGACATCCATCATGAAATTGTGGATGATGAACTCATTGAATATCCTTTTGATTTTATCAGTGGCCTTGGGCATCCTTTAAATATAAAGAAAGAACAAAAAAGGAAAGCTACAACAACACTTATAGGCATTAAGAGGAAACATGACACATTGTATGTCGGTACACTTGAGTCAAATATAGTGGAATGTACACCAAACCCTCAACACAATATAGAGATTGTGGAGGTAGGTATGCATAAACAACCAAGAGTTGGAGATGGGTATAAGTCAATGGAACAAACCATAGTTGTTGTTCTTGATGTATTGACATCTTGGAATCAGAAAGTGAATAGTTTAATGGAAGAATTTGTCAATCAGAAATTTACTCTCAAATTATATTTAGAAAAGGGAGAACCTAAAATTAAATTCCTTTGTGAAAGTTGTGGCATTGATTATGGAACAAGGGAAGTATCCATGGCAACACAAACAGTTCATAAATTCACAAACAATCATATGAAATTAATGTCCCATCAATGTCACATTTTAATGGAGGGAAATGGTGAAAATCATTAAAGTAGCATAGAAAATAAGACAATAGTGGTTAGAGATCGATTTGAGATTGATCAAGCAATTAAGCTTCTAGATGATTTCAACAAGACACAAGAGCCTAATTTGTTCAAGGTGGTGCAAGCAACACTTGCAGGCTATGGGGATAAGAAAAAAGTAAGAGTGGGATGTACACAATGCAATAAATGGTTTTGTTTGGTGCCAACAAGTGGTAATATTTTCAATTCTTTTAATGAACACATGAAATCAAAGGAGCACACCACTACAGATGAGGATTCATATGAAACAATTGTTTTAAGGAGTGGCACAACCGAGAGACTCAAGAAGCTTACCAATGATAAGTCCCAACAAAGTTTGACCAGTTTCTTGGTCCCATCGTCACCACATGTATTACACAGGGGTTCTACAAATGCAAATCCCTCTACTTTGGGTGTGTTAACTACCCTAGTTCAAATTTATTTTGAATATGATCTATTTTAATATGTACATTATTTGTTTTATCATCGTATTAAAGGTCATTCATCACCATTGATGTTGCAATGTTGGGGGTATTGGTATTCTCATATTAATAGAAATGGAGAGAGATTAGACACAAAGGTCCTAATGGATGATCAAAGGGGTGAAAATTTATGGGCCATAGAGAAGCATACCAATACGGTCCTATGTCATGAGGGTAATGAATATTGTATTGATGGTACATATATGCATATTCATTGTAAGAGGGCTTATGAGATATGGATCCCATTTGAATCATTGACATGTGGCTTTTGTAAGATGATTTTAGAATGTGATGAATTTAGAATGAATTTATATCATGATTCAAAATGTGCCAATAAAAGACATGAGAGGGATACAAGGAGAGGGAGAAGACTAGAATATTTAACTCAAAATGAACTAAAAATAGCTGCTAGGGTTTCAGATGCTAGCCAAAGATCAACAATGTGAGCTCTTTGGTGAGAAAAGACAAAGGTTGCTACACTTTTTGTTGGAATGAGATCCCTAAAGGAGAAGTTGTTTGAATCGGCTGAAAGGAAGGATGTCTTTAGGTTTTACAAGGATGTGTATCAGACACATAAAGAAGGAAAATTACAAGGTAAAGATACATTTTGGGATTTTGTCAAGGATATCTTTCACAACCTGATGCATCCAAAGGCAGGGAGAATGTATAGTACATCCACTAAATCCCTTTATGAGATGATAAAGTTATAGGGAGGTCCTAGATTACATATCTTAATTAGCTTGAATCTGGATGGTCCTTCAATTTATACAACTTTGAGGCAAGTTAGAAATTCATTGGCATACATCCCAGGGGAGAATGACTATATTTTTGAGGCAGTAGGAAAAGTGTATGCTTCTTATAAAACCAAACATGGTATAGATGGCCCAATTCCTATCTACCTTGTTGAAGATGAAACTGTTGTGAGAAAGTATGCTAGGTGGGTAGAAAAAAGTGATACATTAGTGGGTTTTTGTGGTAATAAAGAAGAACATCAATGCCAATCACATTTCTTGGTGATAGTTCGTGAGGGAGTTGCAGGCTATGATACCATAACAGATTCTTTTAAGAACAATGTTATTGGCCACTATGCACATGTTATTATTGCAAACCCTTTAAATGAAAATATTTCTCGTTTGGTTGTGGCTTCTTATCCAACATGCAATAGGTTCAATGAAAATTTTGTTCGTCAACAATGACAAAGAATATAATTTATGTGGAAGAGACATGTGGAAAATAATTTGGGACCTATTGTTGGTCATTCCTTAGATGGGGATAGCAGAAGAAGACAACTTATGTTGATGGACTATTGTTTAACAAAAGGTATTCGATATCAAATTCCTTGGGAACAGTGGAGACTAAGTGGGTTGTCCAATGGTTGCAATGTAACATGATTGGATGACTAGGACTACATCCACAACGACAAAAATCTAGTGAATCCTTTAATTATTGATCAACGAGATTTGATTTTAGGCGAAGAGATAATAAGTTTTAATCATGTTAGGATGGTTTATTGTTAGTCCTAACAAGTGCTGAGAGGGGAGGGGTGAATCAACACTTGATCAAATTTTCACAATTAAAATTTTAACTTAGATATGCATTCATCTCATATCCAACAAAATACTTAATCATTGAAGTAAAATATGCAAGTATGAAAAGTTGACAGTGACACCAAGAAGTTATCTCATGGAAACCCAAATGGGAGAAAACCATGGTGTGAGTAGGAACTCACAAAATTTGTACTCTTCTCAAGTACGCCTAGTGAGGAGCCATCCCTGTTAGGAGATTACAAAGACATTGTTAGGTGCCACTTGATTAAGGGATTTAGTTCAAGGCTGGTTAGTGCCTTTACTGTGTTAAAGGTAGCTTGGTTAAAGGACTTAAGAACATCAATTAAGATGTCACCCAGTTAAGAGATTTTACAAAAGGGACCTGTTAAAGTCCACCTGGTTAAGGGATTTATGTTGCAGTGGTTAGAAAGAGATAGATGGATGATTTGTTGAATCAGCTATTGATAGCTTGATTAGATCTCAATATGCATCACATTCAATCCACATCAGTTGTGTCTTCTCTCCATAACACCAGTTTTCTTCTTACTCCTTTGGCTCTTCACTAAGTCGGTTGCCTGTCCCTTGGCACTGCACTCTGCTGATCCTCTGAACTTTGGCTCTGCACTCTGTTGATTCTCTATCCTTCAGCTCTGCACTTTTTCGGTCCTCTGACCTTCGGCTCTGCACTCTATCGGTTCTTTGTCTCCTGACTCTGCACTTAGTCAATCTACCTCAAACACACTCTACTATGCTAAAAACTCTTAGAACTTCCTCTCTCTCTCTCTCTCTCTCCTCTTCACTTTGGATCACCTTCAACAAGATCTTCTTGTTGCAAATTTCATGATCAAAACTTTTTGAATGAACTCAAGAACACTTAATACTTTTTTTGTCGACACTTTTAGGTGTTCCCCCAATCAAAGCAATCATGGATTTCAGAAGATTTCTCTGCACACCTTACAACAATTCCTCCAAGTGTTCAACAAATTCTGCCACCGCATCTCCCAAAGATAATAACTTCTGGGTCGTGTTTAGTCAATTAAGTGCGAACCAAAAAATTGACAAGTAATCATGCTTGACTACATGATAACTGAAGTTGACCTTACAAACATGTGATTTGGCATAGACACAAGCTCACCAATTCATCTTTTACCATCACAATTGAATAGCCGGTCACAGCTCCCAGATTTATGGTGATCACTTGTCTTCCTTCTGTCATATTGGTGTACCGGTATGCCATTGCACTTCTATATTACTGGTTCATTCTTTGATTGTCGATTTGTTGTGCTAGCATCAAGTCTCTTCCCCTATTTTCCAATGAGGTTCCGGTTTGTATACAACTTCAATTTTTCTTTCCCGAGTCACCTTTTGTGACTTCATCATCATCAAAGTGACCGATCTTCCTAAATGACAGAGGCTTAGTATATCTTTCCTTGAGTTGATTGAACCTTTGATCATTCGTTACCAATGATGTTTCCATTTGTTTGTAAGTCATCCCTTTTTCTTACTGAAAAACACCACTCTA
Source organism: Cryptomeria japonica (assembly GCF_030272615.1). Classification (NCBI taxonomy): domain Eukaryota; kingdom Viridiplantae; phylum Streptophyta; class Pinopsida; order Cupressales; family Cupressaceae; genus Cryptomeria; species Cryptomeria japonica. The sequence goes on along the minus strand of NC_081407.1, from coordinate 219,792,424 downwards.
CCTATACCACTTCAATGGTTAGTGTCTTCAACGGTAAGTGTTGGACATCAATGACAAATCTTAGCGCATATATTGGTTCTCTGGATTGACTAGTTTTGTCAATGCCAACAATCCAACAATCTCCCCCTTTGGCATTGATGGCAAACACTTCAAAATCTGGCTAATTAGTTGCATGTTCTTTTACTTCCTTCATCTATGTACCCATCCGGTCACTACTTCTGCCCCGAGTAATGAATATCTCTCCCTATCATTGGTAATACTCTAATGCAACAAATTTAGCTCAATCACTACTTACAAATTCTCAAGCTCTCTAGTCATATCTCCCCCTTTGACAAAAATACCAAAGAGTCTTTTATGTACACTTACAAGACTGCTCCCCCTAACTCGAGTAGTCCACACTCATCAATCTAGTCTCCTCTTTAAAACAAAAAAACTTGAAATCATACCAGATTGATGTAGAGCCCTGTTTGCTTACTTTACTGAATGGAGGGGCATAACCCCCAAATTACCTCTGAGATAGTCAAAGGTGTTCTTTTGTAGTGGCTTGGTGAAGATATCAGCCACCTGCTCTTTTGTTGATATTTACTCCAACATCACTTCCTTTTCTTGAACTTGTTCCCTTAGATAGTGATATTTGATGGCTATATGCTTCTTTTTGGAGTGCATCACCAGGTTCTTGGATATGTCAATGGCACTAGTATTGTCACAATGAATCACTACTAGTCCTGTTAAAATTCCCACAGATACTGAGAGGGGGGGTGAATCAGTACCTAACTGATGAATTGAATTTCTTAACTTAAAACATGTAGAACATATTATAACAGTGTACCGATATGCAAGAAATAATGAAATAAATAGAATTAAAAGAAACCACATGAAAAACACACCATAACACAATGATTTAAAGAGGAAACTCAGTGTGGGAAAAACCTCGGTGGGATTTGTGACCCACAATATTCACTTACTGGCCAATAAGAGAATATTACTGCTAGAAGAGGGGCCTACACATGCAGGAAGGCCAACTGCCTAGAGCTCACTGCTCAATGGGAAGTCTCACTAACTTACAATGATGGATTATATAAATCCAGCATCTTGTACTGCTTCAAAATAGCATCTATAATGCCAGATCCAGTACCGGTTTCTGCTCTGCTTCTTACATAAACCCTTAACCTATAGTTCGCATAATAGGTTTGCCTTATTTCGCCTAAAATATAATCTTCTCACTTACAAATGTTCTATAATGATCTCTCTTATATAAGAGTCATTTTACAATGATGCCAAGTCGGCTTACAAAGATTTTACAATAATAAACAAAATATAATATAACAAAAATCCTGTCGGCCTCTGTGTCGGTATGCTTCCTTTCTCTATCGGTGCTGGTGGTCTGAGTGTCGGTGTAGAGTCTGATCTTGCTAGTGGTGGTGTAATGCCTTGCTGGTGCCATAGGATTGTAAGGTTGCCATCAATGACAAAACCTTCGATCACCTACAATGTCTCATTGGAGTGTGCATATGCCAACAATCTCCCCCTTTTGCATTGATGGCAACACTCATGAGAAAAGTGTATCCATAACTTGTAATCCAAAAATGTTTCCAAAAATATAAGAGCTCCCCCTGAGCAGATAAGTCTTCTGTCGGTTATTTTCTCATACTACTACTCCCCCTTTGGCATCAATGACAAAGGTTGCAAAGATGTTAGTAGAGTTGTAGACTCACTCAATCTTGTAACTGGGTGGTTACAATTTGAAAAAGATCTGCCAAAATCAAGTTTATACTTTCCATAAACTTCTTGTTGTCCTTTATTGTTGTTTCTGTTCTTTGAACTGTACCGGTGAGGTGTTGCATATGCTCTGCCGGTGTTCTTTGTCCCTGTACTAGTGCCTCAGATATTTCCTTCCGTAATGATGCTAGATAGTCCAATCTTGGACTCAGTCTTAGTCTCAAATGCTTTGCCTTATTCACTATTCTCTCCTTTTCTCTTTCTAACTTAAGTAATTCTTCCTCAAAACTTGTTATCCTTTGCTCAAAAACTGATAATGTATCAGGTGAGTTAACAAAATTGTCTGCAAGTTTATTGATTTCATCCTGTACCTTTCTCATTTTCTTATCTATGTCTACTATCAAAAAGTTTGTCTTGCAAGTATCTTTGTACAGAGTTTTAAATTCCTTTAATAAGTTACATAGTTCCGGTAGAAGTGTGTCAAATTCCCTAGTACACTTCTTTATCTGATCTTCAAAGAATTTTTGCTTTTCAATTTCTACCTTATCCTTCAATGTCTCTTCCTTTATTTGCTCAATAGTCATTGTGTTCGCAATGATGTATTTACACAAAGTGTCAAGTTGTCTTAAAGAATCCTTATTGTCTATGTTACAATTAGGAGCTATCACCTTCAAAATTGGGATTGTGTCATCTATAGCTTTATAAGCCTGTGAACTACAATCTATTATCTTTTTGATGGAGTCCAAAAGTACTTTAGTTACATTATTTGATTTGTAACCTATTGAGCAGGAACCAACATTCTGAATTCTGCTAGTGGAGGAAGTAACCAAGCTTGCAGTGACCTCTGGTAGGTCAGTCTGTGTTTCCATTTCTTTAAGCAATGGTTTTTGATCTTCTCCTGTTGCCGGTGGCACTGTTTCCATGTGAACCTGTTCCTATTCTGGAGCCTATTGCTCTGCTTCTCTCTCTATTTGTTGCTCTGTTTTAGTCTCAATTTGAGTCTCTACCTATTGCTCTGTGTTATCAACTTCAACTTTCCTTTCAATATTGTCAATGCTGCCAGTTGTCGATGGCTCACTAGCCATAACTGTCTTGCCGGTTGTATCTTTGTCTATCACAATGTTGACCTTTTGTGTATCAACATCAACTATGTATAGTACCTCAGGATTAGGATTTTTATCCTCTATGTCCATACTCTCATCTGTCGATTGATCTTCAATAGTTGTTACCGGTGATGTAATTTGAGGTGGTGGGGATAAGTTATCTTTTACTTTGATGCTCGGAGGTCCACCAACCTTTCCTTTTCCTTTGTCTCTCTCCTTCTGGTATACCTTTATTGGTTTGGGGTTCTTGTACTCTTCCTGTTTTTCTTTCTCAACAAGAAATATGTCCCATGCATTTTCTGTTTCCTCAGTTACTTCATTCACTCTTCCAACCATTAATGCAATATGCCAGTGTGCAGTAGAGAATACTGACTAGTTGGCTTCTACAATTAAGTCATCTATCTCCTTAGGTGAGTTTATTGGGTAAACATCAAGTAACTTTTCAATTTTGATTTTCTTATCAAGCTCTACAATAGCTTGTCTTCTTGCTTCCAGTCTTTTGAACAATTCATTTGGTAGATAATCTATCACTTACATTAAGAACTTCTTATAGATGTCCATGTGTAAAATAACACTGTTTTCAACTTGTTCTTTGTCATCCACTGACAGTGTATCATAGACCTTTCCTATGTTCTTGAGTTTCCCTTCCTCTATGATTTCATATAGCAATTTGTCAAGAGGAGCCATGTTTTGTTTAGTCTTCTTCTTCTTTGGTGTCAACTTTTTCTTTGGTGTTGTTTTTGTCTAGTCCTTCTAGGTGAAGGTGTGGATGCCGGTGAAGGATCCCTTTTCCTTACAACTCTTTTGAAAGTTGTAGGCATGTCACTCTCCGAAGAAGTAGGTACCAGTGATAGGTGAGTCTCAGGCTGTAGAGTTCCTAACTCATCCTCAGTGATACCGGTTTGTTTTAATACATCTTCTTTAATAGCCTTAGCCTGTCTAGAACCTCTTCTCACAACTACTTCAACCTTTTTCACTCTCTTCTTAGATTGAATTTGTTTTTCTATGGTCTCAGCACTACCAAATACTTTTTTCTTTGGTTCATTTGGTGCTTCCAAAAGTGCTTTAGCATAAGTTTCAATTATATGATCATCAGTCTCATAACCCATCTCTGTTACCCAAATTGTTCTTGGGATGACTGCTTCCATCCAAATCTCATCCTTTTTTATTACAAAACATATATCATCCTTGTATTTGTTGACAATTTTATGTGATAGTCTGATTATTTTGTTCATCCTAACCTTTAGTGCTTGAAAATAGTCATGAATGTTCTTTTCTTTGTTTTCACCCATGTTGTTGAATAGGTCTGTTAACTGTTTTCCTACCGGTATATCAAATCCAAGGTTCTTACTGCCTATACTGGGAACCTATTTGGTTATGTGTAGCATCAAGCATACAAGTAGATTTCCAAATCTAAAGGTTCCTTTCTTATCCTTCTTGATTTTGCCTAAGTTATCAATCAACTCATCTTTTAACCATTCACATACATCAATTTTTACATTGTCTTTAACCATGTCATAAGAATTTTTAATGCATAAACTGGAAACTAAGTTAAGTCTGTTTGCATGAGTTTCTTTGTACCCTAAAATCATGCTAACAAATCTCACATTTATATCGGTCACATCATTAACTCTCAGAGACCTTCTGTCTGATGTTGCACCAGTTAAGTTCATTACTAGGTCATTGGAGACCTTCTTAGTCTTGTCTGGTCTGTTACCGGTGGAAGGTAACCCTGTTACTGCTTTCACAGCTTCCTTTGTTATTTTGTGTACTGAATCAAGCCAAAAGAATGAACCATGTACCCTTCTTAAAACTATCTTAATCACCTCCTTGGGAAATTCAGGAATGCAGAGGATTTCAGTAAATCCTAGGGTTTCAACAATTTTATGTTCAGGTTTTACATTACCAGAATTGTCACATATAACAGTCTTATACATGCTTTTAATTTCTTCATCTCCTAATTCCTCTATGTTTCAATTAATATATATTTGGGGATCTTCTACAAAAACAACTCCCTTTGGAATTTGGGAAAAAGCACCTACATTGCCATCTTTCTTAGCTACCTCGGGAACTAGCTGAAATACGGGCCTAGGGCATTTTATAACCTCGGCTACTGTAGGGTTTTCTATGAATTCAGGTGCAGAGGAGAATTCCATGATGATAAATACCTTTTTCTACCTTTGGATGGATTGATTACCGAAGTGCTTTGCCTCTTTGCTCGAAATCCCTTAGCTCTGCAAATTTCGCACTCTTCGAATGTTTGAAATCTCGGTGAAGTGAAATGGAGCCAAAACCACAAATTTATAATGTTTATTTGCCATCTACCATATTTAATGTATGCCGGTTAAGTAGTCACTTAACATGGTCTGCCGCTATAGAAGTAATTTCCAACTTCTCACCATTAACCGAGGGAATTATAGTATATGTCTCATTGATTGCCAAACCCTCAAGAAAATTTTCTTCAATTTGATGAAGAGCTTCCTGCCGGTGGAGTATTACTCTGTCCTGCCAGTGAAGCATCACTCTGTCCTTTTGGTGAAGTGTTGATTGTTTCTATCGGTGGAGGAGTATTCCCAACAATATTTAGGTCAAACTTTCTAATCCATTGTTTTGAGAATTCTTTCTTAACCTCTTCAACTTTTTCTTTACCTTTCAAGCTAGAACTTTTGTTGTCTGTCGGTGATCCTTTACTTCTATAGAATTTTGCAATATGCCCAATCTTGTTACATGCATAACAAGTCACATTATTCTTCTGAATAGCTTTCCCATAACCTATGCCGATTTGTGTTCTACATTGATTAGATAGGTTTTCAAATCTTCCACAAACATAATATCTCACATTCATTCTGCAATTTTCAGAGTTGTGACCAACTTTGTTGCATTTTGAACATTGACCGGTGGGTGTGTTGATATTCTGATAATTTCTAGATCTACATTCATTTCCTCTATGACCATACTTATTACATTTAAAGCATTTTCCATTGAATTTATAAGCATTAGGTTGCCTTACCAGTTTGCTATGATCCTATGTATTTGCAGTACCGAAGCTTTCACCAACTTCAAAGCCAATTCCAGAAGTGTCACCTTTAGGTTTTTTATTCTTCAGCAAGTTACCAAGTTCTTTTGAGATTTTCTTGAATTTTTCTTTATGTTGATTTGCAGTATCTAGTTCTCTTTCTAAGACTTCTTTCTACCTCATCAGTTCATTGGAGTCATTCTGAGTGTGCATCAGATCTATCTTCAACAAATCATTTTCATAGCTAAGTCTTGTGTTTTCATTTGCAGCATCACTTAGTCTTTTGGTCAAATCTTCTTCATTCTTCTTTCTATCTTCAATTACAAAATCTCATAGTCATATCCTGCATCTCATTGTTTGTTGTCATGTTCTCTTGTTTCAGCTTGTTTATCATATCATTAAGAGTTTCTTTTTCATCATTCTCATTTTACATCTTTTCACAAAGTTCTCTTCTCTTGTTTCTTGAAATAGTAAGATTTTCTTGAAGTGCCTAAATGATATCTTGGGCTACCTTTAGATCATCTTCTACTTTGATATTTTTCAATTTCTCTGCATCATAGTATGAAAGAGCTGCTTCTAGTTGCTTCATAAGATTTTCCATATCTACTAGTGTCAAGATCTTCCTCAAGCTATTAGGCTTCTGAAAATAGAGGACCAGGCTCTGATACCAATTGTTAGGATTCCTACAAATACTGAGAGGGGGGGTGAATTAGTATCTAACTGGTGAATTGAATTTCTTAACTTAAAACATGTAGAACATATTATAACAGTGTACCGGTATGCAAGAAATAATGCAATAAATAGAATTAAAAGCAACCACATGAAAAACACACCATAACACAATAATTTAATGAGGAAACCCAGTGTGGGAAAAACCTCGGTGGGATTTGTGACCCACAATATTCACTTACTGGCCAATAAGAGAATATTACTGCTACAAGGCCAACTGCCTAGAGCTCACTGCTCAATGGGAAGTCTCACTGACTTACAATGATGGATTATATAAATCCAATATCTTGTACTTCTTCAAAATAGCATCTATAATGCCAAATCCAGTACCGGTTTCTGCTCTGCTTCTTACATTAACCCTAATCTATAATTCGCATAATAGTTCTGCCTTATTTTGCTTAAAATATAATCTTCTCACTTACTTACAAATGTTCTATAATGATCTCTCTTATATAAGAGTCATTTTACAATGATGCCAAGTCGGCTTACAAAGATTTTACAATAATAAACACAATATAATATAACCAAAATCCTGTCAGCCTCTGTGCCGGTATGCTTCCTTTCTTTGCCAGTGCCGGTGGTCTGAGTGCCGGTGTAGAGTTTGATCTTGCTAGTGGAGGTGTAATGCCTTGCCAGTGCCATAGGATTGTAAGGTTGCCATCAATGACAAAACCTTCAATCACCTACAATGTCTCATTGGAGTGTGAATATGCCAACAGGTCCAACCACTTTTTCTTGTATTCCTTTGAGCGGTTGCTTGATCCAAACTATTGGTGTGCAGTTGATTGCAGAAGCTACATACTCAACTATGGATTGAGATATGTAGTTTTGTTTCTTAATTGTCCAAGATACAATCCTATCTCTGAGAAAGAATGCACCTCCACTAGTGCTCTTTATGTCATCAATGTTCCTAGACCAATCTGAATTAGTAAAGACACTTAAACTAAAGTCTCCCTTATGTGGATACCAAAGACCATACTCATCAGTCTCCTTTAGATATCTGAATATTCTTTTGGCTTTCATCATGTGAGTCTTTTTCATATTTGTAGAGAATCTAGCAACCAAGCCAACAACTTGTGATATGTCTGGTCTGCTATGTACCGCATACTGCAACTTACCAATCATGGACTGGTAAAGTGTCTCATTCACTTCTTCAACCTCATCATATTTAGAGAGCTTGCAACTTGTAACCGTTGGAGTTCCAATAGGTTTTAAATCTTCCATTCCAAAAGTTTTAATAATTTCCTTTATGTACTTGGTGCTTATTACATTTTTGTTTTCCGTTCTGGGCACTAGAGTCCATGTATCATTTTTCTCAATTTGCTCCAGTTCTTCTTCCATGGCTTTGACCCAGTCATCATCTTTTAGAGCCTCCTTTATTTTTTTAGGCTCAAATATGGAGAGCATACAACCATTCTCTCTTGCTCTTCTTCTAGTTAGAACTCCTGCATCTTTGTCACCGATGATATTTTCTACAGAGTGCTTGTTTCTGGCATACTTAGCCAATACTGGTTCACTCCTCTGAGCTTCTTCTACCAGTTGTGTAGGTTCTACTTCACAGGCTTCTTCATTTTCCACTTCAACAAGATTTTCTTCAGTAGGTTCCATCAGTACATTGTACTCTAACCCTTTATAGTCCTCTGGTTCACTCTTATTGTCTTGTTCATTTTTCTTAGAGTACTCATCTACTCTGACATATGTACTTTCCACAATCTTACCGGTCCTTTTGTTTAAACACCGGTATGCCTTGCTCTTTGTTGAGTAACCTAAGAAGGTTCCTTCATCACTCTTGGCATCAAATTTTCCAGTGTACTCATCCCTCTTGATATAGCACCTGCTTCCAAATACTTTAAAATACAAAACATTAGGTGAGTATCCACACCATAATTCATAGGGAGTTTTATTTGTCCCTTTCTTAACCTGTATCCGGTTCAAGGTGTATACAATAGTGCTTATTGTTTCTCTCCCAAAGATAGGTGGAATTTCCTTTTGTATCTTCAGAGTCCTTGCACAATCAATAAGAGTTCTATTTCTTCTTTCAACAACTCCATTCTGCTGAGGTGTTTTGGATGCAGACATTTGTCTCATAATCCCCTGTTCCTCGTAGTAATTCATGAACTCTTGAGAGGTGAAATCTCCTCCTCTATATGATCTCAGACACTTTAGATTCTTATCAGTCCCTCTTTCTACTTGAGCCTTAAAAACCTTAAACATGTGAAAGGCTTTAGATTTTTCCTTCAAGAATACAACCCACGTCATTCTTGAGAAGTCATCCACAAATAGCATAAAATACCAGTCTCCATAGAAACTCTTGGTTCTCATGGGACCGCATAGGTCTCTATGAACTAAGTCCAACACATTTTTATATGAAAAGGTTTTACTTCTGAAACTAGAACTGGTCAATTTTCCTACTTGACACTCTTTGCACATAGCATTTTCAGGTTTCACTATGTTAGGCATGCCTCTGACAGATTTTTCCTTATTGACTTTTGCTATGTTATCAAATTTAACATGACACAATATTGTGTGCCACAACCAACTGTCTTCTACCTTAGTCATTAGAAAACTACCTATGGTGGTGTCTAGGTGAAACAAATTGCCTCTTGACTGTTTACCGGTGGCAATCAGACTTCCTGATTTTTCATTTAATTTACATATTCCTTCAATGAATTCTAACCGGTAACCCTTTTTGTTAAGTTGTGCAACACTTAACAAACTATATTTTAACCCTTCTATGCAATAAAAATCATCACAATTTATCTTACCATTCAGGGCTATAGACCCCTTACCTTTTACTGCACAAGGAGCACCATTTCTGAATCTCATAGTTCCTCCATTGCAATCCTCTATGCTGAGGAATTTGTATCTGTCACCGGTCATGTGGTGAGTGCAACCACTGTCAATCACCCATTCTCCACATTGGTTTGTGCTATAAATGAATGCCATATCTCCTTCCTATGTGCTATCCTCCTTGACTACCACAAATACAATTCCATATCCATCAGATCCTTTGGATTCTTCATCAGTGACTCCTTCTTTTCCAAGATAACACTCCTTGTTGCTCTTCTCCCTGTAGCCTCTGAAATTATCCTTCCTATCTCTATCATTATAAGGAAATCTTGAAGCAATATGACCTATCTTAATACAGGAGAAGCACTTTAAGGGTTATTTACCTTTATACTTTCCTTTTCCTCTTGGCAATCTTCTTTCCAATAGAGCTTCAATTTCATCTTGCTCCTATTCCTCAAATAGAAGATTGTCACTTTCATGGGAATGATCGGTTCTGGTAGTATAACTACTACCAGTTTCTTTTCTTCTCCTTGTTGGTGCATGCATCATGGAGGATTTGAAAGCAACATCAATATTTGGTACACTATTGTCATAATTGCTTAATTCAAAACCAGTCAACTTACCAATCATTGAGTCAAGAGATACACTAACTATTCCCAAGGATCTGAGCTCCTAGATAGCAGAGACCCTTATGACATATTGTGGTAGCAGGGTTCTTAGGATTTTTCTAACCACATCATCCTCCTCAATATTTCCTCCAACACTTTTAATGGACTTTACTACATCATGTATTCTCTTGCTATAGTGCTCTATGTTTTCTCCTTCCTGCATCCTCATCTCATCATATTTTCCTCTCAAGCTATCTACTTTTTCTTTTTGGACATGAAGATCTCCCCCATAGACTATATTCATCTTATTCCATACATGAAAATATATTTTCAATTCTTGAACCTCTGCAAATTCATTATTAGAAAGAGTGTTGACAATCAGATCCATAGCAGCAGTATTATCTTGCCTTTCCTTGATCTGTTCTGGAGTGAGAGTCCCTGAAGGTTCAATGTACTTAGTGATTACATGATTCCAGTAATGTTCACCTAGGTATCTTAGATAGAGTTTCATTCTTCTGCACCATAAAGTGTAATTCTCATTAGAGAACTTAGGACCCTTCTTACGCATCATCTTGGATCTTTCCTTAAGCCGATTAAGCTTCTTCTATGATCAAAATAGAAGAGATGGAGATATGATGCATAAGGAGGGTCCTAAGTTCACATTCTTATAATCCTAATGGCAACCAGAGTTAGGTTTGAAGATAGATTAGATGGAGCATCAAATTTTGTATCTTGGAAATTCAGGATCATGCTTGTTTTGAAAGAAAATAAAATTGACTCCCATGTCAAAAGTGAAATTCCTGAACCCTCTGATGATACAGAGAAAATTTAGTGGAGCAAGGACAATGAGAAGGCCCTTAAGATAATTGTGGATTCAGTATGAGACCACATTGTACCAGTCATTTCTAACTATGAGATGACCTTTCAGATGTTCAAAGCACTAGCTGACATTTATGAAATCAACAACACTAGTAGGGCTCTCACCCTAAAGAATCAACTACACCATATAAAGATGAATAAAGGAGAAACAGTTGCATCCTATTCCTTGAGGATCACTGAGCTTACTTACCAACTATCCACTATTGGACATCTAGTAGACAACAAAGAACTTGCTATGATGGCCCTAAATGGACTTCCTACCTCATGGGAATCCTTCATTCAAGGAATCGGTGCTCATTCTAAATTTCCTAAGTTTGATAGATTGAAAACCGATTGCATTCAAGAGGAATCTTGGCTTGTCAAAAGAGGAATAAAACAAAACAATGGTAATGGAGACATTCAAGTTCTAAACTCTAATTCCCACAAGAAAGGAAAGAAGAAGAACTTTAAGAGAATGAGGGACAACAACTCAAATGGGAAGAGGTCTTCAAAGAAGAAGAGAGACATTTTTGAAGTACAATGTTTCAAATGTGACCAATATGGGCACTATGCAATGAAGTTTCCAGACAGGATCAAACAACAAGCTTCAATGGTAGAAATTAAGAAAGGGAGTAATTCTGAGAAGCTAGTCTTCTACTCAACCCTCTCTAGTCAAGTCACCTCTAGTTTCAACACATGGGTGATTGATAGCAGAGAATCTTAACACATCACTGGATTTCGTGAGCACTTAGATACACTTGTAGAAAGTTCAAATGAAGAAGTGACAATTGGTGATGACTCAAATTATCCAGTTATAGGAATAGGAACCTGCAATATCAACCTAAAGTTAGGCATATCCCTATAGCTAACTGGAGTTCTATTTGTACCTAGTATAAAGAGAAACCTTGTCTTAGTTTCTGCACTTGAAGATAAGGGTTACAAATTAACCTTTATGGAAGGAAAGGTACTTGCTTGGCCAAATAACTGCACCATCAAGAAAGCCCACACCATTGGAGTAAGACAAGGGAGCCTCTATAGACTTTGCACCACTCCACCTCTAGCCTTGATTCATGAGACTCCATATTCGAATGAACTTTGGCACAAAATATTAGGGCACCTTCATTTCCATGCCCTACCTAAGATAGAGAAGATGGTGATTGGCTTACCCAAGCTAAGTCAAAAATCTGAAGGATCCTGCAAAGGGTGTGCCTTGGGAAAGAATACTAAAGGGTCTTTTAATTCTAGCAACAGTAAATCCAAAAATGTATTAGAATTAGTTCATTCTGATTTATGTGGACCCATGTCTGTACCCTCATTAGGGGGATTTTTATATTATGTAATATTTGTAGATGATTATTCTAGGAAGACCTGGATATATTTTCTAAGGTACAAAGAGTCTAAAGAAATCCTTTCTAAATTTAAGGAATTCAAAGCTCTTGCAGAAAATATGATAGGTAAGAAAATCATAACCTTAAGAACAGAAAATGGGGGGGAATACACTTCTGATATGTTTAAAGATTATTGTATAAATGTTGGGATTAAGAGGGAGTTAACTGTACCTTATAACCCACAACAAAATGGGGTAGCTGAAAGAAAGAATAGGACTATAGTAGAAGCTGCTAGGGCTATGTTTTTTGACCAAAATATAGAAACCTCATTTTGGGCTGAAGCATCTAGGATAGTTGTGTACATTCAAAATAGATGTCCTCATTCTCTTCTTGATAATAAAACCCCTGAAGAAGACTTTACTAGCAACAAACCTGACATAAGTCATTTCTGGATCTTTGGGTGTCCAGTCTATATTCATGTCCCCAAAGAAAAGAGGTCAAAGTTAGAACCTTCTAGAAAGAAAGGAGTATTTGTTGGGTACAGTGAAACCTCTAAAGGCTACAAAATATACATACCTGGTCAAAGACAAATTGAACTAAGAAGAGATGTCATCTTTGAGGAAGACATAGCATTCAGGAGGTCCAAAAGCTCTAATGAATTAGAACACCAAGATCCTCCTACAAGCTTGGATGAGGATTCCACCCCTGAGATTCAGAGGGAGACCCCTGAAGATCCTAGGAAGATCCTAGGATGAAGTTCAAAGCTTACCTTTAGAAGAAAATTATCCCAAAACTAGGAAGAGACCACTTTGGGTTAAAAAGATGCTTCAAGAAGCTGAAATTATGCTGTTCCAAAGGGGACCTTCAGAGAAAGTAAGAGACCTAACCTATTTTCCAGTTATACTGCCTTGATGAGTGAAATCATTGATGTAGAACCTTCCTGTATTGGAGATGCGCTCAAGCATCAAGTTTGGAAAGATGCTATGTCAAAAGAGTATCAATCAATTCTAAAAAATGATGTATGAGATATTGTGCCTAGGCCTAAAGGCAAATCTGTGGTATCTTCTAAATGGCTCTTCAAAATCAAACATGCAGCAGATGGCAACATTGAGAAGCACAAAGCAAGGTTTGTTGCTAGAGGTTTCTCACAAAAAGAAAGTATTGCCTATGAAGAGACATTTGCTCATGTTGCCATATACACTTCTGTTCGAGCAGTTTTGGCTATTGCAGCATCTAAAGGATGGAAAGTCCATCAAATGGATGCCAAGACTGCTTTTCTGAATAGTAAGATTCAAGAAGAAGTTTATTTGGAGCAACCTGAAGGTTTTGTGATTCAGAAGGCTGAATCACATGTCTACATATTAAAGGAAGCTATTTATGGACTTAGGGTTTTTCAAGAATGAAGCAGATCCAAATCTCTACTACAAGGTAATCAATGGTGAATTATTAATTATTATTCTTTATGTTGATGATCAACTAATCACAGGAGAGGATAATTATATTTCTCGATGTAAGAAAGAATTAGCCTCTGAGTTTGATATGAAAGATTTAGGAATTCTTCACTACTTCCTTGGATTGGAAGTTTGGTAGCAGGCAAATGGTATAATCCTTAATCAAGGAAAATACACCATTGATATACTCAAGAGATTTAGAATGTTGGATTGTAGATCCATGACCACACCTATGGAGACAAATTTGCACAAGCTAAAGGAAACAACTGCAGAATCTGAGTTTGTAGATCCTACACTCTACAAACAAATTATTGGATCTCTGATGTATTTGGCAAACACAAGATCTGATATATGTTATGTTGTGAATGCACTAAGTCAATTCATGTGTGAACCCAGGGAAATACATCTTGTTGCTGCAAAGCATATTCTGAGATATCTTCAAGGAACTATTGGTTTTGGTTTGAAATATAAATATGTAGAACTTGACCTACATGGATTCATTGATTTTGATTGGGCTAGAAGCATAGTTGACAGAAAAAGCACACCAGGATGTTGCTTCAGTTTAGGATCAAGAATGATCTCATGGATATGAAGAAAACAGTCTTTAGTTTCTTAGAGTTCTACAGAAGCTGAATACATTGCAGCCTCCATGGGAGCGAGAGAAGTTGTATGGCTCTGGAAATTTCTTGTAGGACTATTTGGTCAACCCTTAAATCCTACTGTTATCTACTGTGACAATCAGAGTTGCAACAAGCTTTCAATGAATCCAGTATTTCATGACAGGTAGACACACATTGAGATTCCTTATCACTATGTTCGAGATATGATGAAAAGGAATGTGATCTAACTGAATTATATTAGTATAGGTGATCAGATTGCAAACATTCTAACCAAGCCTCTCTCCAGGATCAAGATTGAACACTTTAGAGATAAACTTGGTATGGTTGAAAATGTTATTTAATTTTGAGATAGAGTCTCATTTATTCTGATATACTTATATATTTAAAGATGTTTAGTGTGTAAACTCTTTTATTTGGCATGTGTGTGACTCCATGACTGCATGGGCCTTCTATGAACATTATTGAAGAGTGATGACTTTTCAATAATGAACACTTGTTTCAAATTGATATTGTAAGGTGACGATTTTACAATTATCAATCTATCTATCTTGATGGATATCATGTGACTTGATATATGTGGACATGTCATGATAGTATATATATCTCTAAGATATTATGGTAGATATCTGTTGGTTGGTATCATTAAATAAACCTTAATTATGGTAGAGATCTTCATGGTGAATATTATGAACATAATATTTGTGGACATGCCATGAAATCATTATCAATATGGTAGGCATCATGTGACTTGATGCCAGTGCACATACCTTACTTGATAACTATGAGTTATGGTGAGTATCATGAGACTTGATATTCATTGTTGAACCATATCTCTGAATATCACTATGGTGTGATATCTCCTCTCTTCACAATCAATGGATGCATTGTGATGTTTTCTCTAACATGAAATGTGTCCTCCCTAGTTAAGAGGGAGTGTTAATTTTGTAACGTCGGTCATACTATTTCATGCTTTCGATATATATATATATATATAATTACATATACTAATATGTTAATGTTAACTAATGATAAATAAAACCAAAGTTAACTTATCGTGTTTGACCAATGGTTACACCGTTCATGGTTTCGATTGGTAAAGCCATTCTCAAACAAGTCACACTCCTTCCGATCGGGTAAGTAAAAGGTGACTAGTTTATATATTGTGGTGAGAGGTACGTAGGGAATAGATGTGTCTTCCCATGTGGGAAGACATGTCTCTTCACTATGTAACCCCTCATCCACTTATATAGCATGCTTACATTGAGGAGGATGCACACACCAAAATTTGGTGCATCTTTAAAACACGCTATAGTAGATAAAATACAACCTTCTAATCATATCTCCATCTCTTCTATTTTGATCACAGAATTTTGAAAGAACTTAACAATCCTTTACTCAATCAATGAATGAGGTATCTTTGTCATAATCCTCTTTTATACCCTTGAAGTGTCCAATTTCAATACACCAACCTCCTTTCTTAATACGGTTGCTTTTATTCTTGCCTGAGACAACTCACTTCTCAATCCTATTATCTCCTCAGAAGAGTACTCAATCATACTAGGAGGTTTGTATGTAGGTCCTGCATATAAATGTTCCTAAAATGTCTTGACCTTTTCTCTCAATATTTCACTCTCTTCATCAGTCTTTATTACTACCTTATGAGCAAACTTTGCCACATTCAAAGTCAGGCTTCTTGCTTCTGTGGCTGAGGTGTCTGCCACTATTTTGAGTAGTAAGCCGCCAACTAGTTGATCCATCTCATGACTCATTCTTGGCCTCCTTGTAGATGGTTGAAGCCACCAAATAACTAATTGATCAAGATGATCATTAAAGATCACGAGCACCTTTTCTCTTTGCACTAGATCAATTGAATCCAAATCATTGTCATGCATTCTTCTTAACTTTTCACAAACTATGGTAGAGGAGATATACCATCCTTTCAAAAGAAGTACTCCACTCATTTTCATAATTTGTCTCCCCATTTCAGGGGTCATGATGGCTAGCTATTCCTTAGCAATTTTTAACAGTTCATCCTTCATTCTCATCCTCTCATCATGTTCTAAGGTATTTAGGTTAATACCTTTCTTCCTTTCTAACTCATTTGTCAAATTCCTTATGACAAACTGTTGGAGCTTTGTGGTCTTTATAAACTTATCATCACTCATGAATTTCTCACAAGCATTTAACTACACATCTTCACTGAGGTCACCTCCAAGTCTAAATACATCAAGGGCCCACACTGGAGGACGATTCTGAATTGTGACACCCAACCAAGTGTCAAACCTATGAGGGGGTAAAGGCTCTTCCCCTTAAAATTCAAAAGCTTTGTAAACTTGAAATGGAATATCTCTCCCCAGGGATAATGTATCTAGGAGATTTACGACCCTTGGAATTTCTGGGATAGGGGAAAAAGAGCCTCCTAAAGATGAAGCTATCATAGGATTTTTCATGGAAGCCTCTGCAAGTAACCTTTGTGAGGGGGAGGGCTCAGATGGAATATGAGAGGTAGTTGGAGTGGAAGAATGTTCATCAAAACCGAGTGGAGGGGATGGTGGAAGTGGAGCTAGACTAATAGGAGAGCCTATGGATTGAGGAGACTCTGGTCTTTCCTCCTAAAGCTCTTGAACTGTGGTTGTTCATCACTGGTTCCTCATGAGGAAGAGGAATTGTATCCACATTTGGATATGCATTAACGATGACCCTCATTTTTTGCCTCGGGGATCTTCAATGTCTTTCATGATGGAACATAAGTATTATCTTCCCTTCTCTTTCTATGCTCCTCATATTGATTTTTATACCATCTCTCTTTTCTTTTCAAAAAATCATTGTAATTTGCAACATTTCTTATAGGGTCTTCTTCATCATTCCACTTATGTTGTTGTGGTTTTTCATTCCCAATCTTTTGGACAGACCATTTAGAATCATAAAACCTATACTTAACTCTTTGAAGTATATATCTATTCAACATGGAGTCCAAAATATCATATGCTTTTCTGTTTAAGAAATGATACATCCCAATCACAACTTGTGATGGGATCATTGAGCCCTTTTTATGAGCTCCCCCACCCAAAGAATTATCCACTTTTACCAATTGATACATTATCTCCAAGAAAGCAACCTTATCTTTAACAGTGATAGGAAAAATCCGAGGAGCGACAGGGCTACCAAATACCCTAATTATTGTATGGTCCTTGAAATAGAACCATGCTCCCCAATTGTGAGGAATCTCCAACTCAGGTTTGAGATCCATGGGTCTCAAAAATTCTTTAACTTGTTGGCTTAGACCCCATCTAACATTTTTCTAGAGGTTGTTTAACAATTTTCTAACAAAAAGATTCTCAAAGACTAAATAGTTAGATTCATTCAAATGCAAATTCCAAATATAGGTCCACTCTCGAACCAGGAGAGGCTCTCCTCCAGTTATTGGCTTAACCTCCAGGTCTAGATGCCAAACCCTAAGGCCCTTAAACAAAAAAATGTTCATCAATAAAGAGTAATACCTGAAGTTTGATTACTTCCCTATTTTGAAATCACAAAGTGCATAATGGAGACCCTTAGCTACCAAGGAAGCATAATCAAAAGGCCTATTGATATCCCTATCTTGGATATCAATACACATCACCAACACCCAATTAGGAATCATAATCCTTGCATCTGCACCACAAAATTGACACAAGGAATACTATGTATCTGTGAAATATCCAGCAAATAGATGAACATTATAGGGGGCCACTTGTCTAGAGGTCAATTTTCTTTCATTTATTTTGGTCCCTTTAGGCCTGAATGATGCCAACTTTTCTCTATATAATTTTTCATTCTTCTTGTATTCTTCTTCCAATTCTTGTGGATTGATAGCACAACCCATATTGGTATTTAACCTAAGAACTTTCTCAATAACTTCCTTTGAGATTATTGTAAGTCTACCACTCTCTTTGGCTATTATTTCCCTAGTATCCGACCTATAATTGGCAACGACAACAACAATCAGCTCAATATTGACATATACATTTGGAACAACCAATATAGCAAGATTGAAAGTCCAAATATTGAACACATGAGTTCTTTATTTAATTTTTTTATATCCTATTCTCCAAAGGCTAAAACCCCATGGCAGGATCAAAGCATCCCTACATCCAACAAAGTGGTCAATAATAAACTTATCCAACCTAGATCTTGGTTTTGATATTTTCTGAACTTCAATTGACCCTAGAAGCTGCAAGATCACTTCCTTTGAAAATTATTTCTAAGGCTAGAAGACTCTGCCATTAGGATTTGTTCAAAGAAATTAAAAAAAAAACTAGGGTTATGGAATTCCATTGAGAACTAAATTTAGGCAATTGAATCACCTCGCACAATTTGAAATCAAACAGAAAGGGCAATAGAAATAACATAGCAAACATAGTTAGAATTTGTATAAATCTCTTTAGTGTAAACCCTAGTAGTCATGCAGAAGATTGTAGAAAGAATTTAGAAGTGTCACAAAGCACTGCAAATGCAAAATTGAGTCATAAAGGTGCTAATATATTCAAGAAAATCAGATTACAACGGACAATTAAGTTCATTAATTGTAGGCACGTATGTTGGTTTGATGGCGGGAGCTAGTTGTTATAATTCATATTTGAACATTGGGACCCTAACATCAAGACCATTGCCAATTGGTGATGAATGAGAGTTGGGTGTGCATAAGAATTTTATTATATTTTATTTACCGCCACTCAAAAGGTTTTTTTTGTTACTGCGAGATTAACCTTATCATGCATCTCCACACAATCATGCCATCGTGCAAAGATCTCAACCATCAATTTATCTAAAAAATATCACTTTATTTCACTTAGACGATGACCCAATAAGATCTACATTATTTCCATGTCACACGGTCTTCCACTTGGCATCTGCCAACTTGCCCAAACATGTATAGTCATCTTCGGTAAGCCCCATATGCCACATAGGCGAGCGGAATTGCGGAATTAAGATGAGTGAGCATATAGTCATATAGTCCTCCACTTGTCATTTGTTTAGAGGTCCAAATGTGTGTCGTCATTTCTGGTATGGCCCATGTGCCACATACATAGGTGGAGTTAACTCCTGTGATAAAATTTGGTTAGTTGTGCAATTACGTGATGATCTGGATTGTTAGATGAATAGAACATGATCGACCAAAACCATAGCATATGTGGTGAGGAAATTGGGCCCACCTCTCTAATGTGTCCACAAACATCCAACAACTAGAAGCTTATTAGTCCACTTAGAATGAGTCAATTTTTTGTGGGGCCCATGTGTCATGTGAGCAAGCAGAGTTGTGGAGTTAACTCCTGTGAGCAACTTTGGTTAGTTATGCAACTGCGTGATGATCTGGACCATTAGATGAATGGAAAGTGATCAAGCAAAACCATAGCATACATGGTGAGGAAATGAGATCGATCTTTCCAATGTGTCCATCGACATCCTCCAAGTGGAAGCTTATTGGTCCACTTATAATGAGTCAGATTTGTTTAGGGCCCATGTGCCATGTGAGAGGCCAAAGTTGTGGAGTTAGGGTGAGTGATCATCTTGGATTAACTATGCAGCTGTGCAATCATCAGGGCCGTTGATCTTACAGAAGATGCACAACAAGGTAAAGGATTAGGAAATAAAGCAACCAGGTGGCTAGAAAGAAGGTGCTGGTCATAAAAACAATGTGAAAGGCTTAAGTCATGACTTAAGAGACCAAAAACTGGCTACAGGAAGTCACTGCAAGATTATAACAAAAAGAGACAAGGATTGCATGGGTAACTTTAGGATTTAGGGAGGTATTTGAGCTTAAACCAAAAAGATAGCAACTCTAGTCCTTTTATTCATTCTCCTCAAAATTTGATTATTCTCATTTAATGTTTTGTTAACTCCTTACATTCTTGCCTTCCCCTCACACATGCTGATGGAAAAATGATGTATGATGTGACTAAGAATAATTATTTTTCCTACAAATTTTTTTACGATAGATATGTTTTCAGATTTCTAGGATCTCCACTCATATCACATTTATTTTGCATTTATGATCTCTCTCTTGATTATTAAGTTTTCTATATATTTAGGTATTCATAGCTTCTCCTTTATCACTCCATTTCAATTCCTTCATTTTCCCACCATTTGCCTTGCTGCATTTTTTTATCTTTGCATCTATGGATTCTCCTATCCGATTTATTTCTACCAAACAACAAATGGCTTTTGTTGGGGAAATTTCAGATAGGTGTCTCCTAGGGGTTTTGAATTATTTCAGCCCCCTCATCATTCATGCAATCAAAAAAATCTTGTGGGAGGATTTCGTCATGACTTCTCATAGATTTAGAGTGAATACAAACATCCCTGTTGTATTCCTAGCTTTGATTATTAGGGCAGGAGAAGCAAAGGTGATGGCCATATGCTTGTGTCAGAATCTCTTTGATAGAACCTTTTGGGAGAAATTGAATTAGTCATTGCTAATATTGATGGTTGTTTCACCATTTTACTCCCACAGGACTATTTTGCAACTCGTCATTTAAATTGGCAAGTTTGTAGATGGCCTATTCTTTCTTGGCCATTGGTGGATGTGTTCATACCAAGAACAACAAAAATGATCAAGCATATGAGATTCTCCATAGTTTGGCCTTTTAATGATGAACCATAGCCGGGAAGTCGGGTGTGGTAGGGGCAACAGATATTCCAGGACCAATCCATTACTAAGGTCTAAGGGATTCTCTACCCCTTCATTTCTTTTGCTTGCACGTCACTAAGGCTTTCAGTACTTGTTTTTTTGTGTTTACAATCTTAAAAATGTATAAGGACTTTTCTGGCTTTCCTTCTAGGTTATGTTAATCAATTCTATTGACTCTGGTATATTTTGATTTAATGTTAACTTTTGGAAAAGATGAAGATACAATAGACTAGGGTGTTCAATAGTTTTTTTTGTATATGATTCAATGGTCATAAAATACTGATTGAGTAGACAATGAATATATTTTAATTTTTGTATACTATTCTCAATATAAAAAAAAGTATATGAGTTATACAGTAAATTACTAGTTTGGATGCTTTGCCCCTTGATTTCTTCTTGCTTGTCATTGCTACAATAGTTTTAGTATTTGATTTTTTGTTTTATAATCTAAAGAATGTATAAGCTTGTAGGCTATATTATGTACAAGATTTTTCTAGTTTTGCTTTTATGGGACTTTTTTGGTTTCACTTTTATTTCTCTTCTTGCATGTTATATAGTGATTCTACTAAATCATTGGTTTTGATATGATTGCTTGGATTTTTGAGTTCTTTACAGAATCCTTAAAAAAATTGTAATACTTTTAAATCAATAATAACAAGTGAAAAATTACAGAGATTTTGAATACTATTTTTTTTACATTGACAATTCAACCCTGCAATTATTGTTGACGACATCAACCAATAAGAAGATGATGGAATAATTTTATTAAAATTATTTAAATGTTTAAAAAATTGGGAACTATAGGAATGCTAAAGTAATGGAAAAATTATCTACAATGATTTGTTGATTGAAAAAAAGATTCTATTGATGGCCATTCATTCTGATGTGTCCATCCACATGTGCATCGGTGAGTAGGCAAGACAAATTTTTAATGTCTCTAAGACTCAAAATTTTACTGACAAGCCTTCTCCCTCTTTGAATGTTGGCCATGATGGCATCATCAAGTTGTTGGGATCACCTTTGTCATCATTCCTTCGCTGACTCCTTGTTGACATGTGGACACCATCGAGTCGTTGAAGCTTCAAGAAGGGTATCATCAAAAAGTTTCTTTTATTATATATCATGGACTTCCACATTAACTCGGTGGACTGGTAGAATGCGATATAGACTTCAATGAAAACCCAGTGACTCCCAGGTGGGACCATGACTTAAGAGTAACTTAAATCATGTGCTTTAAATATGAAGTTACTAGGACATAAGAGGGGACTTACGAGACTTGCAAGAACTAACACATGACATACACAAATAAAAACATGCGTGTGAAGACTAAGGAAAAAATATACCAATCAGTGAAATAACAAATGCCTAAGCATGGGGAAGGTTAACACAAAGAGATAAACCCTTAGAGACAACTTAAGAGGAGCTCTTACCGATTGAGTTGGTCAATTGAAATTTGAAACAAAAGCCCGTCTAAGGTTATTTGAAAATTTTAACTCAAAACATCTTATGTAACCCATCAATTTATATGAGTACATTCTACCAAATCTATATTTTTTCTTAAAACCTAACCAAATCTTTATCATAACATAAGATAGAAATATATGTTGGAAAAATGGTGTCTCAACCTTGCATTTACATGAAGTTACTATTTATAGTAAGTTTTCATTTGAGCATGAAATGGTGCATAATTCTTTCCAAAGCTTCATATTGGCTAGATAAGCATGAATTTTCGTCGCAAGATCTTAACTAGTTTTGAAGATATTAAAGTTTTCATTTTTTAAGGGTGCAATGAAAGGTTTAAATTTAATTTTGAGAAATTTAGAGGCTTTGAAACACCCTAAAAAGTGGGCATAAACAGAATAGTGGGTTATGAGGTGATAAATCACTTTGCAAGCTTTCCGACACATCAAATGTTTCGTCAATTGGACACCTAATTCACAAGTTATGGCCTCCGACAGTTTGGACTCCCAAAATAAGAAATATAAAATGGATTAGACACATAAATGAGCTGTAAAAGGGAGGAACATGTGTTGATGTTTATTTTGACACGTCATATGGAATCTAGAATGGACATAAGGTCGAATCTACTTTATTGGGTGGTTTTAGCCCATGGTTTTGTAATACCATTTGACAGATTCTTGTATTGTATCACCTATATATGAGGTGTGTGAGATAGAGGTTGTGTGTAAGAGTCTTATGGCTATTGAGTTAACTATGAATCTCTGATTAGTGGTACTCCTATGAAGATATTTCTCTGCAAGTATATTTTAATTTATTATAGATTGTTGAATAATACATTGAGCTTCTTTTGGAGTGTGGGGTTTTTCTCTTGAAAGGGTTTTCCCCACGTAATTCACTGTGTTTTGGTATGTGTTATTATATCTATTTATTTTTTAGTTTTTGTAACTATTATAATGATCTTTCTGCTATACCCTCCTCTCAAGGTTAGTGTAGGAAGTTGTTCTGCTACTTAACTTCCTTACAATATAAAGGGGTATAGAAAATGTTGAAAGAAAAAAATGATACATACAATATCTAGTGAAAATAGGGGGTTTTTTAATTTGAGCTATGTATTGGGAGGGGTTGACAAGAAATGAGTTAAGGAAAATATTTTTTGAAAATATGGGGATTCTTTAGTATGTCACGAACGCACGTGATATAACTGTTAGAGTAATCAGGTCTTTACTTGATTAATTAAACAACATTTGTTTAATTATTTAAGTTCCCTTTATCTCTTTTACACTTAAGATAACATTACGTGCATAAAAATTAATTCTTTTATTAATTATTATGTGCAAGCCTAGTTTTTCCCTTTTACGGTTTCTTGACCTATTAGAGGTTATTTTTCTTTTCTTTGTATCATTATCACATTACACATTTTGGTGAATATTGAGCTCTCATATTTTTTAGCATTCTTCTATGTATTTGGTTTTTCATTTTTGCTTCCTTGCTTCTCCTTGTAATAGGTTTATTTCAACTTGCAGAGATCATTTGGGCTCCTATGGTGTTGTATTTCTCAACTCTCACATGGTATCAAAGCTTCAAATCTGCAACTACTTGTTCTTGTTTTGAGCTTTTTGCATTGGAAGTAGATCTAGGGTTTTTCAAAAGTTTTTTTATGCACCTAGGGATAGGCCTTTTTTTCTGAGCACTTTGGGCCTAAACGGACCTCACCATCGTGTTCAAAAGGCCCAAAAACCCCTATGGTCATATAAAACTTGACCATTTTTTATGAATGAGCCTTTGGGGATTTTTTTTTCTTCAATACCAGGCCGTACGACCCTGGCACGCAGTTCGAGAAAAAAATTAATATTTTTTTGTTTTGCCTTTTTACGGAATACAAGCCGAAATTTGATTTTTTGCAAAAAAAAAATCTCAAAAATCAATTGGCAAAAGTGTTCTAACAAAAAATCTTTTTTTGGGGGGTTTTTTCGAGTTCCCCGCCGATCTGATAGTCTGGTCGCCGAACCTATCAGCGCGACCCCCGCCGACCCCCGTTCCCCTACCGACCCCCACTTGCCCCTGACCTTTGGCCTTGCCAATCACTGTTCCCACTGCCAATAGTCTCCCCACCCACCGGTCGTTCCTCCCACTTGCCACCGCTGCTTCACCATCGCCCAGGCTTGCCGCTCCACCACCAGAGCGTCGCTGGAGCGCTGCCGGAGCCCGGACCTGCCACCAAACTGCCTCCCTCTTGCCTTTTTTTTGGGGGGGGGTTGGTTTTTTTGCCATATCTTGAGTATTCAGAGTCATTTTTTCAAAAACGAATAGGCATCCAAAAGCTGCGTCCGAGTCAGACATCGTGGTGTTGGAATTTTTTTCCAATTTTGTTGTGTGACTGTACCTTTTTCCAGTCAAAGTGGGTCTCTTTTCTGCACTCCCGGGGCCCTATAATGGGCAAACGGACTCCATTTTTCAAAAATGAATAGGAGTTGCAAATCTCTCAGCATGATCTATTCAGGTATGTGATCTTGTTTCTCATATTTTTCATTAGGTACATGAGATTTCAGTTTGAAGTTTGTTTGATTATGCACTACTTCCTTCTCATCAATATGTACTGGGGTTTGGGTTTATCTCTTATGGGGGTGTTTTTTTCTCATTTTTTGTCATTTATATCATTAATATAGATCACAAAAACTCTCAAAACACACAAACCCTTCTGCATCTTCTGTCTATTCTGAAAGATCACATAATAATAAAAAACCACAAGCAGGTGCAAGTGCAGAGTTTCATGGTAGATCCTTCAGTTGAGTTATTGAAATCACACAACTATCACACTTGGAAGCCTCACATCATGAGGCTTCTTTGGGCACAAGTGTTGTGGTCTTGTTTTGATGAGGTTCAACCTTTGTTGCAGCGTCCTTATGAGCTTCTTCAACACATAAACAAGATGAATGAGGCCATGGGTTTGCTCTCTTTACATGTTTCCAATAGTCTTTTGTTTCACCTTGATGAGTTTCTCACTCATCACGTTATGTGGTTGAAATTTGAGTCTCTCTTTGGGAGGATTAATGAGATCCAAGCATTACAGATTGAGGTAGAGTTGGTTTCCTTGTCACCTGATTCATTTCCCACCATTGAGGATTTTTTGAAAAAATTCAAGACTACTAGATCTGTTCTCTAGGGGTGTGGAAAGATCAAGACAGACACAAAGTGCATTCACTTTATCCTTTCGAAGCTTCGGGGTCATTTTCAGATTTTTGCCTCTCCTTTCTACTCCACCATGGATGGCTTGGGTGCTCGTTTCACCATGCCTACCTTTGATGTGTTTTTTGAGTGTTTGTCTCATGAGTAGTCTCACCTTTCTCAGCTGGACATGCTCTCAGGGTCCAATAACAAAGCATTGGTTGCTCAGTCCTCTAAGGAGAAGTAAAAGTAGAAACTGAAGCCAAAGAAGAATTCTGCAGGCAATGAGCATTCCTCCAAGCCACCTCCTAAGTCTGATTCTAAACCACCATTTCCTTTGAAACATGGGAATTATTCACAGTCTGGTAAGTCTTCCTCCAAGACTAAGAAAAAATCAGGAGACACTTGCAGTTTTTGTGGCAAGGAAGGACATCCAGTTGCTAGGTGTTAGAAATGCATAGAGGCTTTAGAGGAATCCATGCAATGGCATCACATCTCCCTACCTCAGGCATCTTCTCCTTCCATGAGGAAAATTAATGCTCTGACTTCTCGAGCTTTGACCTATGGGTCCACTTGGATTTTAGATTCTAGTGCTTCTCACCATATGACTCACACTTAACAGTTGGTTACTTCTCTTGCCTCTTGTGGTACTTCACAGATTGCAGTGGGTGACTCAGTTCAACTTTCAATCTTGGGTTTAGGTTCTGTCTCTTTACTCTGCAGGATGTTCTGGTTGTCCTTGACATCTTGACGAACCTCCTGTCCATTTATCAGATTTTCCATTCTGGCTCTAGTAAGATAGTTGAGTTCTCACCACATTATGTGGTTATTCGGGACCTCCATGAGTCTGATTTGGTTGTGGCTATTGGGAGTGTTGATACTGCATCTCATCTTTACAGATTTGATGGATTTGAGCCCTCTGTGGGTGCAAGTTCATCTCTTATAGCATATGCAGATTTAGTGGGTAAGCTTTGGCATGAGCACTTGGGCCATGTCAATTATAGATATCTTCAACAAATGAGTACACAGACACTTGTTCTTGGGCTCCCACAGATTTCTTGCACTGATGGTGTTTGTCATGGTTGTGTTCTTGGCAAGCATCATATGAATCCCTTTCTAAAGGGAAGAGCCCCTCATGCTTTGGCACCTTTGGAGTTGATTCACAGTGACCTCATGTCATTCCCTACTCCTTTTTCTAGGGCCAAGTATGTACTCACTTTTATTGATGACTTCTCCAGATGCACATGGGTGTACTTTCTTAAGTACAAGTCTAATGTCTTTGATTCATTTCAAATCTTCAAGACATTTATAGAGAAATAGTCTGGTTGTTCTATTCGGCGGATATGTACAAATAATGGGGGGAGTATGTGAATCAGACTTTTAGATATTTTTGCACTGAGCATGGTTTGCAGCATCGATTTAATGTTCCCTACACCCCTCAATAGAATGGTGTCACTGAGTGAAAGAACAAAACTTTATGGGAGATGGCAAATTGTATGATTCAATCCAGATCCATGGATTCATCTTTTTGGGCTAAGGCTGTCAATTGTGACGACTACATTCAGAATTGGATGCCTCACAAGGCGATTTGATATATGACTCCTGAGGATGCTTGGTCTCATGACAAGCCTGATGTTTCTTTTTTCTGAGTATTTGGTAATGAGGCATAGGCATTTATTCCTGATGCTCAGAGGAAAGCAATGGAGCAGAAGAGCCGAACCCTCATTTTTGTTGGCTAGTGTGAGGATGTTAAGGCATAAAGGTTGTTTGATCCTAATTCTAGAGAGGTCCTATTTCGACAGGATGTTCAGTTTGATGAGTGCCTTCCCACAGTGGATACCCTATCTCTAGTGTCTACTCCTCTGCCTACTCCTCCCACTACATCTCTTCAGGATTATTTTGAGGATGATTCTGATGATGCTACTGATGATCCACCATCCCCACCTCCACCTGTTCCACCTCAATTGCCCAAGTGGGATCACGTTACTGTTGAGGCGGTAGGATCTATGGCTGGTGATCCTTCAAATACTCATCGCACCCATTCTCATAATGTGGGTTCTAGTCTTTTGAGTCATGCTATTTTAGATGATCCTCAAAAGTTTTCAGAGGCTACAAGACACCTTGAGTGGGATTGTGCTATGGAGGAGGAGTATTCTTCTTTCTTGAGGAATAATACTTGGGATCTCTGTCCTCTTCCTAAGGGCATAAAGATGGTTCGGTGCCACTAGCTATATCGTACTAAGTATGCTACTGATGGTTTGATTGATAAGTATAAAGCACGTCTTGTTGTGAAGGGTTTCTCGTAGGTTGAGGGTATTGAATACTCTGAGACATTTGCCCCTATCACCAAGATGAACACTATTCACTTTGTACTCTCCCTTGCAGCTTCTAGGGGATGGCCTGTTTTTTAGATGGATGTGAAGAGTGCCTTCTTGCATGGAGACCTACAGGAGTAAATCAATATGGAGTACCCATAGGGATTTGTGCAGGATAGTTCTTTGGTTTGCAGACTTCGGCGATCATTGTATGGTCTCAAATAGGCCCCTCGGGTTTGGCATGAGAAGGTGGACTCTTTCTTGCTCTCCATTGGTTTCACCCATTTTCTTCTGATCACATAGTGTACATTCAAATTCTTGAGGGTAAGATCCTAATTCTTGTGCTATATGTTGATGATCTCCTCATCATAGGTAGCTCCTCCTCTATGATTCAGCATGTTTAGCGAGCCTTGATGGACCAATTTGAGATGACAGATCTCAATCTTCTGCACTATTTTCTTGGTCATCAGGTGATTCAGTATTATGATGGGATCTACATTTACCAGTAGAAGTATGC
Organism: Cryptomeria japonica; assembly: GCF_030272615.1. Lineage (NCBI taxonomy): Eukaryota > Viridiplantae > Streptophyta > Pinopsida > Cupressales > Cupressaceae > Cryptomeria > Cryptomeria japonica. The sequence continues at coordinate 219,764,074 of NC_081407.1, read as the reverse complement.
TCTTGACATGCTTCAGTGCTTTGGCATGCTTTATTGTAAGCTTTCTCCCACTCCTCTTCAGTCAAGGGTTGTTTTGATTACTACTTTCTCTACTCCTTCAGTAGATTCTACACTTTATAGGCAATTGGTTGGTAGCTTGTTGTACCTGATGCACACTCATCCTGATCTTTCGTTTGAAGTTGGCCTTGTCTCTCGATTCTCCCATGATCCTCATGAGAGTCATTGGCAAGCTACCAAACACATTTTGCGGTACATGTGGGGCACTATTTCTCATGGCATTCACTACACGTCAGGGGAACCTCACATTGTTGGCTACACAGAATCAAATTGGGCTGGTGATGTCATTGATCGAAAGTCTACTTTTGGCTTTGTTTTCTAGCTTGTCTCTAGTCCTATCACATGGTCTTGCAAGAAGGAGACTGCCCATGCATTATCATCTATAGAGGCTAAGTACCGAGCTGTTGTGCCTGCCAGACAGGAGATCTTATGGCTCCGATAGTTGACAACTGAGTTTGGTTTTCCTCCTGATAGTCCCACTATTCTTTGGTCTAATAATCAGAGTGTTATTCATATTTCTTGCAACCCACTAGAGCATCAGTGGATGAAGCACATTGAGCTTCACACGCATTTTATCTGCCAGTTGATTCAGGATGGCTCTCTCATTCTGGAGTAAATTCCCACCGTTGAGCAGGTTGTAGACATCTTCACGAAACCTTTTGCATCACCGTGCTATCTTCAGTTGTGCTCTATGCTTGGGGTGAGGGAAGTTGTCCTTGGGGGGTCTTTATGAGGCCTTCCTTCCTTCTTATTTCTTTCAACGTGTTCTTTTCTCTTTTTGGAGAGGATTTTTTTCCGAATGGGTTTTCTCTGTTTCATAGAGATTTCATTGTATTTGGGTACCTAATCAGGTCTTGTTGTTGGGACCCATCTTTCCTGCTTTCAGTAGCTATTCTAGGTTTTAGCTTATCCCTAAGTCTAGCTTAAGGGGGGGTGTTAGAGTAATCGGGTCTTTACTTGATTAATTAAACAACATTTGTTTAATTATTTAAGTTTCCTTTATCTCTTTTGCACTTAAGCTAACATTAGGTGCATAATAATTAATTCTTTTATTAATTATTATGTGCAAGCCTAGTTTTTCCCTTTTAGAGTTTGGTTATTTTTCTTTTCTTTGTATCATTATCTCATTACACATTTTGGTGAATATTGAGCTCTCATCTTTTTGAGAATTCTTCTGTGTATTTGGTTTTTCATTATTGCTTCCTTTCTTCTCCTTGTAACAGGTTTATTTCAGCTTGCAGAGATCATTTGGGCTCCCGTGGTATTGTATTTCTCAACTCTCACAATAACTCAGGTTCACTAAGTGAGGCCCCCTATGTTATCTACTAGGTTGTATTGGAGGTGGTGCACTTGTCAACATCAAGGCTGGGCCAAAATTCATTCCCATAAGTATCTAAGGGGAGTGAGTGGTGGTGAGGTGCGTAGATTTCCTCTTGATGGGAAAGGGTCAATGATTTGGGACACTCTCAAGAAAGGGGCCAAGCTTATTAAGGATGGTCATTTTTGGTTATGTAATAGAGGTTATGAAGCCTTGTTTTAGTATGACTCTTGGGATGGACATCCCCTGATTATGTCTTGTACCCTCATCTCCAGACTCTCTATAACCTCTTTGTTGATGCTAATTGGCATAAGGTACAAGATTCAAGAAGGTTAAGTCCTAGGGTCAGATGGGGGTTTATTGTTGGAAAGATCCCCAGGAAAGGCTATTAGGTGGTTTTGAGGAGGATTGGCAAGAGTTGGCTAGAATTCTTTCTGAAACATTGTGTAGTTCCCTTAGGCAGAGTGATACTTTGCTTTGGAGTCTTGACCCAAAAGGAAAATTTTTGGTATCTTCAGGAGACATTGAGCTAGATAGAATGTAGTATGGTAGAAGTGACATCTCTTGGTGGAAACAAGTTTGGAATAAATTTTCTTGGCCTAAGTGCATTTTTTTCTATGATTGGTAGCACAAAACAAATGTCTGACTTTGGATAAATCTAGAGTAAGCGAGGATTTCAGGGGCCTTTGATGTGTTTCCTTTGTAAATGTAATATTGAGGAGGTGTATCGTATTTTCTTTCAATGCCCCTTCTCAAAGGTAATCTGGTATCTTTGGTGGGGCTTATGGAATTAGGCTTGTGTTCATGCCACCTCTTTGGTGGATTTTTGGGAAAGCTTAGGTAGACCTCCTATCCTGACTCCTTTTCTCTAGATTTTATTGTTTATTAGTCCCTCTCTCATCATTTGGAATCTTTGGTTGAAAGAAATCAAAGAATCTTTCAGGAGATGGAATTAAAGAATTGGTGCAGGAGCACCCAAAGACACAAATGAATTCTAAAAGATCCTAATATCACCCGTGAGATGAAAATGATCTTCTGTAATAGGTTGATAGTTTTGTGAGTCAATAAGACCCAATTGATGTAAGACATTGTCATGGTTGCATTTTATAAGCCACCATGGATAAATGACCATGTGGGTCAATGGGAGTCTAGGCATGAGTCAAGCAAATAAATATTGGTCCTAGAAACATTAGAACAATCCTTGGAATAGGTCAAATACACCTTGGAGTCGCCAAATTTGAAAAGTGCAAGTTGACAACTTTTGTTGTCATTGCAAAATGTTGTAAAAAGGGATAACTAATCCTCCAACGGTTCCAAAGTTTGAAAAGTAGATGAAAACCATTAGGGAGGATATATTATGCCCACTTGGATCGATTTTAGGTTATTGTTGGCGTAGTTGTTGAAGTTGATGAAATTTGATGATGTTTTGGAGTTTGGAGCAATACAATATACTTGGAGTTTTCTGAAATTCTGTGCTTTTGCTATTCATTTCTAATTAGTACTGATTGGTGGATTTCTGAAACCAATTGGATGAGCTAGGGAAGTCTCTTACCTTTTATTTGAATAAATTTTGATGTTTTGTAACAACCGAGTTGTAGGGATCCATCCAAATCTAACCAGACTGGTCACAAACCCTACAGACACCTAGGGTTTCACTGTAAAGATGCCCTTAATTTGACATTTTCACCAGAGGACCAAACAACCTGTGGGAAAATGTTAGAAGGGCCATTGTATCATAATATTTTGGTGTTGTTTTATAGGGAGGCTCCAAGCCTGAAGAGATTGAATTGACCCTAGGCGGGCATCTTTATGTGACCGCCTGAACTGTAGAAATTCAAAATCACTTGTAGAAGATAAAGAAGATGGGATCAAGTCTTTAAACCTTATATTTTGTGGTTTTACACCTTACCCCACTATATAGAAGTGTTGGTTTAGTCGAGGGACTAATACAAGGGGTACTTGCTTTGTAAATTAGGCCTAATTGGCTTAATTAGGTCTGGAAAGATAGTAAGGGTACAAACCTTTCAACTTGTGGTTAGAGCCTAAGATTTTTGGGAATTGTGTAACTAGATAAAGGGTATTTGAATCTACCTTTATTTTGTCTTGTCCTTTATAATTTTGTTAATTTGTGTTTGGAGAACTCAACCTGTAGGGCTACTAGGCTACTAATAGGGCTACTAGACAATAGGACAGTTGTGAGGCAAGTATTCCCTAACACATCTTATTGCCAGATCTTATGGGTGTTTTTTGTTGGTTGGACCACGAATAGACAAAATACAATAGGTTTCCATCCCATCGGTACTGGAAGATACTAAGTCGGTTCAATCAAGGGTGTGTTTTCATCATACCGGTACTGGAAGAGACTAAACTAGTATAGATCCATTCACACAAATTATTGTGTGAGTTGAGTATTTGGTAGGTGTGTTTTTCACACCCTAAAAAGAATAACTTTTTTTGGACATAGTAGTTGTGGTTGAGTGAAGGTTTTCACCTAGTTTGTGTCTAGCTCTACATCAAGAATGGGCTCCTATAGCATAGGATTGTTGAAAAGCTTAAGGAAACTATAGTGGCCAACTATGATCTTTCGGTTGAGGTATTTCCAGTCAATATGGATGTTTTAAAGGAGTTTAATCTAGTTGATATTGGTTTGAAGACTCTTGTTGGTAGAAGAATGAGGAGGACTAGGAAAAAAGTCTAGTGAGAAGGGAGATGGATCCCTCCTTCGGAGGGATTTTTAAGAGGAAATCCTAGAATGGCAAGAGTTGGAGGCATTGGTAGAGATTGTGACAGTAGAGTTGTGTTCCTTTTCTCTTCTTTTAAAGGGCTTAACTCTAATAATCTTATGGAGGCTCTTGCTATATTCCATGTTATTGAGAAAGGTCTTTCTCCAAGCTGGAAGAGGATTATCTGTAAGTTAGACTCAATCATTGTTATTGACATGTTAAATACTCAAGACTTGGGAGATGTTAACTAGCGACTAGACTTTTTAATTAGGTAGATTCTAAACTTAATCTTGTCTCAGGAGTATAATTCTATTAGGCATATCCCTCATGAATGGAATAGAGTTGTGGATTTCTTGGCTAAGTGGGTCTCAAAGAATTCTGGTAGATGGGATGTTGAGGATTGGGGTGTTTTAACCCCAGATAGTTCTGGCATTCTTGAAAGGTTAATTAGGTAATATCAAATGATATAGTTGTTTCTTTGGAAAGGGTGTCCCTTTGGACCCCTTTTCTCTTTGTTTGTTGGTTCTTTCTTTGGGTTGGTCGCCCTTGGCTTTGTATTCTTGTTTTGTCTGAAAAAAATTTTTACCCTCTTTTTAAATTAAAAAATAAATAAAAATAACAACTATAATTTTCTACAGAAGCAAAACCTACACCCATAATACTAGTCTCATTTAACTGTAACACTAATTACAAAAAAAAAACATAATCAGCCTTGGTAAAGCCTACCTAGATGATCATATTCCGCCCAACAGAGCTAAAATGTAGCACAAAACTATATTCCATGTATGTATAAACCCAAACTGTCTTACTAAAAACTAGTAGAGCCTCCATTACATTAAAAATATTTAAACATATATGTCAAACACATCAAAAAGTTAAATAGGGTCCAATCCTCATTTTCTTTCCATCACTTTCATAGCATTGTTCACCTATTGGTCCCTTAGCTCAAACTTTGTCCACGTCTTGCCCTTCTACTGCATATTAGAGTCCTCGACCCACTCCTTATCTTTCTCACAAAGTAAGTCCTTGAGGGATTCCCAACCAATGTGTGCCTCTATTTTTTGCTCCTCCTTGGTTGAAAATGTACTCCAACAAATGAAATATAGGAGTGGGCATAACTCCCCAACTTGCATCCAATTTCCACTGTTCACCACAAACCTAACCTCTGGTTCCTCCTTTGCCATCAATGGCCTAATACCAAATGACCATTCTTCTTTGATGCAAATCTACATCATCCACTCAATCTCATCCTTCTCTCCTCTCCAAGCCCCAAGCTAACACCATAAAGATGATATCAATATTGGTCTAATATCTATGATCTTCATCAATGATTTCTTAGCTTTATAAAGGAATTGTCAATGTTGATTCAAATTTTTAAAATAGTTCAATAGATATTGAAATATAAGTTTTGAATTTTGAAATGATGTAAACTAATAAAATTCATATTCTTTTGTCTATTTTCTGTTTGTAATTTTAACAAAATTATTTGAATGTAGTTTTTTATAAAGTAAACACCATAATTTAGTTGCTGATAAAATGCTGAAATTGAAGTTACACAGCCACCACAATTTAATTAGTAAATTTTACTTTTTTTTAATCAATTTTTTTTGTGTATATTAATAACTTGAAACTTTAGTGCATGGATATTTTTTTCAATAAATTGAAAAGTTGTGTGTGCTAAAATATAACTCTTTCCTATTCCCACCAGTTTTTTTCTTAATTATTTGTCCAAATTAGAAAAGACTTATACCATCTTGACATAGATTCCTTTCTCTACTACATCATATTTTTTTCAAAAATTTTAAATAAATTTTAGTATTTTTGCTTTACAAGATAATCAACCTTATATTTTAGTGTTGATGAACTACTATTTTCAATAAAAATAAAATATAAAATATAAAAAGTAATTAAAATATTAAAAGATATATATTTTTGAAAATTCACTTATAGATCTATAAAAGGGTATTTTTACATTTCAAAAAAAAAATATTTATAAGAGTAGGAGTTGTTAAAACATCAATTTTTTTAATTTATTTTTCAATTAGACCCAAAGTGGTATAAAATATATATTTAGTACACACTTCCAATTGGAAAAGTTATGCTCCACATATAACTTAGCTATAATGAATCTATATAGACCATATGTTTGACTAAAATTAATTTTTAGTTAGAATTACTTAAATTCACTTGTACTGATAAGTTAGCCTGAAACGTGACACAATTTTGTGCTTTTACCCCCCAACAAGATGCCAATAATCTGCATAAAAATTGGCTCTTCAAATTTGAATAGACTGTGCATCCTCTTCTTCATCATTGTCCCCATAAAAGCTAACTACTATTTGGGTGTGATAAGGGATAAATTTGCTTCCAAGTCATTCATTCCCTTGCCACCCGTCCACCAGCCCGCTTGTTTGTCTCTTCCTTAATACTAAATGCATTGATTATACACCACATCATTCCATTAAAAAAAGGCCACCAAATAGTCTCATTTAATGCTTTGTTTTATCCATGATGTACATCTACCTTTGGCGATGTATGATCCTCCTCAAAGGACTAAACTCTTCTTCTGGAAATCCTTCCAAATTTTGCATGTCTGCCCATCATTATTAATTAATTTCCACAAAGGAGCTTCACCTTTGATGACTGAATTGATGATAATCAATGAATCTCCCTCCAGGTGTAGTTGATTTATGTCTAATTTTTTGCCATTTTAAATTCCTAAAAGAGAAGCTTGAGCCTCTACTTCATTATTTGTTCCTTTCGGCAACTTCTTTGCCCCTAGAGCCACTATATTTCCATTTGAATCACTTTCCATAGAACCAACCCTAGAGGGTTTCAGGTTCCCCTTTGAAGTGCCATCAAAATTGACCTTGATCCAACCATCATCAGGTTTATTCTACCCCACCTCCGCACTAGCACTAGGAGTTTGATCAACCTAGATAGGTCGATTAACAAGCCAAGATAACACTTAATACAATGTTATATTTTTTTTTTATAAAAATAGGACCACTTTTTGTTAACCCCCTTTTTAATTGATTAATCTCCACTATTTTAAAAATATATATAGTAGATTTAAGGCACTAAAACTCTTGTTTTTGTTACATCTTCAAAATTTGAGTTAAATTATCTTCAATTTCACTTCCAAGATCAATCTTTCTTCTTTTTAGAAAACAAAAAAAAAGTGGCCACTTAAGAATCCCTTTCAGTTCCCCCTCTTTGTGCACTTACCCTTGATGCGAATGTGAACTACTATGAGGATTCATGTCAAAATAAACCATCAATGAACAAAAAAATTAAATATTTTAAGATACTCGTAAGTTATTGATATTCTTAAATGATCCAAATATAGATGATATTTTTGTGGCAACAATAATGAAGGAAAACTGAGAGGGGGGGTGAATAAATTTTCACCAGATTAAACAAATTAAGCAAAATCTCAAATTAGATCAACTGTAGCAAGAATAAAGATAAATATAATAACAACATCACACATAACACCAAAATTTTGATGTGGAAAACCCGGTTAAGGGAAAAACAATGATGGGAACCTACCCACAATAAGTTAATACTCTGTAGTAGTATGTGTAAATATTATAATTGGGAATTCACATGCATTCAGGCACATTGCCTAGAGCTCACTACTCAAAATATGATGACCTAAAAGGCTCCAACCCTAAGGGAAGGTTCACTACCTTACAATAACATTCAGACTACAATTTGGTTAAGATGAACTAAAAGAATAGCATATGCTAATGCTTGATGATAGTTCTGATTAAGCTCATTTGTCTGCCCTATAACAATATATGCTCAATACATCACATCGAAAGATGAATTTTCTTATTCGCACAATATACACTGCTCTCTGATAATGTAGAAAAAACCACCACACCTGAATTACATGAATCCAACACCTATTTATACAATTCATCAACTTTGCCTACAAGGTCGGCTCAAACCCTCAACACATAATTAGAAAATTACATCACATGATACATAAATAAACAATCGAACCAATATAGCATCATAGACAACATAGCATGAACCCAAATCAAATCCTCGAACATGCAACACCACCAGAAATCAACCACAACACACTACACTACCGAAAATACCACATAACATGAAGAATATCATCAAACCCAAAAGATCTTCAATACCGCAAACAATGATCAATACAAACCACCAAAACAAATAGGACACAATCAAGAAACACCAACAAGCACGTTAGAACCATCTGCAATAGCTACACCAACACCACTTATTCAAATCTTCATCGATCAACACGCTAACACTCAAGAATACTTAAAAACAACAATTTAGACTAGAAAGATAACTTGTGGAGCACCAAATCATGAACCATCTGAAATAAAGACACGCATGAACATCCAAAATACTCTCCCAAATCCACAACTTAAGATATGATCATATCGGAGTACAATGGATAAAATACCAAACTCTGCCAAGCATTGAACAAAAAAACCTAACCTCAATCAAAATCAAATGATATGATTAAGTAAACTTCCAGATCACTGAAACCAATAAAAAATAAAGTATCTCTAGTTGATTCGGCATCCCAAATAGGTAAACCAACCAGATCAACTCTCTGTAATCACTGGAGCACCAAAACATAGGAATATGTTGACATCAATGACAACAACATATCCTAGCAGCAACAATATCCAACATTTTCCCCATTTGGCATTGATGACAATATATGAATGTGAAAAATAGTCAATGGAAAGGAATAAATCAACACCAACAATCACCACAAAAAGCCCCCTAAGATCATGCACACAAATCTTCAAAGATAAGGCATTTTTTCACATGCTTCTCTCCCCCTTTGACAACAATGCCAAAGACAGAGTACAAGTCGTTATTCTCTCCCTCTAAGAAGGAAAAACTCCCCCCTTAGGATAAACTCACAAGTCTGATCATCTCAATCACCCACTAACTACTCCTGCTGAGTAGCAACACCCACTCATCAATCCAGATAAGAAGATAAGACTCTGTAGTCCACCGGATTAATGCAAAAATGCATCTAGTTCTCATCAAGAGGGGCAGAGACCCCTAACTTGTCTCTCAAATAGACAAATGTATCTGCAGGAAAAGGCTTAGTAAAAATATCTGCAATCTGATCTTTTGTAGATACATACTCCAATTTGACTTCTTCATCACTGACTTTCTCCCTTAAGAAATTATAGTTAATTTATATATACTTTGTTTTAGAATGCAATACTAGATTCTTGGAGATATTAATAGCACTTGAATTATCATAATATATAACAGTAGGCTCATCATACACAAATCTAATATCCTCCAAGACCCGCTTCATCCAAACTACCTAAGTACAATTGCTAGCAGCAACAATGTATTTAGCTTCTACAATAGATAGAGATATAGCATCTTGTTTCTTACTGGACCATGAAATCAAGTTCTTTCCTAAAAACAAAGCTCCATCGATAGTGCTCTTATGGTCATCAACATCACCTGCCCAATCAGCATCAGTATAAGCATATAGCATGAAATCATCATTCTTTGGATACCATAAACCATAATCAAGTATCCCCTTCAAGTATCTGAAAATCCTCTTCATAGCAGTAACATGACTCTCTTCAGGATCATATTTAAATCTAGCACAAAGACAAACAACCTGCATAATATCTGGTCTTGTTTGAGTCAAGTACAACAATCCACCAACCATAGATCTGTACAAAGTTTGACTAACTTTCTGAGATTCATCATGCTTAGACAACTTACATCCAGTCACCATAGGAGTTCCAACAGGTTTAGAATTGTCTAACCCAAACTTCTTCAACAATTTCTTCACATACTTATATTGAGAAATAAAAATGCCTTTGTCAATTTGCATAATCTGCAATCATAAGAAGAATTTCATCTCACCTATCATATACATCTCAAATTCCTTTTGCATATCATCAACAAACTTCATACTGAAATCATCATCTCCTCCAAAAATAATGTCATCAACAAAAACTTCAACAATCAAAATGTTATCATTATCAATCTTAAAGTATAAGTTACTATCAACAGTACCTTTACAAAATCCCAACTTCATCAATTACATGTCCAATCTAGCATACCCAAGCTCTAGGGGCTTGCTTAAGTCCACATAGTGCTTTCTTTAATTTTCATACCATGTCTCCTTCATCTGATAATGAATATCCATCTGGTTGCTTAATGTAGACTTCCTCTTCCAAATCACCATTCAAAAGGGTTGACTTAACATCCATCTGATATACCTTGAAATTTTTGTAAGCAGCATATGCAAGCAGTAATCTAATAGCTTCAATTCTAGCTACCAGAGAAAAATTCTCCTCATAATCAATTCCATCCATCCATCAACACCCTTTACATACCAATCTTGCTTTATTTCTAACCACTTCACTGACTTCATTCAGTTTATTCTGGAATAACCATTTAGTGCCAATTACATTCTTGTCTTTAGGTCTTAGATCAAGCTCCCATGTGTTATTCTTCTCAATCTGATTCAACTCTTCTTCCATAGCTTTTATCCAATTCTCATCTTTACATGCTTCTGCAACATCTTTAGGTTCAATCTTGGAAATCAAGCATATCTCTTCAGTAGTAATCCTTCTCCTAGTCATCACACCTTTATTTTTATCACCAATAATCTGATTTTCTAAATGATTCAATCTTACATACCTTGGAGTCTTCTGATTGTTCTAATTGTCTGGCTCTTGGACTTATTCACCGATAGCAACAATATCCTAATTAACTATCTCTACCAGAGCATTTTTCTTTAAGATCTCACTCTGCACAGGCTTTGAAATAACATCTTGATCATAAAATTCATATTTGCATGCTCTGACATTCTTTCTATTACATTCATAAACCTTTACATATGCACTCTCTACTATCTTCTTCTGTTTCTTGTTGTAACACCGATAGGCCTTGCTCTTAGTAGAATAAACCAAAAAGATTCCTTCATCACATCTTGTATCAAACTTTCCTATATCCTCATCTCTCTTGATATATAATTGCTTCCAAAAATTCTGAAATATCTAACTGTAGGAACATGACCAAATCATGCTTATAAGGAGTCTTACCAAAATCAACTTTTATGTGCATCTAGTTGAATGTGTAAACAACGCTAACAAATACTCTCCAAAAGGTCTGTGCAACATTTCCTTCAATCGGCATAGTCCTAGCAACATCCAAAATAGTTATGTTCTTCCTTTCAACAACTCCATTCTACTGAGGGGTTCGAGGAGAATATAACTGTCTTCTAATTCCATTCCTCTCACAGAATGAATCAAACTCACCAAATGTGAATTCTCCTCCTTTGTCAGATCTCAGACACTTCAGCTTCAATCAGGTCTTAGTCTCCACCTTAGCTTTGAATATCTTGAATTTCTCCAATGCTTCTAATTTCTCCTTTAGAAAGGTAACCCACATCATCCTATAATAATCATCAATCAACAACATGAAATATCTATCACCTTGCACACTTCTCACTCTTGTAGGTCCACCCAAATCAATATGCATAAGATCCAATAAACCATTAGATGAATACAAAGTACTCTTGAATGTGGTTCTTGTTAGCTTTCCCAACTGACATTCTTTACATACCAGATTAGATGGCTTCACAATTTTAGGAAAATCTCTAACAACTTGAGTAGAGCTTATCCTTATCACATAGTCAAAATTTGTTAGTCCCAACCGGTGCTAAGAGGGGAGGGGTGAATCAACACTTGATCAATTTTTCACAATAAAAACTTATAAGTCTAATATGTATTTATTTAATATTCATAAATATACCTAATCACCGAAGTAGAATATGCACGCATGAAAAGTTGACAGTGATAGCAGGATTTATCTCGTGGGAACCCAAATGGGAAAAAACCATGGTGTGAGTAGGAACTCACAAAATTTGTACTCTTCTGCAGTATGCCTGGTGAGGAGCCATCTCTATTAGGAGATTACAAAGACACTTGTTAGGTGCCACCCGGTTAAGGGATTTTGTTTAAGGCCGGTTAGAGCCTTTACCCTATTAAAGGTAGCCTGATTAAAGGAATTAAGAACATCAATTAAGATGTCACCCGGTTAAGGGATTTTGCAAAAGGGACCTGTTAAATTCCACCCGGTTAAGGGATTTTAGTTGCAATGGTAAGAAAGAAACAGATGGATGATCTACTGACTTAGCTACTGATAGCTTGATCAGATCACAATGAGAATCTAACTCTATCCACACCGGTTGTGTTTGCTCCGCACAACGCTGGTTTTCTTCTTCAATTCTGCACTTTGCCGATCCTCTAACCTGCGGCTCTATACTCTATTGGTTCTCTAATCTTTGACTCTGCACTTTGTCGGTCCTTTTTTTCTTGGCTCTGCACTCAGCTAGTCTACCTCAAACACCCTATGCTCTGCTAAATCCTTTTAGCACTTCCTCTCACTCTACTCTTCACTTTGGATCGCCTACTACAAGATCTTCTTTTTGCAAATTTTACAATCAAGTCTTTATGAAAGAATTCAAAATACTTTATACATCTTCTGCTGACACCTTCAAGTGTTCCCTCAATCAAATCAATCACTAATTTTAGAAGATTTCAAATTCGAAATCTCCCTCTTTCTCAGCACGCCCTACAACAATTCTGCCAAGTGTTCAACGAATTCTACCACCGCATCTTCCAAAGATAGTAACTTCTGGGTCGAGTTTAGTCAATTAAGTGCTAACCAAAAAATTTGTAGGTAATCATGCTTGATTGCATGATAATTGAAGTTGACTTTACCAACTTATGATTTGGCATAGACACAAGCCCACCAACTCACCTTTTTCCATTGCAACTAAATAACCGATCACCGCTCTAAGATTTATGGTGATCACCTATCTTCCTTTTATCATACTGGTGTATCGGAATACCACTACACTTCTATATTACCGGTTCATCCTTTGATTGCCGGTTTGTTGTGCTAGCATCAAGTCTCTTCCCCTATTTTCTAATGAGGTTTTAGTTTGTATATAACCTCAAGTCTTCTTGTCTGAGTCAGACTTCATCATCATCAGAATGATTGATCTTCTTGAATGACAGACTAGTTGGATTAGTCTATCTTCCCTTGGGTTGATTGAATTTTTGGTAATCTATTTCCAGTATTGTTTCCATGTGTTTGTAAATAATCACCTTTGCTTACTGAAATACACCATTCTATCGATACCACTTCACCGGTCAGTGTTAGACATCAATGACAAATCTTAGCTCATATACCGGTTCTCTGGATTGACCGGTTTTGTCAATGCCAACAATATCCCCCTTTGGCATTTATGGCAACACTTCAGAATCTATCTTATCAGTTTCATTTTAATACCACTCATTAATTATGCCTTGAGTAATGAATATCTCCCCCTAACACTAGTAAAACTCTAATTTCAGCAACTTGCAACTTCAGCCCAACCACTGCTTACCAATGCTTAAAACATTATAATTATATCTCCCCCTTTGACAACAATGCCAAAGATTTATTTCAGTACACTTACAAGACTGCTCCCCCTAACTAGAGTAGTCTACATTTATCAATCTAGTCTTAGGAAAAAAATTGAAATCATACCAGATTGATATAGAGCCCTTTTTGCTTACTTTACTGTAGGTAGGGGCATCACCCCCAACTTACCTCTGAGATATTCAAAGGTGTCCTTCTGTAGTGGTTTGGTGAAGATATAAGCCACCTACTCTTTTCCTGGGATATATTCCAACATCACTTCCTTTTCCTGAACTTGTTCCCTTAGATAGTGATATTTGATAGCTATGTGCTTCGTTTTGGAATGAATCACCGGATTCTTGGATATGTCAATGGAACTGGTGTTGTCACAATGAATCACTACCAATCCAATCACTTTTTCTTGGATACCTTCCAACAATTTCTTTATCCAAACTATCTGTGTGCAATTGTGTTAGACACAATGGATCACCGAGAGGGGTGAATCAGTGATTTAAACTCTTTTTCTTTAACAGAGAGATACCGGTAAAGTAGAGGACAAGCTGAGTGCTAACCGGTAACTTAAACAATGCAAGTAGAGTGTGTGAAAGGACTAGCTAAAACATCAACATCACACATGAACAAGAATACTTCACACAACACCAGATATATACAAGGAAAACCCAATGTGGGAAAAACCTCGGTGAGAATAGCTGCTGGAGATCTTCTTCTCCAATCCAGCCTCACAATAAAACTCTGATTACAATATTTATGGCACCAACCCCTGATTTATGAGCACCAACTCAAAGGAGAACCAACCCCTGCACAATATATTGGCTACAACCTAAAGGATCTACAACCCCTACACTAAGCTACAACTTAGTGAAAACAAAATAAATCTCAAATATACAAATGAAATCACTATTGCAAATGAAGTTTTGCAACCTTACAATATCTTTCCACCTTCAACTCTATTATCAATGCACACAATGTCTTTCCACCTTCAACTCACACTTGATCACCCTTAATTAAACACAACTTATGCTAGTTTGTCACCTCTATTATCAATGCACACTCCACCGGTTGTTCCTTACACCAGTTTACTCTGCTTCTCCTTATTAGTTATATCTTTTCTCATAAACAATTGAAATATTCATCTCTTCATCTCTCATACAAAAATTTTACACTTGTCTTCACTCTGTAGCAGTAGCGATCACGGTCTCAAGTCATCACATTTAAACTTCATCTTTCCCACCAAGAATCAATTCAAAATTGGGGCAGTTAGGGTTTCCTTTACCCGACACAATCTACATGAGATCTGATCCAATTTTTCTTAGATCGATCACCTATACTCGAGGAATGCATCTTTACATGTTTTCCATTATCCAATGCATACTTGCTAAAGATAGCAATCTCGTACATGATTTTCTACCTTGAAATCTATCAGCTCATAAAAAGCTCAGTTGTTTCCTTCTCGAGATCTTCTTGCAATCTGATTCCTTTACTTTGATCCAGGTGCCAACTACTCCCTGATCTTCCTCTGTTATTCTTCCTTCCTTGAGCCGCATCAGTCAGTTACAATCCCATGATTTTTGGTTGTTTCATTAATCTTGACTAGCTATTTCAATAACCACGTCGATGGAGGCTTCACCAACCACTGCATGATTTCCACCTCAACTCCACATGGCATCACAATGGTCAATCACTCAACTCACCAATACAAGGTCATTTTATACTTTATCATTCAGCAAACTCATACTAGTACACACCTTTACCGGTGAGACCTTCTCCTCCTGCTAACCTGTAGTTCACACTACACCAGTAGCACATCTTCACCTCCAGTGATTTGTGATTTCTTTAACATTCTGCCTCTTCATCATAAATAGGCAGC
Source organism: Cryptomeria japonica (assembly GCF_030272615.1). NCBI lineage: Eukaryota > Viridiplantae > Streptophyta > Pinopsida > Cupressales > Cupressaceae > Cryptomeria > Cryptomeria japonica. The sequence goes on along the minus strand of NC_081407.1, from coordinate 219,748,632 downwards.
CAAACTCTAGACCAGTTATCACTCAACATGCTCACACACACATGCATCTCACCTCATACTGGTGAAGTCACTAATAGTCTCAACAACTGCTTTCTTTCACCATACTGGTTGGCAAGCCTTCATGTTTTCTCAATACCTTATTTGTCTTTCACCATACCAGTACATCTTTCTGATGAATACTAAGAGGGGGGGGGAGAATTATGATACCAAAAAATACTATAATCAATCTTTTAAATAGTTTAGCAGATAACCGGTGCAACAGATTCACTAATAAACAGGTTAAGATAAGTGCAAACCAAATAGAAAACAAAGAATTCACCCACAAAAGAACAATCACCATAACATAATAAATTTGATGTGGAAACCCAAATGGGAAAAACCACGGTGAGCAGAAACTCACAAGTAACTATATGCAGAATAGTAACCAAACCAGTTAAGGTCAGACCGGTTAAGGTCATACAATGTTCTTCACCAGAACAGATCCTGTTAGGAATCTAGATCTTTGTTAGGAGATAAGTCATGTTAAAGACTACCTTGTTAAAGGATTTCAGATCCATAGTTGTGAACCACCTTGTTAGAGGATTTACAAAGGCTTTGTTGGGCCTACTCGGTTAAGGGTTTCAGACTTGTCGAAGATATTAGTAATCAATAAGTGAATGATCTAGATAATAACATAGTATGCTTAATTAGATCCTTGACAACTCACTGTTAATGCATTTCAGCATTACTTCAGTCTTCTATATCTGCACACTCTATATCTTCATACAGACCTAACCTTCTCTTTAATGCTCGCAGATTCACACCTTTTCTTCTCTATCACATTTTCAAAACCTAGACATGATGTCCTTATAAAGGAATCTGATTTCATGTTGGTCTAATAAGATTAGACTACAAGTTCCTAGGTACAATGCATCTAGACACATTTGGTAACACGACACAAAAACACTGCCAAAGTGTCGGTGGATCATAACTCATCACACATTGGAGTAATATCGGTTGGTAACTCATCACAAGTATGTATCGGTTAATACATACCGATTACTGGTTGTCAAAAATGAAGAATAGAAGATCGTAGTGTTCTGATCAAAAAGTAGACTACCGCTCGGGTCCTTTGTTCCACTTGAGATCCTTGTACCACTTGGGGTCTTCAGTCAATATGTGACCGGTAAACATCTTCTACAAAATACTGATAGTCTAAAGGCTACATATTCAATGACATACAATACCGGTTGGAACAACTACTGGTTGATCATAACTCATACATCAAGTAAGTGTGTGTCCATCAATGGCAATCAAAACATCATCATAATGCCAACAATCTCCCCCTTTTGCATTGATGGCAACACTTAGGAAAATTTTGACACCTAAGTGCTTTACAAAAAAAATGTCATAATCAAAATTACTCCCCCTAAGCATATACACTACCCCCTTTGCAAAAATTACAAGTAAGTGCATAAACATTCACCAAAATTTTAATGTACACTACTCCCCCTTTAACAACAATGACAAAGTAATGCAAACTATCCTTTTTATAAAATAAAATAGAGTAGATGTTCATGACAATAAGGAATGAAATTTCTCAAAAACAGATTTAAAGTTTTGTACAAAAATCTTCATGTCCAATGTCCATGACTCAAGTAGAGAGGTAGCAATCTCACTTTTAGTCTTCATGTGGAATGCCAGTTCTTCCATTGCATCGATGGTACTCATCTCTTGAGTTACCGTGATGGCTTCCAAGTTAAGAAAATATCTCTGAAGAACCTGCAGTTTAGGCAATAGGAGCAATTGAAGCTCCTGTAGATCTTGAGTCTGGTTGCTGATTTCTAAGTCCATCTTGGCAGTTTGATGCTGAAAACGATGAACAATTTGTCCATAGACAATGAATAAATCATAGGGCATCTTGAAGTTGCTGATGTATTCTTGTAACTCCGATTGGAGTTGAGCTTTATGTTTGAGCACATCTTCACAAAACAGATGGGGTTAGCAGATTTTACTCAGAAGTAATTTACCCTCACCCATAGCAACACTGATATTATCATTCTAGTTTAGTATTTGTGTCCTGAGTTTATTCATTTGCTTGACTAAGGCAATATTGAGTCCCTTTTCATGGTTCTTACTTGCAGTTGCTTGAGCAACATCCTCCAAGCATTATACCTGGTCCTCCACTACGGTACAAAGAAATTTGAGCTTGGATAGAGAGGAGTCGGTACTGGGGAGGTTAGTACCAGGAATTAGATTGGTAAGGGAGTCAACAACAAATTGTATGATATCTTGTTCTTTCTTCTTCCATAATTCTTCCAGTCTCTCCTGTGCAAGTTTAATGCTTCATAGCATCTTAGACTAATCTACTGATTGAGTCAAACATGCGAGAGTTAGATCAATGGGATTGGTGGAATCAACTTGATTGTCTTGATCACCAGTTTCCTTAGGAGTCTGCCCTCCTTCTTTGGCCTTGATCTCCACTTGTTTTCTCTTCTCTGCTTCTTTCTCCTCTTCCACTCTTTTCTTTTCTTCTTCTTTCTTTTTATCCGACTCTTTCTTTTGCTCCTCTTCTTGTTTCTTCTCCACTTCTTTCTTCTTCTCATCCTCTTCCTACTTTTTCTTCTCTTCCTCCTTCTTCCTTTCTTCTTCCTTCCTCTTATCTTCTTCTTTTCTCTTATCTTCTTCTTTTTTCTTATTTTCTTCTTGTTTCCTCTTATCTTCTTGTTTCCTCTTCTCTTCTTCTTGCCTTGCTTTTTCTTCTTGTTCTTTCTCCGCTTTCTCTTTGGCTTGTTTCTCTTTCTCATCTTTTTCTTTGTCTAGAGTGACATCCTCATTATCTAATGCATCAACATCAATAGGGTAATTTTGTTCTATCACTCTTTCTCCTTGACTGTCAAATACCTCATCCAGTTTGTCTGAGGATAGGTCAGGTTCTTGATCAGTCTACCTAGTGGCTTCAGATACTCAGTGCATTTTGACAGCAGCTTTAACCTGTATATGTGTATCTTTTTCTATGTTGGAGGTTTTACCTTCTAGTATCCTAAGTCACCTTCTTCTCATATAGAAAATGCCTTTGTTCTTATCCATAATTTCAAACAACTCAGAATTTGAAACATCAGGAAAGTATTGTGCAAAAAATTTCTCCCTGATCTCTTGTTCTCTTTCAATGACAATGTGCCATTTGTTATCCAAAGAATCATACAAAGAATTTGGAGTAACATATTTAATCTCAGATGATGACCAATCATTAATACATAAATATTTAATGACCTCTTGTTCTACATCCTCTTTCTCACTATCATTAAAGTCATCAAAATATTCCTTTAAATAATCAAGCACTTTACTCCTAATATTCTTTATTGTCCTCTGACAATGTGTCATTGGTTTATAAGAAGTAATATCTATATTTACTGGTGTAGAAGTTGTTGGTACATTACCGGTATACTTTGACTTTTTGCTTGATTGCCTTGTCTTCTTTATTTGAATCTCTGGTTCAATGTCTTCTGACTCCGGTGAGTGATTCCTGGATTTTTGCTTCCTCTCAAATACTTTTGTTGGAATAATCTCAGGTTTCTTTTTGGTTGGTGATCGCTTGGTCACTTTTGGACTAGCAGATGTAACCAGTGCTGATACCGATGGCACTGCTTTTCTCTTTTTCTGCTTCGGTTCTTCAATTGGTGTGACCCTCTCCAAGTAGGTACCAATTATTTTCTTCTTTGCATCCCGTGGTGAGGCAAGTAGGGTAGAGGCATACCCAATCAATATGTCATTCACCACTTCGTACCCCAGAGGGTCAACTACTTCCTTTCTAGGTTCCACCGCTTCCATTATGTAGTGATTTGTCCTTATTGTGAAGTAGATGTCATCTGCATACTCCTTCACTAGATCACAAGATATCCTTATTCTCTAGTTCATCTTTATTCTGAATTCGTCAAAATACTTATTTAGAACCTCAGAAAATGCAGTTCCCACTACTTGTAGACTCTCCTTAATCTCTCTAGAAACTGGTAGGTCAGAAGACCATTGAACATCACCTACTTCAGGAAATAACCATGAAAATAGAAGAATAGACCAACCAAAAGTTGGTCAAACTTGAACCTCAGAGTTTTGTCTTGTTTGATGGATTTCAAATTTTCCAACAATTGCTTCTGTAAATAGGTACATAGGTCACATTCAATACCTTCATTAATCATCCTGTAAATAACATTTACCATAGCAGTAGGGACAGAATTCATTTTGCTGGCATAAAATATCCTGTAACCAATCACCATGCAAGCATACTTCACTAGATCATCTTTAATAGTGTTGACGGTCATTTCCTATTGGTCACTCACATAACCAGTGATCTCTGTTGTTTTAGTTTTGGTGACCTTCTATATAACTGGTACTTCTCCAACATTGCAGAATCCGATGATGGCATGAATTGCTTGTGGTGTGATGTCATGGGTCCACTCGAGGTACATCTTGTTACCATGCACTCTGCTGAGGATCATGCGAATATGTTCTTCTGAGAATTCTTCTAGAAAATATACCGCATTGTGTAGTTTCATCTTCTCAAGGATGCTATACTCTGGTTTAATCTTCTTGTCATCTCCATAGAACAAACTTAGTTGGGAGTGAATTACTAGGGATCCTAGGTCTTCCAACTTACAGTCTATATACCCTAAAATATCTCCCTCGACAATAACTCCGACGGTAATTTGAGATAGGGCATTGTATTTCATTTTCTTCTGAAGAAACTTAGATGTATCTACGGGTTCACTAGAACTAGAGTGCGATGTAGAAGCCATAGCCAAATGGTAAGAATGAATTTCAAAAAATACCTTCACAATATAAAATTTAGGTTTTGCCGATATCACGCTCAATACACCACTTCGATCGCTAGTTCACCGCTTATTGTTCTTCACTGATTGCTTGAAAATGATTGCAAGATTTCTTCAGCTGCTAAACAAATTTCTCTGGTTGCTTTGCTCTTGAAAATTCTTCTTTCAAAAATAGATAAGTAAAAGTGATGACGAAATTCCTTTTAAACAAACTCTCACGTACCATAATAAATGCATCACCGCTAGGGCACAAACCCTAATTTTTCCTTTTACCGCTTCAGATCTTCTGTCTATTGATAGGTAACAAATACCGATAAAGGTATTTTATTGATATAAACCAAGGGTTTGAAAGATTTCACTGATATGTTCCCCCTAAGCTTTTCTGAAGCTCAGTTTGTCGATTCAGAGACTTCCACACTAGGTGCAGAAACACGTTCATCCTGTGATCCTTCTTCTGATTTCTTTTTCCAAGTTTTATTCATATTCGCTTGAATGGTTTCAACATCAATCTTCCCTTCTTGAGTGATCGTTATATCACCCGATGGATTCTTTCTCAGTCTACAAGTTCTGGCAGTGTGTCCCGGTTTGTTACAATGATAGCATACCATTCCAAGTGTTCTCCATGGTCCAGTGTTCATATTTCCATTCTTCCTTCAGCATGTTGTAGTAGTGTGACCGCTACCACAATAGGTCAAACAAGTTGCTCTCCAACTAGTTTCCACTTGATAATCGTCTAACCGATGGTCATAGGTATTGTACCGGTTGGGATTTCGGTTCACAGAAAGTTTTGGGATAACTCCTTGAATCCTTGGAGGATATCTCCCAGTGTTGTGCAAAACCGACTTGCATTCAAATGCTCTATGCCCAAACTTGTTGCATGCATAACAGTTTCCATTGAATCTATTGGATCTAGGCACATTGTTTTGAAAATAAGGAAAAGTGTTGTAGGCTTTGCTTCTACACACATTGGTAGTATGTCCCTCTTTGAGACAATTAAAGCAAATAGGTTTAAATTTTTGCTTACCTTTTCCTTTGGATGTTGGTTGCTTCTTTGATGCATCAACTTTTGTTCCAGAGGTCTCACCTTCCTCATATCTAGAGAAACCAAGTCCAGTGGTATTCTTTATTGGCTTTGCCAATTCTAGCTTTGACTCAGTAAGCTCCTTGGAAATAGAAGTATTGGATTCCATCAAGGTTGCATTCTCAGAAATGGCTATGTTTAGTTCACCTTGTATTTCTTCTTTTTCTACTTTACTCGCCCGGAGATGAGCGGTAAGAGTACTGATTCCTTGCTTTATCTTGGAGATCTCATGATCTTTTTCTTTTACCAGATCTTCAGCTTTCCTTATGTTCTCAAGCTCTTGACACATTCTAATAGTCAGTCCTTCCAACTCACTTCTCAAGTTGGCTTTAGATTCATTCATCTTTTCAACTTCTTCAACTAGGGCATCCATGTCTGCTTCATCAAAAGAGCTATTTTCAGTAAGTTCCATCAGTTTCTCAACATGCTCTCTTCTCTTGGCCAAAGAGCCTTTATACTTGACTTTTAGTTCATCATAGGCTCTCTCAGTCCAAGTGAGAGGATGAATAAGTTCCCTCACACTATATTCCCCCATATATCCTTCCAAGTGTTTAGACTTATAGAAAGGTTGGCTCTGATATCAATTGATGAATATTAAGAGGGGGGGGTGAATTAGTATACCAAAAAATACTGTAATCAATCTTTTAAATAGTTTAGCAGATAACCGGTGCAGGAGAGTCACTAATAAATTGATTAAGATAAGTGCAAACCAAATAGAAAACAAAGCATTCACCCACAAAAGCACAATCACCATAACACAAGATATTTGATGCGGAAACCCAAATGGGAAAAACCACGATGAGCAGAAACTCACAAGTAACTATCTGCAGAATAGTAACTAGACCAGTTAAGGTCATACAATGTTATTCACCAGAACAGATCCTGTTAGGAATCTAGATCTCTGTTAGGAGATAAGTATTGTTAAAGACTACCTTGTTAAAGGATTTTAGATCCACAATTGTGAACCACTTTTTTAGAGGATTTACAAAAGCTTTGTTGGGCCTACCTGGTTAAGGGTTTCAGACTTGTCAAAGATATTAGTAATAAACAAGTGAATGATCTAGATAATAGCATAGTATGCTTAATTAGATCCTTGATAGCTCATTGTTAATGCATTTCAACATTACTTCAGTCTTCTATATCTGCACACTCTATATCTTCATACAGACCTAACCTTCTCTTTAATGATCGCAGATTCACACCTTTTCTTCTCTATCACATTGTCAAAACCTAGACATGATGTCCTTATAAAGGAATCTGATTTCATGTTGGTCCAATAAGATTAGACTACAAGTTCCTAGGTACAATGCATCTAGACACATTTGGTAACACAACACAAAAACACCGCCAAAGTGTCGGTGGATGATAACTCATCACACATTACAGTAATTCTGATTGGTAACTCATCATAGGTATGTATCGGTTAATACATACCGATTACTAGTTGTCAAAAATAAAGATTGGAAGATCATAGTGTTCTGATCAAAAAGTAGACTACCTCTCAGGTCCTTCATTCTGCTTGAGATCCTTGTACCACTTGGGGTCTTCAGTCAATCTGTGACTGGTAAACATCTTCTGCAAAATACCGATAGTCTAAAGACTACATATTCAATGACATACAATACCGGTTGGAACAACTACTGGTTGAGCATAACTCATGCATCAAGTAAGTGTGTGTCCATCAATGACAATCAAAACATCATCACAATACCAACATTTTCACCATACCGATACACTCTTCTTTGTATCGGATGACATATCTCTACCGGTTGACATCAATGACAACTCAATGCCAACAATCTCTCCCTTTGGAATTGATGTCAATATCTTCTTTTCTGGTTTCTCTCCCCCTTTGACAACAATGGAAAATGGAACCTTAGTCTGATACCATTAATCTCTCCCTTGACTACATCTGGTTAAGACATACTCTCCCCCTATGTCCATGCTTCAAGATTCAAGAGTCATAAGATAGTAGCATTGGTTAACTCCCCCTGAATCATACAATCTCCTATGCATTCAAGTGTTGCTAGATGGTGGGAGAACTCCCATCTTTTGTCTCAAATACTCAAATGGGCCAAAGGGAAGTGTCTTGGTAAATATGTCAACAATCTGCTCATCAATGGGAATATACTCTACCATGACGTCCTTGTCCTTGTCAGCTACCTTTTCCCTCAAGGTGTGATACTTTATTGCAATGTGTTGTTTTTTTTAGTGCATTATTGGATTCTTGGAGATGTTGATTGCACTTGAGTTATCGCTCTCGATTGGAATGGGTTCTGGTATCTCCACTTGTATGTCTTTCATTGCTTCATCCATAAAACCTATGAACAACATGTAGCAGCTTCTATGTACTCTACCTCAGCAATAGATAGTGACACTAAATCTTTCTTCTTACTGTGCCATGATACTAACCGGTCTCCTAAGTAGAAAGAATCTCCACTTTTTCTTTTTCAGTCATCAATACTTCCTGCCTAATCTGCATCAATATAAGCCTGCAAAGAGAAGTCTCCTTTCTTTGGATACCATAGACCATAGCTGATAGTTCCTTGCAAATACCTGAAGATTCTTATGATTGCATTTAAGTGAGATTGTTTAGGATCAGCTTGGAATCTTGCTACCATGCAAATAGATTGTACAATATCTAATCTAGATGCTATTAAATACAACAGACTACCAATCATATACCTATACAGTGTTTTCTCAACTTTTGGTGATTCATCTAGTTTGCTCAACTTACAACCGGTAACCATGGGAGTACTTACCAGTTTGTTGTGCTCCATTTGAAATTTCTTCATCATGTCTTTCGTATACTTGGTTTGGGAGATGAAAATTCCTTTCTCCTTTTGTGAGATGTGCAAACCAAGAAAATAGGACAACTCACCCAACATGGACATTACAAACTTTGTCTTCATCTGATCTACAAATTCTTTGCACATGATGTCCTTGTCTCCACCAAAGATAATATCATCTACATATACAACAACTATAATAATGTGATCTCCATTTACCTTGACATACAAGTTGTTGTCTACATTCCCTTTCTGGAATCCTTGCTCCTTCAAGTATTTGTCTAACTGAGAATACCATGCTCTAGGAGCCTGCTTCAAACCATACAGGGATTTCTTTAACCAACATACAAAAATCTCATCTTCATGCAACAAGTGCCCTTCCGATTGTTCCATATACACCTCTTCTTCAAGATTGTCATTGAGAAAAGAAGATTTCACATCCATCTGATATACTTTATATCCCTTGTAGGCTGAGAAAGCTAAAAACATTCTGATTTCCTCTAACTTAGCAACCGGCGCAAAGGTTTCTTCAAAATTAATACCTTCCACTTGAGCATACCCTTTGCAAACTAATCTTTCTTTATGCCGGACTATCTTACCTTCTTTATTCATCTTGTTCCGATAGACCCATTTGGTACCTATGACATTTTTTGTCTGCTGGTCTAGGAACAAGTTCCCAAGTTTGATCTTTCTCAATTTGTCTCAATTCTTCATCCATGGCATCTACCCACTTCTCACTTTTGCTAGCATCATCAAAATTTTTAGGCTCTACCTCAATCATGAGACAAAATTTACCTGCTCACCTTTCCGAGATAATCTCCTTCTAGTCTGCACACCTTCATTCCTATCTCCTATGATATGTTCTTCCAGATGATTCTTTTGCACATATTGGTTGGGAATCTTGTTTGGTATATCTTCTATCAGTCCATTGTCAGATTGTTCTTCATATTCCACATCTGACTCATCAATGTAGGGTGTAGGTGCATATTGTCCTCTATGTGAATCTTCATCTGTTCTCACATTTACACTCTCAACCATTCTTCTCAATCTCTTGTTGTAGAATTTGTAGGCTTTACTATTGGCTGAGTATCCCAAGAAAATCATCAAAAATTCCCAATCCATCAGCATCTTTCTTGATGAAGAACTTACTTCCAAACATTATGAATTGTTTGAGTGATGGTTTCCTTTCATTTCATAACTCATAAGGGGGCATACTACTATTCACCCTTAACTGAACCCGGTTTAAAGTGTAGACAATAGTATGAACTACTTCCTACCAGTATATATCTAGCATGTTGGCCTCATTCAACATTAAGTTGCCCATCTCCTTTATTGTCCCATGTTTCCTCTCTACCACCCCGTTTTGTTGAGGTGTCCTTGTAGCTGAGTATTGTCTTCAGATTCCATGTCTCTCATAGTAGTCAACAAACTCATTTGAAGAAAATTCTCCACCTCGGTCAGATCTTAAGCATTTTAATCGGTGTCCACTTTCATTTTCCACCATCTTCCTAAATTTTTTGAATCTCTCAAATGCTTGTGACTTGTCATGCAGGAAGGTTACACAAGTCATTCTTGAGTAATCATCTATGAACAACATGAAATACCTTTCTCTGGGCAATTCTCTTGCCCTTGTTGGCCCACATAAGTCTGTATGTATCAACTCCAAAGGTTTTGAGGTGTTATATTATTTTGTTTTAAAGCTGACCTTTCCTTACCTCTGACACATTCATCACAGAATGTGCTTGCCGGTTTTATGATCTGAGGTATGTTTCTCACATACCTGTTCTTGCTTATCTTAACTAGATTGTCAAAATTCACATGGCCTATTCTTTGGTTCCACAACCATCTTTCATCAACCTATCCCATCATGCATTGGGACTCATAGTATTCCTTCAAATTGTAGGCATTACCCTTTGTTCTCTTTCCTTCTGCTACTACCTGATCGGTACTCTGCTTCCTTATCTGGCAATCGGTAGAGTCAAATAAGAACTTGTACCCTTTGTGACACATCTGACTTACACTTAGCAGGTTATGCTTCAAACCTTCCACATAGTACACATCATGAGCCTTGAGATTTCCATCAATATTTGGTGTACCCCGACCTTTGATCTTGATGGAGGAGTTATCACCAAAACAGACTGAACCACCATTCCAATCATCAATCTTGATGAAATTTTTCTTATCTTCGGTCATATGATTTGAGCAACCACTATCAACCACCCATAAATTCCTTCTTTTAGCATGTAGAGCAGTCTATACAATTAGGCTAGACTTTGTCTTGTTTTTCTCCTTCTCTACCCAAACCGATTTCTCTTCTTTCTTTTCTTATTCTGTCACTTTGTGTTCCAGTTTTGTTTCCAACTTCTCATCTGGTACAACTCTCTTTTGCTTGGCAGTTCCTAGCTAACAATACCTTGATATGTGACCAAAATTTTGACACATATAGCATTTCACATTAGCACTATAAGATGTACTCAATGCATTCTTGTAGGACATTTGCATATTACTCCTACATTCATAACTCATTTGACCAAACTCATTGCAATTATAAAATATGACATTTGTACTTTGTAATGCAGCAAATGAGTTTCTACTCTCAAAACTAGGGTTGACATTCATTTTCCTATAGTCTATCATTCTGTGATGGAACTTATTACACTGGTGACAATAGCCATGAAAATTTTGAACATACCGATTAAGTTGTCTTGAATCTGCAAATGACTGCCTCACTGGGGGTCTTCCTTTCATGTTGCTAACCCTTGTGAATCCTTCATGATTAATACTTGAATTTCTCCTTGGATCTGCATGTCAGTGCATTGAGAGTGGTCTCTGGATCATTGATTGAGTATACCGGTTTGTGTGGCGATTTCTAGCAGCATCTACATATGTCTTCTTGTCGATATCCTTGCCTACCGTAAATGTCTTCTTCTCTTCACCCTTATTTGAAGAAGTGAATGGTATCTCCTTATTAGACATGTCTTTGTTGTTTGAATGTTGACCTTCTTGAAAACCTAAGCCACCAGTATCTTTGGATTGCTTCTATTTGCTTAGCATCTTGTCCAAGGCTTCAGTGCTACCTTCAAATTTGCTTCTCACTTTAATTTCCTCCTGACTTTTCTCTAAGTCCTTCCAGAGTTTTACTATTTCTGCTTCTATATTCTAATGTTTCTTTTCCTTTTCACTCAGACCGGTACTAGTGACTTCACACATCCTCTTGGCCTCTTCCGATTGGATTTTTAGATCTGCGGTTGTTCTCTTTGACTCTTCAAGAGATTTCTCCAGCAATTCTTGTTCTTCAGCTACGACCCTTTTTACCTTCTTTAAGTCTCTTCTTGTTTTCTTTAGCTTGTGTAAGGAACTAATGAGTTCTGCTTCAAGGTCTACTTCTCCTTCTTTCTCTTCCTCTTCTACTTCTTCAAGTACCGGTACCTCTTGAGCCATAAAAAGGTTTTCTCTGACATCATCTCCACTGCAACAGTCATCTAAGGCACTTTCCTCATTTGTGGTATCATCTTCATGTGTGTAATGACTTCTCTTCTTTCTGTAGCCTTTTCTACCATGTCGCTAGACATTTTTCTTCCTATCTTTACCATATGATCTGCCACCACTTGATTGATCATCTTCAATCTTATCACCATATGGATATTTAGCAAAAAATGTCCAATCTTTCTACAGTTGAAACATTTCAAAGGCATCTTGCCTTTATATTTGCCTGAACTTGTCTAGAGTCTTCTGACAAAGTTTTCCATGATGTCATCAGAGTCTTCATCGGTTGCATCATGAGAAGCTTCTTCTTCCTTTTCTTGATGTATTGAATGTAGCTTCTTTCTTCACAACATCAGTACCGGCAATCCTCATTTCATAAGTAGTTAGGGATCCATACAACTTATCCATTCTAAAGAGTTTCAGATCTTTTTCTTCTTCTATAGCTAAGACCTTTGTATCATACTTAGATGTAAGAGATCTAAGTACTTTCTTTACTACCACCTCATCTTTTACTTCTTCTCCAAGCCCTCTAATGGTATTCGTTGTTTCATCAACCCTTTGGAGATAGTCAGCTATCTTCTCTCCATCTTTCATCTTCAAACCCTCAAGTTGTGCTCTTAATGTCTGCAACTTGGCTTCCTTTACTTTAGCATCACCTAGAAATATCTTCTGCAATTTGTCCCAAGTTTCTTTGGTAGAAGAGTAGTGCATGAATTTAACAAACTCAATATCAGACAACCCACTAAGAATGGCGTTCTTTAGCATTGTTCTCATATTCCCTCTTAGCATTTGGATTAGTAGGAAGATTATTAGGAACTGTATATCCATTTACAACTGACATCCATACATCACAACCTAGAGAGGAAAAATAGGTTTCCATTCTTCTACTCCAAAAGGCATAGTTGACACCATCAAACATCAAAGCTTTTGAGGATGCGGGTTCATTTCTTGCCATTGTGAACACTTGATAGGATCTACCCAAACTAGAGAATTCTTTTGACAAAAACAAGGTACCTAGGCTCTGATACCAATTGTTGGACATAATGGATCACTGAGAGGGGGGTGAAATAGTGATTTAAACTCTTTTTCTTTAATGAGAGATATCGATAAAGTAGAGGATAAGTTGAGTGCTAATCGGTAACTTAAAAAATCTAAGTAGCATTTGTGAAAGGACTAGCTATAATATCAACATCACACATGAAAAAGAATACATCACACAACACCAAATATATACGAGGAAAACCTAATGTGGGAAAAACCTCGGTGAGAATGGCTACTAGAGATCTTCTTCTTCAATCCAGCCTCACAATGAAACTCTGATTACAATATTTAGGGTACCAACCCCTGCACAATTTATAGGCTACAACCTAAAGGAGCTACAACCCCTGCACTAAGCTACAACTTAGTGAAAACAAAATAAAGCTCAGATATACAAATGAATTCACTGTTGCAAATGAAGTTTTGCAACCTTAAAAGATTCTTCTCTACCGGTTTCAGCCTTACCGGTCTGTATACTTCTTCACTCACTCTGCAACCTGACTTTGCTGATCACTTTTCTAAGTCCCCTCTCACAATATATTTCCACTTTCAACTCACACTCGATCACCCTTAATTAAGCACAACTTCTGCCATTTTGTCACCTATGTTATCAATGCACACTCCACTAGTTCTTCCTTACACCGGTTTACTCTACTTCTCCTTATCAATCAAATATTTTCTCATAAACACTTGAAATGTTTATCTCTTTAACTCTCATACAAAAATTTTATACTTGTCTTCCCTCTATAGCAGCAACAATCACAGTCTTAAATCATCATATTTAAACTTTAGCTTTCCCACCAAGAATCAATTCAAACTTGGGGCAGTTAGGGTTTCCTTTACCCGACACAATTTGCATGAGATCTGATCTAGTTTGTCTTGGATCAATCACCTATACTAAAGGAATGCATCTTTACATGTTTTCCATTATCCAATGCATACTTGTTAAAGATAGCAATCTCGTACATGATTTTCTACCTTGAAATCTGTCGGCTCATAAAAAGCTCAGTTGTTTCCTTCTCGAGATCTTCTTGCAATCTGATTCCTTTGCTTCGATCCAGGTGCCAACTACTCCCTGATCTTCCTCTGTTATTCTTCCTTCCTCAAGCCACATCAGTCAGTTACAATCCCATGATTTTTGGTTGTTTCATTAATATCAACTAGTTGTTTCAACAACCATGTCGATGGAGGCTTCACCGACCTCCGCATGATTGCCACCTCAGCTCCATGTGGCATCAAAATGGTCAATCACCCAGCTCACTGACACAAGGTCAGTTTACACTTGATCATTCAACAAACTCATATCGTTACACACCTTTACTGATGAGACCTTCTCCTCCTGCTAACCAGTAGTTTGCACTACACTGGTAGCACATTTTCACCTCCAGTGATTTGTGATTTCTTTAACATTCTACCTCTTCATCATAAATAGGTAGCCAAACTCTAGACCGGTTATCACTCGAACCTTAAAGACTTTAAACATGTGAAAGGCTTCATATTTTTCCTTCGCGAATACAACCCACATCATTCTTGAGAAATCATCCACAAACAACATAAAATATCGGCCTCCATAGAAACATGTGGTCATGGAGATTACATGATTAGAAAGAAACAAATAGATGATCTGCTAACTTAGCTACTCATAGCTTGATTAGATCATAATGAGAATCTCACTCTATCCACACCAGTTTGTGTCTTCTCTGTGCAACACTGGTTTTCTTCTTCAACTTTGCACTCTGTCTCTCCTCTGTGTTGGTATTTTGGTATGGTTTTGTCATTGATGTCAACACCTACTAAAACACTAGCACTTTGGAGATCTAGCAACATTCACCAGCAAGCAAGTAACTATTGCATAGTTATTGGTGTATAGTACACCGGCAAGATATAATGATCATCGACACTTGGAATGACATGGAAAACACTTGGTAATGTCGAAGACATCATCTGGACATCTTGTCCTGGAGTTTTTTTCATTGGTATATTCATAGTTTCATATTTGCTGTTATCGGCAAATAGGTCTAGGGTTACACCAACAGGTTTATCTTTTCCAGATCAACATGGCACGCTGTGGAGATGATTAATTATTGTTGTAAATGCATTAAGCCGACATGTTCAATCGGTTAATGCATCGGATATTATATTATTTGTAAAATGTTTTTATTGTAATATCTTGTAGAGTCGACCTACTAAAATTGGCCTTAGGTTATGGTATAAATGTAAGATCTTATTTGTAAGATCAAATGTGGAATGCGAAAAAGGATTGTGTGAAGGTATATGCGAGATTAAGCAGAGCTATACATGCAAACATCATCTGAAGATTGAAGTTGGGTTTTTGTGGAAGCATATCAGCATTACATCAGTATTGAATCCAACATATGAAGATGCTATTTTGTGCAGTACATTCTTATTGGATTTAACCATCCAACTGTAGTCAGTGTGACTCTCATTTTGTGATTGAGCAATGAGCTCTAGGCTATTGGCCTTTCTGCATGTGTAGACCCCATTTATGTACACTTACTATCTGCAGTAGTATCATTTGATTGTGGGTAAGGTTTCCCACCGTGGTTTTTTCCCTTACAGGGTTTCCACGTACAAATATTGGTGTTATGTGTTGTGGATGACTTTGTGTTTATGTTTCATGCACTAATCCTTACCGGTATAGCAATTAACTATTATAACTGTCTATCGGCATACTTAACTAGTTTACCGGTATTAAGCTTTAAGTTGGTTAAATTGTTTTTGGTTTAAATTTATTTGACAACTGATTCACCCCCCCCCTCTAAGTTGTCTCTGGGACCTAACAATTGGTATTAGAGCTTATTCCTCTTTTGCAGAAGTTTAACAGCTTGAGGAGATCCAATGTCTACTAATTATTTCAAGAAGGACAGTCCTAAACTTGATGGAACCAACTATGGCATATGGAAGATCAGATTGGAGACACATCTAAATTGCATTGGAAAAGACATCTGGGAAGTTACAAAGAATGGTTATATTGTTGTTGTACCAGGTCAGCCCAATCCAGCTAACTTGACAAAAGATGAGGAAAATGATTGCAAAGCAAGAGAAGCACTTTTGAGCGCATTATCAGACCAACAAATCATGGGACTATCAGATAGGTCTACCGCTAAATCTATTTAGGATCATTTGGAAACACTGAATGAAGGATATTCCACAGTCAAAATTGCAAAACTTGAAAGCTTCCGAGTCAGGTATGAACATCTGAAAATGGAAGAAGATGAAAGGATTTCTGCTTTTATGGAAAGAGTAAATGAAATTGTTTTGGGTATTAAATGTTGTGGAGGAACCTTAAGTGAGGATGAAATTGTTTCAAAAAATTTAAGAGGATTGCCATTAGCATATAAAATGAAAGTCAGTGCTATAAATGAGTTAAGAACAATGCCTAATACATCAATTACTAGGGATACATTGATTGGGAAACTTTCAGCTTTTAAAATTGAAGAATTTGATCCTGTTGCTACTATAAAGACAGATTTGGCCTTTAAAGCATCAACATCATCTGCTCCATCATTTGACAAATCTGATTGGAAATCCTTTTATGCAAGAGAACTTGAAAAAAGTAGGAAAGAAAATGAAGAACTTGAAGCACTATTTGCAAGGAAAATGCCTAAAGGTCCAGTTGGAAGTAAGTATGAAGGTAAAACACCCTTTAAATGTTTTAACTGCAATAAGATTGGTCATATGGCTTCAAAATGCCCTAATAGACATGCTAGACTAAGAGAAGAAGCTAGAAGAACATACAAGCCTAACCCTGAATATCAGAGATATAGATTTAAGAAGAATAAAGACAAATCTTGTTACATTGTTGATGAAGGTGTGACTGATGATTCTGATGAGGATCCGACAGACAATGGATGGGTTTTTGTTGCTATAACAGAAGATCAACCGGCACCTACTGCTCAACTAGTAGTACAAGCCCTGGTAGCTAAAGTTGAAGTAAAGGATGAATGGATCATTGATTCGGGATGCTCACATCATATGACAGGAGATAAAGGTAAATTCTTGAACTTTCAAGAATACAATGGAGGCTTAGTGAGATTTGGAGATGACAAAGCTTGTTCAATCAAAGGTAAGGGTTCAATATCTCTTGATGGTAAGCATAACACTGACAATGTCTACTATGTTGAAGGATTAAAGCATAATCTTTTGAGTGTTGGTGAATTAGTTGAGAAAGGTTTTCAGTTACAATTTAAAAATGGAAAATGCAAAATCATGAACATAACTAGTTTGGAAATTGCAACCGGTAATCAAACTAGAGGTAATATCTTTCATTTGAATAACAATGAAAAGACATGCTTAATTGCACATATAGATGAAAGTTGGCTATGGCATAAGAGACTTTGTGATGTAAACTTTGATTGCATGGTAAAGATCACTACTACTAAGGCAGTTAGAGATTTACCTAAAATTGTCAAATCTTAGAATACAGTATGTAAGGAATGTCAATTTGGAAAACAAGTTAGAGCTAGTTTCAAAAGTATTCCAGAAAAATCAAATAATGCTCTTGATTTGATTCACACTGATTTATGTGGTCCAGCTAGAACTAAAAGCTTACAAGGTGATAGATATTTTATGCTAATCATTGATGACTATTCTAGAATGTGTTGGGTTACTTTTCTCAGAGAAAAATCAAAAGCACTTGGAAAGTTAAAACTGTTCAAAACATTGGTTGAAAATGAAACCAGTAAGAAAATCAAATGTTTAAGATCAGATCAAGGAGGTGAATTTACATCTAAGGAATTTAATACATTATGTGAAGTGAATGGAATCAGAAGACAGCTATCAACACCACAGACACCACAACAAAATGGAGTTGTTGAAAGGAAAAACAGAACTATCTTGGATGCAGCAAGAAGTATTTTATTAGAAGCAAACCTACCACATGTGTATTGGAGAGAAGCAGTTAGCACAACAGTCTATACATTTAACAAAGTTCACATCAAAGGTGAAACTGGTAAGACCCCTCATGAACTATGGTTTGGTAATACTCCTACTCTTAAGTATTTCAGAATTTTTGGAAGTAAATGTTATATCAGAAGAGATGAGTATATTGGCAAATTTAATCCTAGAAGTGATGAAGGAATATTTCTTGGTTATTCATCTAAGAGAAAAGCATATAGATGCTTTAACAAGAGATTGCAAAAAATTGTTGAGAGTACAAATGTAAAGATTGATGAACAATTTAGAGGAACTTCAAGGTATATAGACTCTAAACCGACAACAAAAATTTTGACAAATGAACCTACTCTAAATCCACCGGTACAGAATGAAGATTTAGTTACCCTGGTATCATCTGAGGATTCCACAGTAATTGAGGAACAACAAAAAACTAAGACACCTCGGTATGTAAGATTGAATCATTCTGAAGATCAGATAATTGGAAACAAGTTTAAAGGAGTTATGACAAGAGGAAGATTGGCAAATGAAGAGGTATGTCTTATTTCTCAAATTGAACCATCATCTATTAATGAGGCATGTGAAGATAAATTTTGGATTAAAGCTATGAAAGAAGAATTAGAATAAATTGAGAAAAATAACACTTGGACATTAGTTCCCCAGCTTAAAGATAAAAATGTAATTGGAACCAAATGGGTATTTAGGAACAAAATTAATGAAGATGGCAACGTTGTCAGAAATAAAGCAAGACTAGTGTGTAAGGGATATTCTCAGAAAGAAGGAGTTGATTATAATGAAACCTTTGCACGGGTAGCTAGAATTGAGGCAGTCAGAGTATTTTTGGCTTTTGCAGCACACAAAAACTACAAAGTTTATCAAATGGATATTAAATGTGCATTTTTTAATGGAGATCTTGAAGAGGAAGTATACATTGAACAACCTAATGGATTTTCTTTGACAGATGACAATGATATGGTTTGTGGGTTAAGAAAAGCTCTGTATGGACTAAAACAAGCTCCAGGAGCTTGGTATGCAAGATTGGATAAGTATCTTTTAAAGATTGGTTTTACTAAAGGAAATTCAGACAACAATTTATATTATAAAGTAACTAATGATGACATCATGATTATAGAAGTATTTGTTGATGATATAATCTTCGGAGGAGAAGATGGATTATGTAAGGAATTTTCTATTAAAATGCAACAAGAATTTGAAATGTCTATGATTGGAGAAATAAAATTCTTTTTAGGATTGCAGATTTCATAGACTGATAAAGGTATATTCTTGAGTCAATCCAAATACTTAAAAGAGTTACTAAATAAATTTGTGATGGAGAACTATAAACCGATAAGCACACCTATGACAACAAATGACAAATTATCACAAAGGGATGAATCTACACCTGTTAATCCAACTAGATACAAATCTATGATAGGAGGTTTACTATATTTGACACAAGCCAGACCTGATATTATGAATGCAGTATATATTGTTTGAAGATTTCAAAGTAATCCTAGAGAAAATCATGAATCAACAGTAAAAAGGATTTTTCAGTACTTACAAGGCACTATAAATCTTGGATTATGGTATCCTAGAAATGAAACTTTGAATTATGTGCATACACAGATGCAATTTGGGCAAGAGATGTGGATGATAGAAAAAGCACCACCAACGAAGCATTCTTTCTTGGAAATAGACTAGTTTCTTGGTTGAGTAAGAAACAAGGTTGTACATCTTTATCAACAGCAGAATCAGAATATGTTGCAGCAGCAACTAACTGTACACAGGTACTATGACTTAAGAAAATGTTGAAAGACATAAAGGTAAAATGAAAGGAACCTATTACTATCTATTGTGATAACACTATAGCAATTGATATATCTAAGAATCCGGTATTACATTCTAAAACCAAACTTGTTTCTATCAAACTGAATTTTATAAGGGAAAAAGTTGAAGCAAAGGAGATAAAACTGGTTTATGTGAATACTAAAGAGCAGATTGCAGATATTTTCACTAAACCTTTGCCTAAGGAGACTTTTGAATATCTTAGAGATTAGCTTGGAGTCATACCACCATCAGTAGAGACTTAGACAGTTGATGATTATCATCAACCAGTAGAATTAACAGAGAAATATTTTTCCGGTCTTTGATGAGGAAGCTACTTCTCAGGGGGAGTAGTTGGTATATTGAATTGATTGGTATTTTGTATATGAACTTGGTTTTATTGTAACTTTGACATTTGATGTCAAAGGGGGAGAGATATATATGGAAAAACACATTATCTTTATTATCTTTTGGGGAGAAATTGGTATGGAAAAACTTTGGAAAACACATGTTGCTCCCAGGGGGAGAGATTGTTGTTTAGGAGAGATTATTACTTTCTGGTTAATCTTTTTGGAGATTGTTGGTTTTTGGTACTGGGCATTTCTGTTTTGGCACTCTGATGGTTTTTCCATCTTGTGTTTCCATCAATGCCAAAGGGGGAGATTGTTGGTATTTTGGTATGGTTTTTTCATTGATGTCAACACCTACTATAACACTAGCACTTTAGAGATCCAGTAGCATTCACCAGCAAGCAAGTAACTATTGCATAATTACTGGTATTTAGTACACCGGCAAGATATAATGATCACTGACACTTGGAATGGCATGGAAAACACTTGGTAATGTCAAAGACATCATCTGGACATCTTGTCCTAGAGTTTTTTTCATTGGTATATTCATAGTTGCATATTTGCTGTTACCGACAAATAGGTCTAGGGTTACACCGATAGGTTTATCTTTTCTAGATCAACATGGCACGCTATGGAGATGTTTAATTATTGTTGTAAATGAATTAATCCAACATGTTCAATCAGTTATTGCATCGGATATTATATTGTTTGTAAAATGTTTTTATTGTAATATCTTGTAGAGCCGACCTACTAAAATTGGTCTTAGTTTATGGTATAAATGTAAGATCTTATTTGTAAGATCAAATGTGGAATGCGAAAAAGGATTGTGTGAAGGTATATGTGAGATTAAGCAAAGCTATACATGTAGACATCATCTAAAGACTGAAGGAGGGTTTTGTGGAAGCATATCAGCATTACAATGGTACTGAATCCAGCATATGAAGATGTTATTTTGTGTAGTACATTCTTATTGGATTTAACCATCCAACTGTAGTCAGTGTGACTCCCATTTTGTGATTGAGCAATGAGTTCTAGGCTATTGGCCTTTTTGCATGTGCAAACCCCATTTATGTACATTTACTATCTGTAGTAGTATCATCTGATTGTGGGTAAGGTTTCTGACCATGGTTTTTCCCCTTATAGGGTTTCCACGTACAAATATTGGTGTCATGTGTTGTGGATGACTTTGTGTTTATGTTTCATGCCCTAATCCTTACCGATATAGCAATTAACTGTTATAACTATCTATTGACATACTTAACTAGTTTATCGGTATTAAGCATTAAGTTGGTTAAATTGTTTTTGGTTTAAATTTATTTGACAACTGATTCACCCCCCCCGCCCCTCTTAGTTGTCTGCGGGACCTAACACTCTGACCTTCGGCTCTGTACTCTATCGGTTGTCTAACCTTTGGCTCTGCACTCTCTCGGTCCTCTGTCTCTTGGCTCTGTACTCAGTCGGTCTACCTCAAACACCCTTTCCTCTGCTAAATCCTTTTAGCACATCCTCTCACTCTGCTCTTCACTTTGGATTGTCTTCTACAAGATCTATTTTTGTAAATTTTTCGATCAAGTCTTTCTGAATGAATTCAAAAATACTTTATACATTTTCTGGCGACACCTTCAGGTGTTCCCTCAATCAAAGCAATCATAGATTTTGGAAGATTTCAAATTTAAAATCTCCCGCTCTTTCTCAGTGCACCCTGTAGCAATTCCACCAAGTGTTCAACAAATTTTACCACCGCATCTTCTAAAGATAGTAACTTCTGGGTCGAGTTCAGTCAATTAAGTGTGAACCAAAAAATCCGTAGTCAATAATGCTTGACTACATGATAACTAAAGTTGACCTTACCAACTTATGATTTGGCATAGACATAGGCTCACCAACTCACCTTTTTCCACTGCAACTGAATAACCAATCACTGCTCTGAGATTTATGGTTATCAACTATCTTCCTTCTGTCATACCAGTGTACCGATATATCATTGCACTTCTATATTACCAATTCATCCTTTAGTTGTCAGTTTGTTGTGCTAGCATCAAGTCTCTTCCTATGTTTGCCAATGAGGTTATGGTTTGCATATAACCTCAAGTCTTCTTGTCTGAGTCATCTTTTTTGATTTCATCATCATCAGAATGACCGATCTTCTTGAATGACTAACCAGTTGGATTAGTCTATCTTCCCTTGAGCTGATTGAACTTTTGGTCATCTCTTTCCAGTGTTGTTTCCATGTGTTTGTAAGTCATCACCTTTTCTTACTGAAATGCACCATTCTACCAATACCACTTCACCGGTCAATGTTAGACATCAATGGAAAATCTTAGCTCATATATCGATTCTCTGGATTGATCGGTTTTATCAATGCACACAAAAATAACATGACATATCCTTCTATGCCACAACCAACTTTAATCTATCTAAGCAATCAAACAAATTTTCTCACTAGCATTCAAGTGAAAAATATTACCTTTAGTCTTAGTCCCTATTGCAATCTCTATATTGAAGTCATTTAGGATCTTGCATTTGCCATTCTTGAAATGCAAATCATATCCCTTGTCAACCATCTATCCAACACTCAAAAGATTATGCTTCAAACCTTCAACATACAAGACATCATCAGTGTTATACTTACCATCAAAAGAAATTGAACCTCTACCATGGATCACACAAGATTTATCATCTCTAAATCTCACTATACCACCACCATACCTTTCCATATTCAAAAATTTTATTTTATCACATGTCATATGATATGAACAACCACTGTCAATTACCCATTCATCTTTCTCTTCAATCTTAGTAGCCAAATCTTTCTCCTCAATGATCCAACTTGTAGAGTTCACTGGTATCAGACCATTTTCCTTGATAGAAATAAATACAAACTCATCTTCTGCAATTCCATTATCTGACTCTTCATCTATCACACCTTCATTAGCAGCATAATAACATCTCTTCTGATGTCTAAACTTTCTCTTAGGCTTATAAGGCTTATCATGCAAATCACGCTTCTCATATCTATCATTCTTGTTATATCTATCATATTTATCATACCTAGAATTCTTTTAAGGACAACTAGAAGCAAAATGTCTTATCTTATTACAAGAGAAACATTTCAAAGGCAACTTTCCATCATACTTATCAACTCCCTTAGGAAATCTTCTAGCAATAAGGGCTTCAAGCTCATCTAGCTCTCTTTCTTGCTCTTTCATCTCTCTCCTTTCTTTTTCATATCTGGAAATCCAACATGAACTCTCTCCCGGATCATAATTCTGCTTCCCAGATATAGAGACTCTAAATGCAGTCTCAGATTTTCCATGTGATTCTCCAAAATCACTCAACTCAAAGGCAACAAGCTTACCAACTAGCATGTCTCTTGTCATAGTAGTCACACTTCAAATCTCATTAATAACAACTACTTTAGGCTTGTAAGCAAGAGACAAAGATCTCAACACTTTAGCAACAATCTCATCTTCTTCAAGGGTTCCACTGGTACATCAGATACCTAGGACAAGTTCATTCACCTTAGCCATAAAGGTAGATATGTTCTCATCTTCTCCCATCTTCAACATCTCATATTTACCCTTCAAACTTTGCAACTTAGCAACTTTGACATGTTTATCTCCTTCATACAGGATCTATAACTTCTCCCAAATCTCATGTGCAGTTTGTAAACCCATCACATTAGTCATCTCTGAATCAGTCAAGGCACTCAGCAATGTTTCTTTTTCTCTTATGTTATGTTCAACATCCTTGATCTCAAAAATAATAACCAGTTCATTCTAAGGAACATTATAGGTATTCTTTGTGATCTTCTGGTACTCTTCTCCAAGAAATTTCAAATGAACTTCCATCTAGTCCTTCCATACAGTGTAGTTATTACCATCAAATATCAGACTCTCCTTCTTGAGCACGTAGGTTGCCATCCCGTATCTCCTCAAGCGATAAAGCTTCTTCCAGAGGATCTAGCTCTGATACCAATTGTTGGCAACAACAATGAAGGAAAACTGAGAGGGGGGGTGAATTAGTTTTCGTCATATTAAACAAATTAAGTACAATCTCAGATCAGATCAACTACAACAAGAATAAAGATAAATACAATAATAGCAACACACATAACACCAAGATTTTGACATGGAAAATCTGGTTAAGGGAAAAACCAAGGTGGGAACCTACCCACAATAAGATAATAGTTTGCAGGTATATGTGTAAATATTACAATGGGGAATGCACATGCATTCAAGCACACTACCTAGAGCTCACTTCTCAACATATGATGACCTAGAAGGATCCAACCCTTAGGGAAGGTTCACTGCCTTACAATAAAATTTGGACTACAATTCGGTTAAGATGAACTGAAAGAATAACATCTCCTAATGCCTGGTGACAGTTCTGGTTAAGCTCATTTGTCTACCCTACAATAATCTCTGCTCAATACATCACATGGAAAGATGAATTTGCATATTCTCATTTACACCGCTGTATGATAATGCAAACACAACCACCACACCTGAATTACATGAATCTAACACCTATTTATACAATTCATCAACCTTGACTACAAGGTCAACACAAACCCTCAACACCTAATTACAAAATTACATCACATGATACATAAATAAACCACCAGACCAATGCAGTGTTATAGACAACATAGCATGGACCCAAATCAAATCCTCAAACACATAACACCACCAGAAATCAACCACAATACACTAGACCACATAAAATACTGCATAATACGAAGAATATCACCGAACCCAAAAGATCTTCAATACCGGGCACAATGATCAATGCAGACCACCAAAACAAATAGGACACGATCAGGAAACACCGACAAGCATGTTAGAACCATCCACAATAGTTTCACCAACACCACTTATTCAAATCTTCATCGATCAACATGCTAACACTCAAGAACACTTAACAACAACAATTCAAACTAGAAAGATAACTTTCAGAGCATTAAATCACAAGCCATCTAAAATGAAGATACACATGAACATCCAAAACACTCTCCCAAATCCGCAACTTAAGATATGATCATATCGAAGCACAACAGATCAAATACTAGACTCTACCAACCACTAAATAGAAAAACTAAACCTCAATCAAAATCAAATGATATGATAAAGTAAACTTCCAAATCATTGAAACCAATAAAGAATGAAGTATCTCTAGTTGTTAGAATATTTAATCTTTACTTAGCTTAGGTTTATTTGTATTTAGTTTAGGATATTCCTTTGGAATTCCTACATGTAATTTGTCCTCTAGTACATGTGTGAGAACAAGTCATTTTTTTAATTTTCCTTTATTAAGAAATATTAGATTTCCTCCATAAGAGGATGTGGACACATGGCACACACATTTTATGAATGGTGGCATCCATATATTTGGGAGTTACTTTGTAAATCCTCTCCTCATCTCTATTTAAGAGATGTCTCCTCTCTCATTTTTTTCTTAATGACAATATTGTAAAGAGCTTCTTGCTCTCTCTCTCTCTCATTTTAGGGATTGCCTCATTCATAATATCACAAGGGGTTTTTCTTTGTTTTCCCCTTTCAAAAGTTCTTGTGCCTCCTTCTTCACATTTGGGTGATTGCTCCAAGGTTTTTTGCATTTCTCTTGGTAACATTTACTTCATCAATAAACTTACTTGGATTTCATTTTTCTTTCCTTGCTCTTGTATTTCCTTTCATTGTATTAGAGCAGGTTTCTAATCCTCGTTTTAAGTTGACATTGATGAAGGTTACCATTCTGTGGAGTTCACCTTCTTGGAGGCATTCTTGAGAGGAGAAGTTCTTTCTCTAATATTTTCTATTGTGCAGGTTTTCGTTTCAGTTTTTAATTTTTTTTTTCAAATTTGTTAACAAGTTTGCATGCAAGTTTAATCTTTTGAGATTCTAGTTTAAAGCCTAAGCTTTTATTTTTGGAAGGCTTGCCACCAAAACTCTGTTCTAACCTCGTTATTTTCCTGCATTCATTAATTTATTCGCTTTGGAAGGCTTGCCGCCAAAGTGTTTTTTGGTTTAAATTTTGGTTTTGGAAGGCTTGCCGCCAAACCCATCTTTTTATAATTTGTTTTGGAAGGCTTGCCACCAAAGCTCCATTTCTAACCTCTTTTCCTGCATTCTATAATTTATATTTATCAGTTTGGAGAGCTTGCCGCCAAAACATTTTGCATTATTCAGTTGCTTCTCTGTTTGTTTGCAGGTTCGTTCTAAGAACAAAAAAAAATCAATTCATTCTCTGAAATTGTTAGTTCTAATTCACCATTTGTCTCAATCCAATCTATGTTGCAATGTGTATTTCAATTTTTTCTAGTTAATTTAATTCGTCCTAACATTTAATTATTTAGTGCAGCTGTAGCATAGCTAATTATTGTAATTTTTGAGGTAGAAGATTGTTACGTATCTCACACTCCTTTGCTCCAGTTCAAGTTTTTTGTCTGTGCTTTTTTTTTTTTCTCTGCACAAAGACAAATCTTAGCTCCTTTGTTCTATCTCTGCTCATTTTTTTTCTGTCTTTATCATTATTTCCTCTGTAATTTTCATCTTTTCATTTCTGCTCATACTATTTCTGCTTATAACGTTAAGCCAACTTGTGAGATGACAGTCTCTTTTAGCTCAATCTAAATCTAACTCCAATTGTAATCACTCTTCTCTATTTTGTAATGCTTGTTTCTGCAGCTATAATAATTCTTAATAACGCCTCTGGTATTTCCATCATCCCCTGTGTTGCATGGCTTATCGCCTCTGTTGTTTGACTAGTCTTTTACGTTTTTGGTCTATTCATTTCTTGCAACGTATGAAAGTTTACATTCATTACGAGAGTTTCATCCTTATTCCTTGCTCTCTCCTGTAACATATACGCTTTTCCTTTATTAAAAAGTTTAAGTTTTGTTTTATTCCATTCTTAATCCTTTCACGTGATAAAGTTAACTTTCTAAAAAATTATAAAGTTTAAAGAAAAGTTTATAAAGATTTTAATATATAAAAAAATAGTTTAAAAAGTTTGTATTAAAGTTTTTAAAAAAAAGTTTATAAAATTTTCTCACATGTAAAAAGTTCAAAAATTTAAAAGTTGAAAAAAAAGAGTTTATGATTTTTTATATAATTTTTTTTACTAGAGTTTTAATAAAATTTGTTTTATTATTAATAAAAGGTTTGAAGTTTTTTCTAATAAAAAGTTTGTTTAATTAAAATTTGAGTTTTTTTAAATTTAGATTTGTTATTTTAAAATAACATTTATTTTGATAAATATTTTTGTAAATTTTTTTTTTTAAGTTATTATATTTGATTCAATTTTATTCAAAGGAGGTTCATATATTTTAATCAAAGGGGATAATTTTTTTTCTACTCATTATTTATTCACAATTCTTTTGTTATCATGTCTACTTTAATTCCAGAAATTAAATTAAATAGCACTAATTATCATTCATGGAAAACACATATTTCTTTCATTTTTCGTTTCAAGCACCTTTTGGATGTTGCAACTGATAAAACCTTTGAGCCTGCTACAACTGCTCCTCAAGCCGACCAAGATAGATGGAAGGCTCAAAATGAGGAAGCATTTGATTTAATTGGTATTTCAATGGTTCCTGATTTGTATGTTCTAATTGGAAATTGTACAAAAGCGTATGAAGCTTGGGAAATTTTAAAAACAACTTATGATAGCTCAAATGAATCCCGAAAAATTCAGCTTCAAGATCAACTTGAAGATCTCGGGTATACAAATTTTAAAACCATGGATGAATTCTTATTAAAGTTTGATTTTGTTAATAGTCAATTAACTGGTTTAGGAGTTACTCTAGCTGATTTACGTTTAATTCATCTTATTCTTTAAAAATGTCTTCCTCGTCAATTTCGGCAATTTATTACGAATATTCATGCTCAACTTGCTATTCCTAGCTTAGCTACTCAATTAACTTATGATATTTTTCATAATTTATTACGTCAAGAGGAAGCTAAATTAATTCAATTTGGTACTCTTAAAAGTAGTGAACATGCTTTTATGTCTAAAAATCAAAATCATAATAATAATTTTAGATCCAATAATAGTAATCATAATCATAATCACAAATCTTCTAATTATCAATCTCATTCTAAATCCTATCATAACAATTCTCATAATAATAATCATAATAATACATACAATAATCAAAGGAATAATTCTCAAACAAGACCCCATTGCACATATTGTGGGAAAGATGGACATATTACTAATAATTGTTTTAAGAAGCAAAATGGTAAAAAGTCCATGAACCAAAATAATCAAAATAATCAACAACATAAACCTCATTATAAGAAAGGTAATAATAATGGTAATTCATCTCGTCATGCATTTACATGTACTTATAAAGTTTCTCAACCACTTGAGTGGATTATTGATTCTGGTGCATCTCAACATGTTACTTCTCATAAAGAATGTTTTGAATCTTTGCATCCTGATACTTCTAATATTCCTGTTCAATTAGTTAATAATCATAGTTGCAAAGTTGAAGCTATTGGTGATGTGAATGTTCCTAATGGGAAATTACATGATGTTCTTTATGTTCCTGAATTAATATCAAATTTGATTTCAATTCCTAAACTTTGTCAAGATTATAAGATTAACTTTTATAGGGGCATATGTTATATCATTGATCCAAAAACTAATCATGTTATTGCAACTGTTAAAATGGATAGTGATAACTTATTCAAGTTCTGTGAATTTGCTCCTCCAAAGTATTCTTTGCTTACTATTGTTGATTTTACTATATGGCATG
This sequence comes from Cryptomeria japonica, assembly GCF_030272615.1. NCBI lineage: Eukaryota > Viridiplantae > Streptophyta > Pinopsida > Cupressales > Cupressaceae > Cryptomeria > Cryptomeria japonica. Next base: position 219,719,581 of record NC_081407.1, on the reverse strand, counting down.
AAAGACTTGGCCATCTCAATTCTGATTATATTTCATTGATGCACAAAGCAAATATGGTTGATGGATTGCCTAGTATTGTTCCTTCTCAAATTGTTTGCAATGGTTGCATGAGTGGTAAGATGCATAGGGAACCCTTTCCTCATGGTCAATCTTGGAGGGCATATACTAAATTACATCTAGTTCATAGTGATCTCTTGGGTCCCATGGAGAATCCCTCCATTTAAGGTTCAAGGTATGCACTTACCTTTGTTGATGATTTTTCAAGAAGAACATGGATATATTTCCTTCATAGTAAGGATCAAGTGCTTGATGTGTTTACTGAATTTTATATGTTTGTAGAAAGACAATCTGGTTCTAAAATTAAGATTCTTTGTACTGACAATGGAAGAGAATATGTCAATAATGCATTTAATCCTTATTTGAAAACTTTTGGAATTAAACATGAGCTTACCATTCCTTATACACCACAACAAAATGGTGTGGCAGAAAGGAAGCATAGGACAATTGTTGAAATGGCTAGATGTTTATTGCATGCAAAAAATATGGATTACAAGTTTTGGGTTGAAGCTATGGCTTGTGCAACTTATTTAATTAATAGAACACCTACCAAAGCCTTAAAGGATAAAACTCTTGAAGAATCTTAATCTGGTAGAAAGCCCAATTTGCAGAATTTAAGAATTTTTCGTTCCATAGCTTATGTTCACAAACCTAAGGAGAAAAGAAAAAAATTAGATGCTAAATATTCTCCTTTTATTTTTGTTGGTTATGATGAAAATACTAAAGGTTATAGAGTTTACAGTCCTATTACTAACAAGGTAAAAGTTGCAAGAGATGTTTGTATTGCTGAAAAAGGCATTCATGATTGTTCTAAAGTGGAGGATGATGAACTTGCTCAAAGAAAAGTTGTTCTTGTGGAGGACCAACCTCCTTCTCTTAACCCTACTCCTAATACATCTCTTTCTATTCCTTCTAGTGATAGTGATGATGATAATAATAACTCTACTCCTCATGACTCTTCTTCTAGTGATGAATCCATTACTTCTAAAAGAAGACCTAAATGGTTTAAATCTTTAATTCAAGATAGTGATGAATACTTAGCTAGAATGGATAGACTTCAATCTAGAAGAGTTAATTATTGTAATTATGCTTTAATGACTACTATTATGAATTCTAATGATCCTAAAACATTTGATCAAGCTAAAAATCAACCACATTGGCAAAAAGAAATGAAGGAAGAATATGATACTTTAATTTCTAACCAAACTTGGGATTTAGTTCCCTTGCCTCATGGTAAAAATCTTGTTTCTTGCAAGTGGCTTTATAAAACCAAATTGAATGCTAATAATCAAGTTAGTAAATTTAAAGCTAGATTATTTGTTAGAGGTTTTTCTCAAATTGAAGGCTTAGATTATACTGAAACTTTTGCTCCTATTGCTAAAATGCCTACAATTAAACTTGTGCTTGCTTTAGCTTCTAGACTGAATTGGCATATTCACCAAATGCATGTTAAAAGTGCTTTTCTTAATGGTGATTTACATGAGGAAATTTATATGTCTCAACCTTCTGGTTTTATTAAAGAAGGTAATGCACACTTAGTTTGTAAATTAAAGAAATCAATTTATGGATTAAAGCAATCTCCTAGGGAGTGGTATTCAAAGATTAATGCATTCTTTCTTTCTCAAGGCTTTATTAGAAGTAAAAATGATCCTAACTTGCATATTAAATATAGTGAAGATGATATTATCATTATTATCTTGTATGTAGATGATTTGATTCTTACTTCAAGTTCCGATACTTTGATTTCTGATATTAAGTTTCAACTTAATCAAAAATTTCAAATGACTGATTTAGGTCTTTTACATTATTTCTTAGGAATGCAAATTTGGCAAACATCTAAAGGAATTTTCTTATCTCAAAGTAAATATGCTCAAGATCTCATAGATAAGTTTAACATGAATGATGCTCACCATGTTTCAATTCCTATTGAATTAGGCACTAAGTTAATGCTTGATATGCAAACTCCTCTTGTTGATCCTACTTTGTATAGACAATTAGTTGGGAGTTTGAATCAGTAAAAGGTTTTACTGATTCTGATCTAGGTGGAGATCCCAATGATGGGAAATCTACTTGTGGTTATTATTTTTTTGTTGGTTTAGGAGCAATTTCTTGGAATAGTAAAAAGCAACAATCTACCTCTCTTGGATCCACTGAAGCTGAGTACAAAGGATGCACTAATGCTTCCAAAGAAGTCTTGTGGCTTAGAAGACTACTTGAAGATTTGGGTCTACCTCAACACGAACCAACTCCATTATATTGTGATAACCAAAGTGCCATTGCCTTGGCTAAAAATCTAGTTTTCCATGCAAGGACAAAACACATTGCTCTCCAACACCACTTTATTAGAGAACAAATTGAAGACAAGCAAGTTTCACTCCTCTATTGCATGGGGGAAGACCAAGTTGCAGATATTTTGACCAAGCCACTTTGTAAAGAAAAGTTCCAATTTCATTGTAAAAATCTTGGATTGCAACCCATTAAAGGGTTTGATGTAAACTCCCCAAGTAAAGCTTAAGGGGGGGTGTTAGAATATTTAATCTTTACTTAGCTTAGGTTTTTTTTGTATTTAGTTTAGGATATTCCTTTGGAATTCCTACATGTAATTTGTCCTCTAGTACATGTGTGACGACAAGTCATTTCTTTTATTTTCCTTTATTAAGGAATATTAAATTTCCTCCATAAGAGGATGTGGACACATGGCACACACATTTTATGAATGGTGGCATTCATAGATTTGGGAGTTACTTTGTAACTCCTCTCCTCATCTCTATTTAAGAGATGTCTCCTCTCTCATTTTCTTCTTAATGAAAATATTGTAAAGAGCTTCTCTCTCTCTCTCTCTCTCTCTCTCTCTCTCTCTCTCTCTCTCTCTCTCTCTCTCTCTCTCTCTCTCTCATTTTAGGCATTGCCTCATTCATAATATCACAAGGGGTTTTTCTTTGTTTTCCCCTTTCAAAAGTTCTTGTGCCTCCTTCTTCACATTTGGGTTATTGCTCCAAGGTTTTTTGCATTTCTCTTGGTAACATTTACTTCATCAATAAAATTACTTGGATTTCATTTTTCTTTCCTTGCTCTTGTATTTCCTTTCACTAGCTGATTCAAAATCCTAAATAGATAAACTAATCAGATCAACTCTCTATAATCACCAGAGCACCAAAACACAGGAATATGTTGACATCATGACAACAACATATCTTAGCAGCAACAATATCCAACATTTTTTTTAACTCTCCTCACAATGAGTGCTCTATCATGAGCTTGCAAAAGATTAAAGTATGTAATTAGGAGTATCTATCACACATTTAAAAGTAGACACTACCCACAACTTGCTTAAAAGATACTTTTAATAGTACCAAAATTAAAGAGGAGATGAAGAATACATTCCAACTAAGCGAAATTGGTATCAACCTAAATAAGTAGAAAAATGAAAGGACTTTGACTAGAGGAATATTCTAACAATGCAAAAATAATTGGTAAAGCTTCCTTCAACATGGGAATAAGTATATTTTGGGGCCATGTAAACTTGAGTTTCTTTTGTGAAATAGCAGGTTTACAAGTAATATTTTCATGTGGGACTTTAGCTCATGGAATTCTTCTATCTTGATGTCATTCCAATCATTACTCCTCTATAGAAATTGATCCCAACATCTAAATTTCCCATTTTCCACCTACATCCAATCTATGGGCGTTGAATCAATTAAGTCATTTTATAGTTGTAATAATTATGTAAATTTGAAACCTAAACTTTTAACATTGAAATTAAGAGCAAATATTATTTATTTCCTCCTACTAGCCATTCCAAGTTAGCCTACCACATGGTTATTTAGTTTGTATCCTATTTTATTATATTTAAATACAATCATGAATTTATTTTGAAGGAAATTCATACACAAGAAGCATTGTAGAATTGTAAAATATCATAACTGCATCAACAACTTTTATCATTATCCTAGGCATATCATGTCATGTCTTGTTTTCATTTAATTAAAGTCTACTGATACCAAGTCTATTCTTTATCTCTTGTATCCCCCTTGGTCCTTTTTTACTAAGTTTTTCACCTTTTGAGTATTTCTTTCCTTATAAATTTATTTTTTCTTTCTATCATAGTTTTGAAATCCTCCATCATTTCCCCACTCTTTCCTTTACATTTTTCAAACTTCCAAACCTATCTTTTTCCAACATGCATATTGCTTGACCTAAAATGCATTACCTATGCTATGAATCTTATGGTATTTCTAACCCCGACACCTTTATTTTTTTCCTTTGATTTTATTCTCTTCTCATCTCCCCAATGTGTGTCATAATTTCATTAATGGGTTGTTTTGGTGCCATAACTTTCATAGATAGGAGCTTTCCCACCTATAACTATTGTTCATATTGGAAGATGTAGATTCATATTGTTTCAAACTTTTGTTAATGTGGTAGATATTAACGAGTCAACACATCCATTCAAGAATCATCATCTATTGCTTTACACAAACCCATATCCCAAACTAATTGAGTAATTTCATTTGAGCATAAAGATAAAAGGGTGAAGACCCTTTGATTTGTAAAGTCATAAAACAAAGCCCCTTTGTTTGGAGAGTGATCTCATTCATAAGACATAGTGGATTTATTGATCACATATTTCAATCACATTATATTGGTTTGAATTGTTGTTGTGTGTATGAACATGAAAGTTTAATTCGATTGCAATTCTTAATGTTGCAAACTATTTGAATGTAACTAAGTCCTTATTTGTAATAAGAGAAATATTAGTAGAATATGATATTATTATCTCAAATATAAAATATTTTTAGAAGGTAAAAAAATAGATTTGCATAAGTGTATTATCTAGTACATTATTCGTGCTATTTAATTTAATTAAATAATTATTCGTGCTATTTAATTTAATTATTTACCCTAACTCTTTTATCATTTCTTTCAAGTAAATTAAATAAATGGTTTTTATTTAATTGATCCCTCTTCCAAATGTTTGATTTGGTTTTTCATTTTTATTGCTAGGATATGTTGTTGTCATTGATGTCAACATATTCTTGTGAGTTATTCCGATGAGTTTGAGAAGATTTTTTGATCCAGTTTGCAGTTCTTTGTTTATCAATTTCTGTCGAAATTCTCTCTAGTATATTCCAGTGTGATTAGCTCTTGTGCTCAGATTTTGGATTATTTTTTGGGATAATCTTGTGCATCTTCATTTTAGATGGTTCATGATTTGGTGCTTCGCAAGTTATCTTTCTTCGTGACAGTTGTTGATTGGTTGTGTTCTGAAGTTTTGAGACGTTGACCAAATGAATATTTGAAAAGAGATGTTGGCGCAACTCTTTCAAATGATTCTAACGTGCTTGATGGTGTTTCCTGGTCATGTCCTATTTGTTTTGGCGATCCTCATTAATCATTGAGAGATTTTTTGGTGATTTCTTTGAACCAATGATAATTTATATGTTATGCAGTATTTCTATTGGTGTAACGTATTGTGGTTGATCTTGGCGAGATTTTTGGTCGATGCAATTGTTTGGGAATTTGAATTAGATCTATGCTATGTAAAGTAAATCATAATATTGGTCTGGTGGTCGATATTTATATCATGTAATGTGATTTTTGTAATTATGAGTTGAGGGTTGAGAGCTTAGTCGACCTTGTTATCAAGGTTGATGATTTGTATATATAGGTGATAATACTTATGTAATTTGTGAGTCGGTATTGTGTTTGCATTTTCAAAGAGAGGTAAATGTGTGAACAAGGATATATCATTCAGTGAAGTGTTGTGGTGAATTTGGTGTTGCAGGCCGAACAATTGGTCTTAACCAAAACTGTCATTAGGCATTCGTAGTTGCTATTATTGCAGTTCATTCCTTCCGAATTGTAGTCCGAATCATATTGTAAGTCAGTGAGACTTCCCCAAGGGTTGTAGCCTTCCGAGAATATATCTTTTGAGCAGTGAGCTCTAGGGAGTTTGCCAAAATGCATGTGCATTCCCCATTGTAATATTTTCACATACTACTGTAGAGTATCATCTTACTATGGGTAGGTTCCCACCATGGTTTTTTCCTTAACCGAGTTTTCCACGTCAAAATCTTGGTGTTGTGTGATGTGTTGATTATTTTGCCTATCTATTATTGTTGTGATTTATCAGTTAATGTTTTGGAAGTTTAATTTGTTGTGTATCTGGTGAAGATTGATTCACCCCCCGCCCCCCCTCTCTCAATCTTCCTTCTTGATTTCTACTAACAATTGGTATCAGAGTTAGATCCTCTGGTAGAAAATTAATCGCTTGAGGAGATTCGGGATGGCAGCTCAAGGTATTATTTTCAAGATGGACAATCTGAGGTTTGATGGAAGAAACTACACTAAATGGAAGAAATAGATGGAGGGGCATTTGAAATTCCTTGGAGATGATAATTGGAAGATTACTAAGAATGCCTATGTTGTTCCTCAGAATGGACCATCCACTATTGATGAGATTAAGGAAGTTGAATATAATATCAGAGAGAAGGAAGCATTACTCACTGCCCTGCCTAATTCTAAAATGACAAATGTTATGGAACTTCAGGCTGCACATGAGATCTGAGTGAATCTTGAGATCATGTATGAAGGTGACAGTCAAGTGAAAGTTTCTAAGTTGCAGAGTTTAAAAGGAAAGTATGAGGCATTAAAGATGAGAGATGATGAGAACATACATTAATACATGGATAAGGTGAATGAGCTTGTTCTTGGTATCAGATCTGTCGGTGGAAAGATTGAGATGAGATTGTTACTAAGGTTCTAAGATCTTTGCCTCCTACTTATAAACATAAGGTTGCTTCTATTGATGAGATTCAGAGTATAACCATGGTGACAAGAGAAGTATTAGTTGGAAAACTTATTGAATTTGAGTAGAGCGAATTTGGTGAATCACATGGAAAGTCTGAGACAACATTCAAAGCATCAGCATCTATGTCCGATAAGAAGAATTATGATCCTGACGAGTGCAGAATATCCAGATATGAAAGAGAAAGAAGAGAGATAGAAGAGAAAGAAAGGGAGCTTGATTGCTTGGAGATTGCCTAAAGGTGTCGATAAGTATGATGGAAAATTGCCCTTAAAATGTTTTTCTTTTAATAAGATAGGACATTTTTCTTCTAGATGTTCGGAGAGAATGACTAAGTATGACAGACATGATAAGTTTGATAGAAATGATGGATATGAGAAGCATGAGAAGTATGATAAGCTTTACAAGTCTAACCGGAAGTTTAGGAACCAGAAGAACTATTATTATACTGCAAATGAAGGTGTTATAGATGAGGAATCAGAAGAAGATGAAGTTGTGTTCATTTCCATTAAAGAAGATAGTCTTGTGCCTATTGATTCCACTAGCTATTCTATTGAGGAGAAAGCTTTGGTTGCTAAGGTAGAAGAAATAGTGAATGGGTGATTGATAGCGGTTGTTCACATCACATGATGGGTGACAAAAGTTATTTTGTAAGCATGGAAAGGTATGATGGTGGAATAGTCAGATTTGGAGATGACAAAACTTGTGTATGTTTAAGGTTTAAAGCATAATCTTTTGTGTGTGGGATAGATGATTGATAAGGGTTATGATCTATAATTCAAAGATTGTAAATGCTATATCTTGAATGCATTTAGTATAGAAATTGCATCTCGAACTAAGACCAAAGGTAACATTTTTTATTTTAATGCTAGTGAGAAAAGTTGTTTGATTGCTAAGATAGATGAGAGTTAGCTGTGGCATAGAAGGATGTATCATGTAAACTTTGATTCATTGATCAAGATAAGTTCTACTCAAGTTGTTAGAGATTTTCCTAAGATTGTTAAACCTTTAATACAGTATGTAAGGAATGTCAGTTGGGTAAGCAAACAAGGATTTCTTTCAAGAGTAAATGGTACATATCAGATGGATTGTTAGATCTTGTGAATGCTAACCTATGTGGACCTACAAATGTTATAAGTGTGCAGGGTGATAGGTAATTTAGGTTACTAATTGATGATTATTTCAGAATGACGTGGGTTGTCTTTTAGAAGGAAAAATCATAAGCATTTGATAAATTCAAGATATTCAAAGATAAAGTTGAAATTGAGTTTGTATTGAAGTTGAAGTGTCTAAGATCTAGTAGAGGTGGAGAATTATATTTCAGTGAGTTCAATTCTTTCTGTGAAATGCATGGAATCTAAAGACAGTTATCTGCTCCTAGGACCCCACAGCAGAATGGGATTGTTGAAAGGAAGAACCATATAATTTTACGTGTTGCAGGAACCATGTTGATTGAAGGAAATGTTTTGAAGATTTACTGCAGAAAAGCTATTAGCATTGCAATCTATACACTCAATAGAGTTCATATCAAAGGTGATACTGGTAAGACTCCTTATGAGCTTTGGTTTGGTCATGTTCCTACTGTGAAATATTTCAAAAATTTTGGTATCAAATGTTATATCAAGAGAGATGAGGATATTGGGAAGTTTGATGCTAGAAGTGATGAAGGTATCTTCTTGGGATATTCTACAAATAGCAAAGCCTGCCAGTTCTATAACAAGAGACTAAGAAAGATAGTTGAGAATGCAAGTGTGAAGGTGGATGATGTTAACCCTATGAGGATCCAGTTAATACTGAGAGGGGGGTGAATCACTATTAATACCAATTGAAAATTTAAACCCAAAATCAAACTTATATCAAATCTAAAATCATTTATAAAATATCTCAACTTCTTTTATCAGATCTAACAACATCTTTACCATATTTGCTAACACACTAATCAAATCATTTCCAACATCTATCAATTCTTTCACCACTTAAGCAATCATGTAAATTTGATCATTTCCAACTCATTATCCTCATCTATCAGATCAAATACTTCCTCTACCAACTCTTATCCATACCGGTAACCTTTGATAAACCTCTAATAAAACAACATAACTGGTGTAGTCAGAAATAGTACATGAAATGAAACATAAACAAGAACATCACATGAAAAGAATTCCACACATGAACACCATAATTTTTGACGTGGAAACCCAAATAGGGAAAAAGTACGGTGGGAGTTGGCACCCATTAATATTTGTACTCTTTTGAAGTACATCCTGTTAGGAGCTTACAATACCCCATATTAGGACAAGACCATGTTAGGAGTCACCCGGTTAAGGGATATGAGTAGCAGCCCAGTTAGGAGCTTGATGATCTATTAGGATCAATGTCATGAGAGGATTTAACACTCTTTTGAGAGATTCTCCATTAGGGGACTTAAATTGTTTAAGTCCTGTTAGGACCTACCCGGTTAAGGGATTTAACCTGCTGCAACTATGAGGGAACAACAGTGAAAAAGTGATCTGTTACTTGCACTTCTCAACTTGTAGAATCAGATCCAGTTATGCTCAACACTCTACAACTCATAGGAAGTATTTAAATTTGCATGATGATTGCATTAATGAAATTCTATGTTGTCATTGATGTCAATTATAACTGGTAATGATGTTTTTATAATATTATTTTATAACCGGTAGGAAGAGCCAGTGAAGAGAACTGCAACTGGTAGGTGAATTTATGGAGGAATCAATATTACTATGAAATGGAGAGATATACCAGTAAACCCTAACCGATCAAGTTTGGTGAATTGGTTCTACTGGTCTATGATCTAATGATGAGCGGTAATGATTATGACACGTATGCATGTTGTATGAGAAGAGTTTCAAATGGTTTTTTGGTGTGTTGAGTTAACATTTTTTTTCTTGGGAATGAGCAAGTTCATTGCATGTAATGTAAACCGTGTGATGATTTATAGTGTTCGATGAAGCGATGATCAAGAAGTGGTCGAGGATATCTTAAATGATGTGTAGTGATTATTATGTAATCCAATGGTCATACTTGAACCGATTTGTTTGTAACCTCTATGAGATAATTAGGTTTGTGATGTGTTACCGACCTGATGATTTATTTATAAGGTCGATGAATTGTTTTGTTGTAGTGTTGGCAATTTGTAGTTGAGAGTAAGAAAGTATGGTTTCCAAACCAGATGATGTATCTGCAATTTGTGTAAAGGCGGATAGGAGCATGAAAAGGATCTAAGCAAGCAAGTGTAGTGCTATTCAAATAGATCAACAAACCCCTATTATTTTCTAACAATTACAACAGTCAAATCCCCTAATCGGGTAAGCTCTAACAAGCTTAGTGTTATTCAAATTCTCTAACCAGGTGGTCCATTAGCTTGGATTTTAAATCCTCTACTGAGGTTACTCCTTGCAGGGTATTGCTTCTAATAGGGCATTATAGTCAATCCCTTAATCGAGTGGTCCCTAAAAAGATCTGTTCTTAATAGGAATTTTTGTAAAGCTTTAACAGGCTTGGCTCCTAACAGGGCGAACTTCAGAAGAGTTCTGAATACTTGTGGGTATTCATCTCCACCATGGTTTTTCCCATTTGGGTTTCTACATCAAAAATATTGTGTCAAGTGGTGAATGCTTTTGTGGTTATGTTTACTATGGTTGAATTGCTTAACAGCTAAATCCACTTTGATATGTTATGTTAACTGGCAACAATTTGAAATATGCTTTTACTTATGTCAGTAAAGTATTTAGATGTTTTGGTTTAAAAGGTTTTGTGAGTTTCAGAGATGTTTTACTGTTAATCTGTTATAACAGACAACTAGTTTAACTTGTCAGTAATATTGCATTTGAAGTTCAGTGTTGAAACCAATCAATTATGAGTTTTCTTTGAGAGGTTTATTTTGAGATTGGTGACATTTAATATCATTTTTCTATCTACTGATTCACCCCCCCCCCCTCTCATTAGTTAACCGGATCCTTAATCTTTCTTCATACCATCACTTGGTATTAGAGCAACTCAGGTCCTCTAAGGTCTAAGCCTAACAGCTTGAGGTAAAGATCTTGTAGAGCATGATGACAAAAGAAGGTCTGAAGTTTAATAGAGAGAACTACAGAATAAGGAGTGATAGAATGAGAATTTATATCAAGAGTCTAGGAAGTCAATACTAGGAAAATGTTGGTACTCAATATGTTGCACCTAGTGGGATTATGACTGATGATCAAAAGAAAGAACAACAAGAAAACAATCAAGCACTGGAGGCTATTATCATTTCTTTGTCTAATGCAAAGTATGTTGATGTTCATGGTCTGGAGACTTCCTATGATGTATGTAAGAAAATCGAAGAGATCTATAGCGGTGATGACCATGTGAAGATTCCCAAAGAAGAGAGTATAAGAGGAAAATTTGATGATATGTGGATAGCTGAAGGTGAGAATATATAACATTATGGTCAGAGGATCAAAGAGATAGTTGTTGAGATCAAGAGTGCAAGTGGTAAATTGGAGGATGCCATAGTAATTAGTAAGGTGTTGAGAACCCTTCTACTAGTCTATGCTATCCGAGTTGCAGCCATTAAGGAGCTAAAGTCAATTGACAAAACTAAGGTAACCCTTGACTCCATCAATTGTAAGCTTACTGCTTTTGAATTAAATGGTTATGATGGTAGTGTTAAGAAATATGAATCTGCATTTAGAGCTTTAGTTTCTAACCTATCTATGAGGAAAAGTAGAGATGTCAGTTGCAGTTATGAATCTAGATCCAGTAGAGCAGTTGATGATGAAGATAGTTTGGTTGAGCTTGAAGAATTGTTGGCCAAGCAATTGGCTAGAGGTACCGGTAAGTACAGAGGAAAATTACCTTTGAATGTTTTGCATGCAACAAAATTGGACACATTGCAGCTAATTGTCCTAATGGTGACAATGAGCATAAGCGTGAGAAGTTCAAGAAGTACACAGGAAAAGGCAAAATAGATTGTCCCGTTGCGGTTTATGGTGGTATCACTGATGAGGAATCTGAGGGTGATACCAATTGTTTGAATACATTGTCTTTGCAGCCATTAAAGAGGAGACATCTGATCAGAAAGAATTAGTTTCTCACATGGATAACTCGGATGATTGGATCATTGATAGTGATTGTTCACATCACATGATCAGTGACCAGAGTAAATTTATTTCTTTGAAATAATTTGATGGCGAAGTTGTGAGATTTGGTAATGACTCACCCTGTATGGTAAAAGGTAAGGTAACTATTTCTCTTAATGGCAAGAGCAGTGTAGATGATGTCTACTGGGTTGAAGGATTAAAGCACAATCTTCTGAGTGTTGCTCAACTCAATGATGGAGGATATCCATTGGAATTTAAGAATGGGATGTGCAAAGTCTATGGGAGAAAAGGTGAACTGATTGCAACCAGCAAGCAGACTAAAGGCAACCTATTGCACCTGAATCCTAAAGTCAACAACTGTTTAATTGCTAAAGTACATGATAGTTGGCTTTGTCATAAGAGATTTTGTCATATAAATTTTGATAACATTGTTAAAGTGAGTAAGTCCAAGATAGTGAGAGGTTTTCCTCAGTTGGACAAACCGGTTAATGCTCTATATAAGGAATGTCAGTTGGGAAAGATGGCATCCTCCACTTTTAAAAGAAAATCTTTTTCAATTGAACATCTGTTAGATTTGGTTCATATAGATATTTGTGGACCCATAAGGACTAAAATTATTCAAGGTGACAGATATTATATGATCTTCACTGATGATTGCTCAAGAATGATGTGGGTCACATTCATGAAGGATAAGTCAAAATATTTTAGTAAATTCAAGGCATTCAGGGCCTTAGCTGAAAAGGAAAGTGGTAAGAAGATAAAGTGTCTAAGGACTGATCAAGGTGGTGAATTCACTAGATATTGTGAAGAAAATGGTATCAAATGGTAGCTTTCTGCACTGAGGAAACCACAATAGAATGGTATTGCAAAGAGGAACAACTGGTCAGTTGTTGAAGTTCCTAGAATGATGTTGATACAAGGAGGTGTAGCAAAAAAATTCTGGAGAGAAGTTGTTAGCACAGTTGTCTACACTATGACCCGGATATTAGTAAAGAGAGGTAAGGATAAAACTCCTTATGAATACTAGTATGGTAGATCACCTAATTTCATTTATTTTAAGATATTTGGTAGTAAATGTTTAATTAAGAGATGTGACTATGTTAGTAAGTTTGAGGCTAAAAGTGATGAAGGCATATTTATTGGTTACTCCACCAAGAGCAAGGCCTACAAATGTTACAACAACCAGACATAGAGAATCATTCAGAGTGTTGATGTTTGATTGGATGAGTATCCTAAAGTCTTAGGGGAAACCAGTGTGGAGAAAAAGGATGAAGACCCTTGCATTGTGTTTTTGGAACTAGAACTGGTGAAACCTGAAACTAGTAAAGAGAATGTTGTTGTACCAACTCAATCGAAACAGGTAGATTCAGAAGAATATGATGACAATGAAGAAGAAGAACTTGAAGATAGTGATCATGTTATTCCGAGGTATGTGAGACTCAATCACAATCCTAACCAAATTATTGGAGATAAGGATGCTAGAGTGTTACCCAAAAGAAGAATTAGAGAGAATTCTTGCATGATCTTCACTATTGAGCCTAGAGCTGCTAAGGAATCTTTTGGAGATGATCATTGGATCAAAGCTATGGAGGAGGAGCTTGATCAAATTGAGAAGAACAACACATGGACCCTAGTACCCAGACCGATGAATAAAATTGTGATAGGTACTAAGTGGGTATTCGGGAATAAACTAAATGAAGATGGAGTAGTAGTCTGAAACAAAGCTAGATTGGTATGAAAAGGTTATGCACAGGAAGGAGGAGAAGACTATGGGGAGAATTTTGCATCAATTTCTAGACTGGAAGGTGTTAGGACTTTACTTGCATTTGCAGTATATAAGGGATTCAAAGTATATCAGATGGATGTGAAGTCAACATTTTTAAATGGAATACTGGAAAAAGAAGTATACATTGAGCAGTCAGATGGCTATGCTTTGGCTGATGCAAAAGACATGGTATGAAAATTGCATAAGGCACTATATGGATTAAAGCAAGCACTGAGAGCATAGTATGAAAGGCTACATTCACACCTGATGAAGATATGTTTTCAGAGAACTAGTGAAGATAGCACCATATATCTCAAATCTAAAGGAGATTAGATACTGGTTAGTGAAGTGTTTGTGGATGATATCATATTTGGAGGCAATGATGACATGAGCAATGAATTTGCAAATGACTAAGTTTGAAATGTCTCTAATAAAAAAGATTCATAGGCTTACAAATACAACAAATGAAGAGTGGTATTTTTATCACACAGTTTAAGTATGTGAAAGAGGTATTAAAGACATTTGGTATGAGTGATTGTAAACCAGTTCGGACACCAATGGTTATAGGTTATAAATTGTCTAAGGAGGATGAAGCCACATATGTTGATGAAAAGGAGTATATTCAATGATAGCAAAACTGCACTATGTTGTTCACAAAATACCAGATATAGCTCATGCAGTTGGTCTAGTTGCTAGATTTCAAAAGAATCCAAAGGAAACACACCTGATAGAAAATAATAGGATATTCAGATATTTGAAAGGTACTATTGACTATGGTTTATAGTATCCATATGTAGGTAACTTTGATTTGAAGGTGTATACAGATGCAGACTGGGAAGTTAATGTTGATGATAGGAAAAGAAAAACCGGTGGAGCATTCTTTCTTGGTGGAAGAGTTGT